>NC_052359.1:23668144-23886635 GCF_009727055.1 Benincasa hispida | reverse complement strand
AAGAGAGAGTTTTTGCTGACTTCTTCTTCATTATTTTTTTTCTCAGCCGCCTTTCTGGAGTTGCAGCATCTATTCAGTTGGGAGTCACATCACTTCCTTATCCTCAAATGCCAAATCTATCTTCTCTACTTTTTGATTTTCTTCTTCTTTATTCTTGGAGGTTCGTCATAGGCTCTGCAAGGACAGATTGCTCCTGAAGTCTCTGGGACCAGAAACATCCATTCCTCGTTTCTTCTTCTTGACAACCACCACCACTACTACCATCCTTCACTGCTTCCAATCCGACCACTACCAGTCGGCCTCCTCTCCGTACAAGAGTTTGGTTTACCAAACCCCTGCCTCGGGCATAGCCCACCTCCTTGCTCTAAGGTACTCAGGATGTTCCAAACACCTTCGTATCATCGCGTGTCTTCCTTTCACTTTTAGTTTGAGACGAATGTGTTCGCGTAGGCATGCTCTTAAGGCTGCCTCCTCCTCGTTGAACACAAAGGCATAACAGGCAGAGGTTTTTCTCCCAGTTTTCCTCCTGGCGAGTCTGGGTACAGTGTGGGCATGGGCGGTGAGCCGCGACTGGTAGCCAGAAATGTTGCTTCTCGCATGGCTACTTGGTTAGGGTGGATGGTGAAAGCGGATTGGTTTGGGAGTTTGGTTAGCCAGGATACGAGCTTTGGAAAAGGTCCTGGTAAACTTGAGTGCTTGGGAGAAAAAAACTGGTTTTGGATGCAAAGGCGCTAAATGGTTTTTCTTGATTTGCAAATGAGGTAAAGTTTCACAGTGAGGGAAGGATTCTATTTATAGGTTGGAAGACCCGTGTGGGCCCAAATGCGATTTTTTGCGGCCGACAGGCCTTGAGCAAGCTCAAAAGAAAACTTGATCGATTCCCTCATTTATGGCCAATTGTCATAAAAGAATGTCTTGTCGTCTGCCAATCATCATTACTTGGGATACGAAGACGATTGGACTTCACCCAAATTACAAAAGAATTTTCCTTTATATTTTATTTCGATGGACGCAGATAAAGATTTGACGCATTGTGCTCACCAACGCAAATGTATTTCGCTGAGGAACAGGCAACAATGCAATATACCTCGTACACCTCCTTAACCAATGCATTTATGGAGGATACCTTCAACATAGTTCATTTTAGCTAAGGACGGGCAATAGAACATATATCTGAGCGCAACACACCCCTCAACTTAATATCAATTTGAAAGTCAGGTAACGCAAAGCATCTCATATTAAACTTGCTATATGGAAATTATCGCCTGCAGTACTTCGTTGTTATTTGTTTTTTTAATTATTATTATTTTTTCATTAACGAAAAGTTGTTATTATTTACAACAATAATTTCTATTTATTACTCAATCATTTCACCATTTTTAAAGTTCATCCATTAATTACTAAAAAAAAAAAATCAAAGGAATTTAAGACGAGACAGGAATTAAATTGATAAAATATAAATGAGGAAATAAAGTTCATAAGTAAAAATTGAATTAAATGAAAAACTGAAGAAAAAAATTCAAAAATTTTAAAGAGACAGAAATTCAAATAAAGCATTAAACATAGTATTGAGATATGGGACTTGAAAATTGCGTTTGTCCATAGTGAATCCGCAATCCAAATCTTCGAGTGATTCAGGATTTCCTGCTCAATGTCTTAAGACAATTGCCCCTTTCCTAATAACGATCCCGGGACTTTAGAAATTGCTGTGCAACATTCCCGGTGCTCCGACTCTTAAGCTCAGAGGCCCAGCTGGCCCACTTGGATCTCCAGACTCCTTATTGAAGACGTTGCGCTTGCATTACTAACGTCGTTTTTATCCATATATTGCTTTCAGCAGTGCCTCCAAATGAGCTTTCCCGAGGTGTTAGATGATGAGGTTGCTGGTTTGTGCAGTCTTGATTGCCCTTGATTTGGTGAAAAGGTGGATTCCTCTACTACCCCCAACGCCCGTTTGATAGGTTAACTGGCCCTGGTTGGGAATTGCCTCCCCAACCGAAAGTTAGGAAATGGCTCCTTGTAGCCCGAATTATAGGTGTTGCTGAAGGGGTTATTCTGGGATAGAACAATACTTTGCTGAAGATTCAAATGGGCACATGTCAGCTTCCGTGAGCCCCTCCAATAATATGACACAAAGTGATTGCGGAGACTTGAGCAGTGTAGCGGGTATGCTGATTGTGGAGCAATGGCTCCATGGTTGATTGCCATTGGAACTGGAGGATCAGGTGGTCACCGCGCGCCATTTGGCATGGCTAACATGGTTCAATTGTTTCCACGGGACAAATGGTTGTTTCACTTTTCCTTTCTCTCAGTGCCCTCGCCTCCATATCATTCGTCGATCCAGTCATCCATATTTCGCGAGATGCAGTCGAGGAGACTTTTTTGCCTCTGTGAAATGTCTTATCCAAAAAACCTCCTACCTGCGAAGCGCATCAAGCAACAGCCACCTGGCGTTGCTCTGTTCAAGCACTTTATAAAACGTTTGGCATCAAGATGCAATCGGGATCTCCATATGCGGGTAGTTTTTTCACCAGTCTCCTAAATCGGCACCCAGGCGGTGCTAAGGTCCTCCTTCTCAATCTGTTCAAAGTGTCAACACATCCTTTCAACCGCCGTTGCGTTGACGGCAATGTGGGAAGAACTTCTTCATGAACCGCTCTAAAATCCATTGATCTCCCATGGAAGTGATTTTCTTTTTGGCTTCAGTGAGTAAGCCCACCCTTTTTTTAGCCTCGTCCCTCTGGGGTCACGCCAAGGTATAAGGAAAAATTGCGCACATCTCGAAAAAGCTGGACAGATGGGTATGTGGGTCTTCACCTTGCAGACCCCCAAACTACCGGGCGTTTTGAATCACCTGCAGCAATGACGACTTAATCTCGAAACGGTGCATTCTCTTCACAATCGACCTCAAGAGATTCCAGGCCAAAAATCATACAAATTTGGTGCCGCATAATTATGGGCATTGGGATGTTGCGATCAACCTTCAGGAAGATAGGATCCTGAGCTGGTCGAACATCCCCTTGGTTTGCAACCGGTACTGTATTATCATTGTTGTCCGCCATGTTGGCTGCCTTCTTTCGCCTAATTCAGTTCTGACGTGCCCTTGCGCGGAAAGTATGCTCGATCACAGGGTCAGCTTCAAATTCTAGTTCAGCACCAGGACTCATAAACCGTCAGCCTACTCTCCACATTGAACAACCAGTACAATGAGATCTGTCTTGCAAAATACCAAAAACACACTCAAACAACAAACCGTTAACCAATCCCCCGCAACGGTGCCATAAACTTGCTGACGAATCGCTGATAGATATGATTGATGATGTTCTATGCTCGAAATGATGCAATACTACTGCTAGATATGCGTTAATTATTGATGTTCACGTAGTATGCCATGCATTGTCATAAGTTTCCTTACGATAGAACCAAGTGTAATTCCACAGCAAGTTTCTCAGTGTGATCCAAGGACGAACTCAGCGACTATTTTAGGTTATTATGATATGTTCACGATATATGCGACTAGGTTTTCAATCTTTAAAAATGTGTTTGTACAGGTATATAAATTTCGATAAAATAAAGTAAAGTAGTAAAGATGCGATAATAAAGTAAAATACAATAAACCTAAGCTAGATGATACAAGATACAAGCTTTATGTTACAAGATGCTGGGGTCAAGGTTGGCTTTGAAAGTTATGCAAAGACGTGGAATGTGGTGGCAATTCTTATGAACAGAACAGAAAGGGAAAGATAAATAATATAAACAGCACAAGTTCTCAATTGTGTTGAAGCTAGAAATACTGTTCTGCTCTTCTCTTAGCGTACACCTTATAGTGATTGGCCCCGCTCTCATATGTCTATGGTGAAACAGAGAATAACGTAATGAACGCAAGGTTGCTTCCATGTCTGGAAGTACTACTCGCTTTAGTTAACGCATTCTTCTAACCCTCCCTCGATAGATCAGAATGGCATCTTCACTTCTACTCTCACAGGTGAAGATGCCATCTAGCATGCCTTAGCTAAATGCATTTTATACCTTTAACATAGATTAAGTACTTGTTTGATTCATATTAACTATCAGGGGATTGAAAAGACATCATGGAAAAAGTGATTCACGGAGGAACGGAAATAGAAAGAAAATGGTATATGAAAGCTATCGAAACATTTAATATATCTATTAAGCATTTGATACATGGCGTGTGAATGAAAAGATGAAGAGAAAGTGAAATACAACGATGAAAGAGATAGAACAGATACAAACAAGTGCCAATGTCTTGGCACTAATTCGATGGAGATCTGCTTGTCGGATAGGATGGATTTGATGGTAGGGAGAGCTTTCCTCTCAGGCTTGCTCCACCGGTAGTAGAGATCTATGCACAGAGCTTCCGATTGGGTATTCGATAGATTAGATATGAGATTCACCTCTTTGCCTTATCTCGTCTTCTTCCCAGATTTCTTCACATAAGCACTCAGCCCAACCTTTTCTCTCAACAGTTTAGTAGCACTTAGCCCCCTATCAAGTAGCATAAGTTTTCTCTGAAATCTATGGGGTATTTATAGGTGCAGGTCTTTGACTCCGGCCTTGTCGTCCCCACTGATGGTTATGGTAATTCCGAAGGTGGAGGGATATTATTCCTTCTGTTATGCAATCAAATCATCAATTCTGCACAACCGTTAGTTGTACGTGTCTCAATCCTCCACTTTTGCATTGCTCAGTTGCATCTATCGATCGAGTATTCACATGCGGTGTTTGTTTTTATTACCACATGCAGTTGAAAGTTAGCTTTGGATCGACTGTCCATTGCGCCGTCATTGCGGTGATCATCTCTTCATTGTTGATTGACGAGCGCAATGTGACAGAGATGCGTTGATCAGTTTCTCGTGAGTCTTGAGTGCAAGCGGTGACTTGGTTTCCTGCAAAACAGAGTAAAATCTCCTTTCCTTTCCTTCTTTATGGCGTTAATGGGTGTAATTGCGAGCATTTATAATATTGGTAATTCTAAGCTAATCTTCATATAATCGACGTATATTTACTAACTTTTTGCGTCAATATCTAGATAAGGTGGCAATAAATAACTTATATATTTCCACACGTTTATCACTAAGCATGATTTAGCTAACGTTTTTATTTCTTAAACATATATCAAGTTACTTGTTTAATTCATATTAAATTACCAAGGGATTAAGAAGACTTTTGAAGAAAACGATAAAATAGAGAAACGACAATCCAAAAATATTCTCTTAAACGAAGGTATTCGTGCTTGGATGGCGGCTCAAGATCAGCCCATGAAAACCTTATATTCCCTGAGGAGGTTCTACCCCGTGGAAACGCTCTTAATGGAACTTTAGCTTTAGCTGGTCGTGACCAAGAAACCAACCGGTTTCGCTTGGTGGCTGGGAATGCCCGACTTATCAATTTATTCGGTAAACTACTGGGGGCTCATGTAGCCCATGCCGGATTAAATCGTATTCTGGGCCGGAGCCAATTGAAACCTATTCGAAGTGGCTCATTTCGTACCGGAGAAGCCCATGTATGAACAAGGATTAATTTTACTTCCCCACCTAGCTACTTTAGGTTGGGGGGTAGGTCCTTGTGGGGAAGTTATAGACACCTTTCCTTACTTTGTGTCTGGAGTACTTCACTTAATTTCCTCCGCAGTATTGGGACATTCAATATTTCTATTCAGCGTCTGATTCATGATTTGTGAATGAAGTGATTAAGAAGATGAAATGCAGTGATGAATAGAGTTATAAACAAATACAAATAAACATTAATGTCTTGGCGCCGATCTGGACGGAGATTTGTTCGCCAATGTGGATGGATCGTACGGATGCATGAGCTTCCCTCTCAGGCTTGCTCAATGATAATGTGTAGAAATACAAGTTATTTATCTCACCTTATCTAGATATTGCGGCCAAAAGTTAGCAAATATGTGTCGTTTGTGTGAAAATTATCCTAGTATTACAGTAATTATAAATGATCGCAATTACACCCATAACTATTAGTGGGGACCACAAGGTCGGAGTCAAAGATCTGCACTTATAAATACCCCATTGACTTCAAAGAAAATACATGCTACGGGAAACAGGGTAAGTGCTGAAAAATTGTTGAGAGAAAAGGCTGAGCTGAGTGCTTAAGAGACGAAATCTGGGAAGAAGACGAGATAAGGCCAAGAGGTGAATCTCTGATCTAATATGCCAAACGTCCGATTGAAAGCTCTGTGCAAATATCCCTGCTACCGGTGGAGCAAGCCTGAGAGGGGAGCTCTTCCTGTCATCAAAACCATCATATTCGACAAGCAGGTTTTCATCGAATCAGTGCAAAGACATTGTCGCTTGTTTGTTTCTGTCTATCTCTTTCATCGTTGTACTTCACTGTTCTTTATCTCTTCATTTACACACCATGTATCAAACTCTTAATAGAGATATTAAATGTTTCGATAGCTTCTATTTACCATTCTTTATCTATTTCCATTCACCCATCAATCACTTTCTTCATGATGTTTTCTTAATTCCCTGATAAGCAATATGAATTAACCAAGTACTTAATTTATGTTAAAGATATAAAATGCGTTTAGCTAAGGCATGCTAGATGGCATCTTCCCTTGTAAGAGCTGAAGTGAAGATGTCATTCTGATCTATCGAGAGAGGATTAGAGGAATGGGTCAACTAAAGCGAGTACTTCCAGACATGAAAGCAACCTGCGTTCATTACGTTAGTCTCTGTTTCACCACAGACACGTGGGAGCGCGGCCGATCACCGAGAGGTATACGCCAAGAGTATAACAGAACAGTATTTGTAGCTTCAATGCGATTAAGAACTTGGGTTGTTTATATTATTTGTCTTTGTCTTTCTATTCTATTCATAAGACTTGCCACCGCATCCCACATCTTTGCACAACTTTCACAGTTAGCCTTGACCCCAGCATCTTGTACATGAAACCTGTATCTTGTATCATCTAACTTAGGTTTATTGTGTTTTTATTTTATTATCGCATCTTTACTGCTTTACTTTCTTTTATTGCAATTTATATACCTATACACATACACTTTTAAAGATTGAAAACCTGGTCGCATATATCATAAACATACCACAATAACCTAAACCAGTACCCGTGTTTGACCTTGGATCACACCGAGAATCTTGCAGTGGAATTACACTTGGTTCCATTGTAAGGAAACTTGTGATAGCGCATGGCATACTACATGAACATCCATAATTAACGCATATTCAGAAGTAGTATCGCATTATCATGAGCATAGAACATCATACATCCTTACCTATACAAAAAGTTAGTCAACAAGTTTATGGCGCCGTTGTCGGGGACTTGGTTAATGGTTTATTGTTTCAGTGTGTTTTTTGTATTTTGCAGGACAGATTTCATTGTACTGGTTGTTCAACGTGGAAAGTAGCCTGATGGTTTATGAGTCCTGGTGCTGAACCAGAATTCGTAGCTGACCCTGAGATCGAGCGAACTTTCCACGCAAAGGTACGTCAGAAACGAATTCAGCAAGAAAAGGCAGCCAACATGGCGGACAACAATGATAACGCGATGTTCGTTACAAACCAAGGGGATGTTCCATCGGCTCAGGATCCTGTTTTCCTGGTGGTTGACCGCAACATCCCGATGTGTAATTATGCGACACCTAGTTTGTATGATTTTTCGCCTGGAATCTCGAGGCCGACTGTGGATGAGAACGGGCACTTTGAGATTAAGCCGATCATGTTCCAGATGATTCAAAATGTCGGGCAACTTGAGGGTCTGCAAGGTGAAGCCCACATGCCCATCTGACCAACTTTGTCGAGATCTGTAGCAATTTTTCCTTACCTGGCATTACCCCAGAAAATATAAGATTGTATTTGTTCCCTTATACCTTGAGGGACGAGGCTAAGAGATGGGCTTACTCACTGGAGCCAAATGAGATCACTTCATGGGAGCAATTGGTGGAGCAGTTCATGAAGAAGTTCTTCCCTCCCACAGTCAATGCAAGGCAGCGAAAGGATGTGTTGAACTTTGAACAGAAGGAGAATGAAACCCTGAGCACCGCCTGGGTGCGATTCAGGAGACTGGTGAAAAACTGCCAGCATATCGGGATTCCCGATTGCGTCTTGATGGAAACATTTTACAATGGCTTGAACAGAGCAACGCAGGCTGTTGCTGATGCCTTCGCGGCAGAAGGTTTTATGGATAAGACATACATGGAGGCCAAAGTCATCCTCGACCGCATCTCGCGGAATATGGATGATGGATCGATGATGGATATGAATGCCGAGGCACCGATAATAGGAAAAATGAAATAGCCATTGTCCCTGTGAAGACAATGACCACGTTGGCCACACAGATGGCCACGGTGACCTCGATCCTCCAATCAATGGCAATTAACCAAGGAGCCATTGCCCCACAATCAACGCAACCCGCTGCACCGGCTCAAGTGGCCGCAATCAGCCACGTCAATTGTGGAGGGGCTCACGGAGCTGATGGGTGTTCATTGAATCTTCAGAAAGTGTATGCTATCCAAAACAATCCCTTTAGCAACACCTATAATTCGGGCCGGAGGAGCCATCCTAACTTCGGTTGGGGAGGCAATCCCAGTCTAGGGGAGCTAGTGAACCATCAAGGGGGCAGTAGAGGGAATCCCCCTTTTCACCACAATCAAGGGCAATCAAGACCACAGAACTAGCAAGCATCATTGTCTAACACCTCGAGAGTCTCATTAGAGACACTGCTGAAGTAGTTTATGGATAAAAATGATGCAGTGATGCATGCACAAGCGTCTTCCATAAGGAATCTGGAGATCCAAGTGGGCCAGCTGGCCTCGAAGCTAAGAAGTCGAACATCGGGAACATTGCTCAGTAATTCAGAAGCCCCGGGATCTATAGGGAAGGAGCAATGTACTTAAGACATTGAGCAGGCAAGCCTGACCACCTGCGGAGATATGGATTGCGGTCACCCAAAACAACGCAATTTTCGGTCTATATCTCAATACTATGTTTAATGCTTTATTAAATTTCACTTCTCTGCATTTAATGTTGTCTCATCTTTAATTCTCTGACTTTTTTTTTTTTTTGTAATCAATGTGTTGTACTTTAAATGGTGAATGATTGAGTAATAAAGGTCAATCTATTGCCACAAGACACAGCACCTGCGCTGATGAAAATTGTAAAATAAAAATAATAAAACAGTTAACAGCAATAAACCAAGACGATAATGGATGCATCCCAAACCAATTAGGAATGCTTTGTGTTCACTTGACTCAACTGGATTGAGTTGAGGGGTGTGTTGCACTCGCATGTGTCCTTTGCCCGTCCTTAGCCAAATGCACTATGTTGAGGTATCCTCCAGAAATGCGTTAGTAAGGGGTGTGTTGCGGGGACATATGCCCTGTTGCCCATCCTCTGCAAAGATACAGTTGAGCTATTGATTGCATAATAGAAGGAATAATATCCCTCCATCTTCGAAATTACCATAACCATCAGTGAGGACCACAAGGCCGGAGTCAAAGATATGCACCTATAAATACCCCATTGATTTCAAAGAAAAGACATGCTACGGGAAACAGGGTAAGTGCTGAAAAAATTGTTGAGAGAAAAGGCTGAGCTGAGTGCTTAAGAGACGAAATCTGGGAAGAAGATGAGAGGTGAATCTCTGATCTAATCTACCAAACGTCCGATTGAAAGCTCTGTGCAAAGATCCCTGCTACTGGTGGAGCAAGCCTGAGAGGGAAGCTCTTCCTGCCATTAAAACCATCCTATCCGGCAAGTGGGTTTTCATCGAATCAATGCCAAGACATTGGCACTTGTTTGTTTCTATCTATCTCTTTCATCGTTGTACTTCACTGTTCTTTATCTCTTCATTCACACACCATGTACCAAACTCTTAATAGAGATATTAAATGTTTCGATAGCTTCCATTTACCATTCTCTATCTATTTCCGTTCACCCATCAATCACTTCATGATGTTTTCTTAATTCCCTGATAAGTAATCTGAATTAACCAAGTACTTAATTTATGTTAAAGATATAAAATGCGTTTAGCTAAAGCATGCTAGACGACATCTTCACCTGTGAGAGCAGAAGTGAAGATGCCATTCTGATCTATTGAGAGAGGATTAGAAGAATGCGTTAACTAAAGCGAGTAGTACTTCCAGACATGGAAGCAACCTTGTGTTCATTATGTTAGTCTCTGTTTCACCATAGCCATATGGGAGCGCGGCCAATCACCGAGAGGTGTACGCCAAGAGAAGAGCGGAATAGTATTTGTAGTTTCAATGCGATTAAGAACTTGCATTGTTCAATGCGATCGTGTAGGTTTTACTAAGCGATGATTTAGAAAAAGGTAGACGGTTGTTTAGAAAGCATAGCACACTATGTGATCATTTAGGAAAGCTAAGCGATCATCTAGGAACTAGCGTGCGATCGTTTAGGCGCGAGGCGTGTGATCGTTTAGGCGCTGAGCGACTATCGTATAGGCTCTCGATTATGTGATCGTTTAATGTTTCCACACCGATACCCAAATTTTCTGAACCTTTCGAACCTTTGCAAAATGAAACAAAATTCCATTGTATACTTCAGTTACAATAACCGAAGGGGCTACTCCCACTAACGCATGTCCGAGAGGAATTTTAGGCCAATTATCATATAATTAACCAATTAAATAATTAATAAATATAATCATATTACATTCTTACCCTATAGTTTTATATCACATATCTACTATAGTAATTTCTCCTCAACATGATATAAATCATATTTATATCTAATTTCCTCCAAAATAATGTATCTCATACATTTAGTCAATTATATCATATATAATTAACCAGTCCAATTATATCATATATAATCGAACTCCCTCATGTCAATTTGAAAATACTGATTCTCAACTTTATCCAAGCTACCCATGGGATCTAATGGACCTGTGGCTCGAAGCTCTAACGGTATATGAATAGCTGACTAAACTCTTTAGCCACGAAATCCACCATCCGTTAACTATCAGACATTCCACTAAAGACCATCAATTGAACTCTTCTTACCACAGATATATTTCTATGTCCATCGAATATAACCAATCATGACTATGATGACTCTTCATAGATGCTCGTACGTACAATTGGGCCAAATTACCATTTTGCCCCTGTAGTTACATCTCAATCCTTAAGTACCGCTAATTCCTGTAATGAACAACACAATATAGTCCAACTATGTGTGAACACGTCTTGGGCCAAGAAAAGGTGTGTGGCGCCACATCATTCAAGCCGTGGCATCAACCCTTAAGGGAGCTATCTATCTCTTACCCTTACCTCGGGGAAGAAGTGAATTCCATCTTGTGTAGTTGAGTTCCTAGTTCCTAAATGCGACGATCCCCAAAATGGTAGGTTTGAATTGGCGACCTGGCCACTCGTACCTATACAAATCAAAGGACTGCCCTCAATCGCAGGAGTTCCCAACTCACCCAGGATTGAGGTCATGTTACCTATGGTCATCCTAGTGAAGTGAAGTCTCTGTCATGAACGGTGTTATATAACGAGATTAACACTTCGTGGTCAGGTCTTATACAAATTCTTTGTATAGGACTCCCTCCTCGAATGTCCTGAACACGAATGATCAGGATCATACCATCCATGACAAGTCACAACACTTATGACCATTTCACAAAGTGGGCCGTATCTGTAGCGTTACCAGGATAAGGTTTCCTTCTTATATCCATATACTATGGACCATTTTGGTTATCACTTAAGACATGATCCACTTGTATGTCACCACATACATGCTTAAGTTACATAAAGGTAACCGGGGATTTTATGTTTATTGGTTTGTGGTAAAGCAAATAAAACATGCAACTAAGAAAAAAATAAGATGTGAAGTAAATATCATATATTATACAACACAAGCATTCATACAAACTATTTACAAACTACATGACACGAGACTTTACGGCATCAACCCCAACAATCTCCCACTTGTCCTAAAGCCAAGTGGGGTGTATAAACTAGTACAAAACAATAAACTAGGGTATAAAATCCCAATACAAGAAAATCTCCCACTTGCCCTAGTCCAGTCGCGACTGATCCTTTAAACCCATGCTCCGTAGGTGACCCTCAAACACTGTAGTCGTGACAGCCTTAGTAAACGAGTCAGCAACATTGTGCTCCAAAGAGATCTTCATGACGATCACGTCCCCTAGATGCACTATCTCGCGGATCAGATGATACTTCAGCTCGATGTGTTTGCCACGCTTGTGACTCCTTGGCTCCTTGGAGTTCTCCATTGCGGCTATTATCACAATATAGGGTAATAGGCCCAGAAATATCTGGAACAACTTCCAGTTTTGTCAAGAACAACCTGAGCCAGACGGCCTCCTTAGCAGCTTCGCAAGCCGCTACGTACTTCGCCTCCATAGTGGAGTCGGCAATGCACTCATACTTAGTGCTTCGCAAGACTACAACTCCTCTATTAAGAGTAAAGACTGGCCTTGATGTGGACTTCCGAGAGTCTTTATCAGTCTGAAAGTCAGAATCTGTGTATCCTATAAGGATGAAATCCCTAGAACCATAAACAAGCAAGTAGTCCCTCGTTCTCCGAAGATACTTGAGGATGTTCTTCACTGTGGTCCGGTGACCCTGCCCTAAGTTAGACTGATACCTACTGACTATGCCCACAGCGTAGCAGATGTCTGGATGAGTACAGAGCATCGAGTACATCAAACTGCCAATGGTAGACTCATATGGGAGCCATCTTATCTCCTCAACCTCTTGCGGTGTCTTAGGACACATGTCCTTAGACAAAGTGACTCCATGCCTGAACGATAGTAGGCCCCTCTTGGAGTCCTGCATCGAGTACTTGAGCAACATCTTGTCGGTGTAAAATGGCTGAGACAGTGCTAGGACTTTGTTCTTAAGATTCCAAAAGATCTACATACCTAGAACAAACTGAGCCTCTACAAAATCTTTCTTTTGAAATTGGGTTGCTAGAAAGTTCTTAACTGTAGTTAGTAGACCTACATCATTCCCAATGAGTAGTATATCGGGTACGTACAACACTAAGAAGACTACTGAAGCATTGACGATCTTCTTGTAGACACAAGATTCATCAACGTTTTGGTCAAAGCCATACAACTTGATCACAGTATCAAACTGTATGTTCCAAGATCGAGATGCCAGTTTCAGTCTATAAATGGACGGATTCAGTTTGCAAACATTTTGTTCTTGACCTTGGACTATGAATCCCTCAGTTGCACCATGTAAATGGTCTCCTCAAGATTGCCATTCAGAAAGGCTGTCATGACGTTTATTTTCCATGTCTCATACTTATAATAAGCTACAACAGACAGGAGGATGCAGATAGACTTTAACATGGCAACATGTGAGAAAGTCTCCTCATAGTCGACTCCCTCTTCCTGGGTATAACCCTTTGCCACAAGTCGATCCTTAAAGGTATGTACCTTCCCATCAGCACACCGTTTGCACTTGTAGATCCATTTACAACCTATAGGTCTTACCCCATCAGGCTGATCTACAAGATCCCATACTGAGTTTGATAACTAGTAGAAATACAAGTTATTACAACTCAAATTAGTAAAACAATGGGAGAAAGCGATGGTAAAATAGGCAATATTATGTTTGAAAGTGCCAAACAAAAAGGAATTGCGATTGCTAATGCTCATTACATAAAAGCAGTTAATTTCCCTATTCTGTGTAGGTACAATGTGATGACGCATATGAAATTTTGATCCAAGGGCACAATGTGACAACGCGCTTAAATTTGCGAACGTAAGTCATGCGATCGTGAGAACTTTCTCAAAAAGTGATCGCATAAAGACCTCACATCAAGGCCACAACATAATAATAATAATGATGGGACGTAAAGCTGATAACGGTCGATTTTGAATTCAATTGACAAGCTGTTAAAATCCATACTGTTGCAAGTACATTGAACTTTCAGTGACTTTTAAACGGCGCAACAGAGCAGGGAAATTAATGCTGCCCATCTTTGCAATCATTAGTAAAAAGAGATGTTTCACCTTGAAATCTATAAATACCCAATGCTACCAGAGAGAGAAGACATATACATACAGAGATAGAGAGAGAGCAAGGAGACGAGGTGAAGCCAAGAAAAATCTCTTTCCGGACAGATCGAGAGACTGTCGAAAAACAATACATAGGAGAGAAGTCCAACCCTTGCTAGAGCAAGAGTCTGCAAACTGAAACAGAGTTGAAGTGATAAAGAGTAGTGTAAAAGGCCACGGAAAGCAAGACATTGCTTACCTGGCTTGTTATTTCTCAATCCATTTGTTATTTTGTACTCAACACTTTATTTGCAAAAATGGAAACTTCATTTCAATCTATGTTCAGTCTTTCCACACCATGCATGAGTAACTAAATTTGGGAATGACTTGAGAAGTACTTAGCCAGTATGACTTAAGCCATGCATTTTATATGATCATCTTGTCTTATGTATACGTCATTCTTCATTTGGAAGTACTTGAGAAAGTAGTCCAAAGATAGAATCTAGGCTTGAGAGAGTCGGATTAGATCACATAAGCAAGAGTAGAAACTTAGAAATAAGTACTATCTACTGCTTTCCATACACATCGCATGCGTCCTAGAAATAGGAAATGTGGTATTATGCATTGAGAAATGTAGTACTAATATTTGTGTGTAGCATGATCGCATGACTTGTACACAATCTTGAGAAATGTTAGCTAAATCTCTTCCCAACCCCTTCATCGCATAATTGTTATAACTCTACGCTTTCATCACTCTGCGTTCAACTCCATCGCATAGGAAAGTCTAAATCAAAACACCATCTACTTCATTTTCACCACCGTAATAGAATCAGAGAGACCATTGCATATCTATTTAAATAGTCTCTGTGTTCGACTCTAGACTTACCAGAAACCTAAGAAGGCTTATACTTGGGCTTTGTTAGGAAAACTTGTATGATCATCGCACCCACACATCATCGCACCATAAATCAACTTGTGTACAAGTCATGCAATCATGCTATACACAAATATTAGTACTACATTTCTCAATGCATAATGCCACATTTCCTATTTCTAGGACGCATGTGATATATGTGAACATCCTCCATTGCCTTCTGATACGATAACGGATCCTCAACGTCGCCATCTACTACCATAGCAAGGATTTTTGTGAAACCCAAATAGCGAACAGGCGGGTTCGTAACCTTCCCACTACATCGAGGTTCCCTCAACTCTTAAGGTGGAACCGACCTACTAGATGAACTCCCATTAACAACTCTTGCTGATGTAGCAGACTCTTCAACAACTCTTGTTGAAGTTTCAAGTTCATTGGAAAGCTCACGCAACACGACTTTACTTCGTGGATTGTGCTCCCTTATATGATTCTCCTCCAGGAATGTAGCGTTTGTTGAAACAAACACCCTATTTTCCGTCGGATCATAAAAGTAACCCTCTCGTGTACCTTTGGGGTAGCCTACAAAGAGGCATAACCTCAACTATGGTTCCAACTTCTTGGGATTAGCCTCAAGCACATGTGTAGGGCAACCCTAAATACGGAAGTGACATAAACTAGCTTTACGCCCGTTCCACAACTTTGAAGGTGTTCTCGCAAGGGGAAACAGTTTAGTATATATACCGTGGTCTCCACTATGAAACCCCATAATGAGTTCGGTAAGGAAGCATAACTCATCATCGAGCGAACCATGTCCAAGAAGGTCATATTTCTCCTCTCTGCTACACCATTCTACTAAGGTGTACCCAGCGCTGAGAGTTGGGAAACGATTCAATGTTCCATCAAATAGTCCTGGAATGCCGAGTCCAGAAACTCTCCACCTCGATCTAATCAAAGTGTTTTAATCCATCTATCTAATGCATTTTCAACTTCAGCCTTGAACTCTTTGAAATTTTCAAAGGATTCAGACTTTCGTTGCATAAGATAAACATACAGTACTTGGAGTAATCATCAGTAAAATTGATAAAATATTTATAGCCACCTCGGGCTCACATATTCATAGGACCACAAAGGTTAGAATATACTAACTCAAAAGGCTCCTTGGCTCTATAACCTTTTCTTGTAAAAGGTCATTTAATCATCTTACCCTCAACGCAAGACTCGCACACTGGTAAAGAATTTTCTTCTACCTCACTTAGAAGTCAATTCTTCACCAATCTAGTCCTATCGAGATTGATATGCCCTAAACGTAGATGCCAAAATTGGGCATTTTCTTTTGGAGAAATTTGTCGACATTTTGATTAAGTTACAACAATACTAAACAATTCAATATTGTGGAGGGAATCAATGGCTAACGGCCTTAACACATATAAATTCGATTCCAGATTTGCAGTACAAATAAAAACACCATCTTAATGAATATACGCTTTATCCATATTAAAAGAGATAGTATATTTACATTGCAATAAAAACTTTACAGAAATGAGGTTCCTTTTTAGTTCGGGAAAAATATATACATCATTCATAATAAGAAACCCATTCTGTAAAGCTATCTGGAGCCCTCCCATTACCACAGCTGAGATGACGTGCCCGATGCATACTCGTATCGTCATCTCACTAGCCTCCAACTGTCGCCAAGATCACATCCCCTAAAGAGAAGAACAAACGTGGTTAGTGGCGCCTGAATAAATTATCCAGACTGAATCATCATGCTCCACTAAACAAGTTTTAAGAACTAGTAAATCATATTTACCTTTATCTACCATGGTCTTAGACTTGGCGGCCTTCCTCTCTTTCAGGTAGCGAGGACAGTTCCTCTTCCAATGTCCATCCGGGTTGTAGTGGAAACACTTTCCTTTTTCAACCGGTAGACGCCTCCTTGGGGCGACAGGCGGTGGGTGATGCGTTATTTTATGCGATGAAATAATGGTAAGGGTTGAGTTGGTGGAAAATGCGTTGAGCATGCAAGTTTTCTCAGTAAGATCCAAGTATAAATCCTTTTGAATTGCCTGGTAAGCCTAGGGTCGAACTCGGGGACTAAGGAAAACATTATGCGATGGTAATTTTTAGATCAGTTTGCGGTAACAAATAAATAAAATAGTTGGTTGGTTTGATGTTTACAGTATAAAATGTATGCGGTTGATTTGAGAAGAAGAGTTAATAATCTGGAAGATGCGATGAATATGCCGGGGAATGGGTTGAGAAAGGGTTTAGCTAACACTTCCTAGGATTGCGTTCATGTTATGTGATCATGCTACACACCTACAATAGCAAATCATCTCTCAATGCAAATGCTACGACTTCTAGTTCTTGAATGCATGCGATATATGTGATGATGTCTATATGACATACACATAAGCCTCTATTCTTGTCTATTCGAAGACAAAGGACACACATACATACAAGGCGACCGCATATTACCGTAACCTATCTCTAGGGTGCATGCGATGCAGGTAAATAGAGCTTATCTCTAACTCCCTATCTTTTGCTTATGCAGATCTAATGTTGCTTTCTCAAGTCTAGATTCTAATGTAGCTCTCTCAAGTCTTAGGTTATTTCTTTAAACTCTCCTTTGAGTAGCTCTAAAAGGTGTTGGGCGCAACATAAGACAAGATGATCGCATGCAATGAAGATCCTAGGTCACGTTAACTAAGTACTTCTCAACTCATTCAATAGATTTAGCTACTCATGCGTCTTTTAAAGAGAGTGAACAGATGTAAATAAGCAAGTTCCATTTTATAAATATATAATCGAAGTACAAAATGACAATACGGAATAAGAATAAAGAGCCTGGTAGCAATTTCTTGCTTCTCAAGGCTTTTACACTGTTTTTCTCCACTCTGCTCAAATGATAATCTTGCTCTCGCAAGAGTCAGCCCTCTCTCTTTCTTTCTACGCCTCCTCGATTCTCCCTCGAGCTAACCAGGACGATCTTCTAGCGTCTTTTCCCTTCTCTTGCTTTCGCCTTCTAAATATAGAAAAACTAAGAACAAGAACTCTAAGACTGGGCGAACTAACTAACTGAACGAACCCCTTCACTGAAGATGGCCTTCAGTATTTATGAGCTCCAGGGTGAAAAGCTTGTTCTCTCTTATGATTGCACTGATGGGATGACATTAATTCTCTGTCTGATGCCCCAAACAATTGTCACCAAAAAGTTGAGTGTACTTGCTACAGTAGGTCGTTAACAGCTTGTCACTTAATTCGGAATCGACCGTCATCAGCTTTCTGTCCCATCGTAATTTATTACGCTTTTCACCCAGATGTGCCGACCATGATGTGCCGGCTCTATGCGGCCATCTTTTTGAGCAAATATTCACGAGCGCAAATGATTGCATAGCCTTGTATCAACACAATCTCTTAATACACTAAGACGTCAATTTCTTTAGATTGCATTTTCACCATGTGTCAATGCATTTCTGCACAAAAATACATAAGTTGGCTATTTTAATGCGATGGACACATGCGATCGCAATGTTGTGAACTTAATGCTTTTGAACGCAATATTGTATATTTTTATGGACGCAATCCTACATTGTTTTATAACTTTGCACTGTAATAACGTGCATTTCTGCCCGTTATCAGTGGGTTAGCAAGTGCCTTCCCTTTTCCCTTATCACCCTTCTTGTTCTTCCCTTTTACAGAGTTAGAAGTAGAAGATGCAAACTTCGTTCCTGAGGTCGAACTTCTATGGAAGGTCCTGAAGGATGAAGCAATATTTGCCTCACCCTTCTTCCTCTCCTTACTTTTCAGTAAAGATTGGTAGGTCTGCAACTCATTGAGGAGAGTTGTAGAATCACATTGCTAACAAAGTGTAAGAAGCTCTCCGACAAATGATGCATAATTATGCTAATCTGTTTGCTCTCATTGATAGTAGACCCATTCAACTCCGCCACATTAAGGTGGACCATCATGTTAAGCACATGTTCATGAACAGAGGTGCCTTCCTCCATTTTGGAGTTGAATATATATTTAAGAGCCTCATGCATAAACCCTAGAGAGGACTTTTGTACCTGTGTGGACGAACTTTGACACAAGTAAAAACTTGAACCCTAGAAACGAATTTTGTACCTATGTGGACGAAGTTTGGCACAAAGGGTAAAGAAAGAGACTAAAAAGGAAGAACTATTGGTGTCTCCTTGTTGAAATATCCTCCAAATCCAAAAGTGAAAGAAGTTTGGTTTAAAATATACTTATGAACCCTGGAGAGGAGTTTTGTACCAGTGTGGACGAAGTTAGACACAAATGGTCAAGAAAGAGTCCGTAAAGGACGAACTTTGGGTTTTTACATGTCGAAGTCTGCTATAATTCCAAATTTGGACAAACTTTGGTTGAAAAGGTACTTATGAACCCTGGAAAGGAGTTTTGTACCTGTGTGGATGAACCATGGCACAAAATGTCAAGAAAGATTCTGAAAAGACTGAACTTTGGGTTTCTACTTGTCGACATGTGCTCCAAGTCCAAATTGGACAAAGCTTGGTTCAAAAGATACTTATGAACCCTGGAGTGGATTTTTGTACATGTGTGGACGAATTTTGACCCAAAAGGTCAAGAAAGAGTCCGAAAAGGATAAACTTTTGGTTTCTACGTGTCGAAATGTGCTCTCAGTCCAAATTTTGTCGAAGTTTGGTGTAAAAGTTACTTATGAACCCTGAGCAGGTATTTCATACCTTCATGAATGAACTTTGGTCCAAAAGGTCAAGAAACATCCAAAAATGATTCTCCAATTCAAAACCCTGGATAGGAGTTTCATACCATTTAGGTTCCATGACCGGTGTGAGCGTGTGGGCCTGACTCGTTTGAATTTTTTGGATGATTTAATGATTTTATGTACACCTAAGAGAGGTTCTTTTGAGTTTGTGAGGTGGGTCTTGGTGAAGTTTGCAGAGGTGTCTGGGTTAGTTGCGAACATTGGGAAGAGCTCCATGTTTGTTGCAGGTGTGGATTTTGGTGAGGCTGAGCAGCTTGATGCTTTTATGGGTTTTACTCTTGGTTCACTGGTTATGAGGTATCTTGGGTTGTCATTGTTGGCTAGTCGGTTGAAGGCTGTGGGTTGTGATCCACTGATTCAGAGGACTAAAGCTTATATTAGAAGCTGGGAAGCTCGGTCCCTCTCATTTGCTAGAAGGTTGCAACTAGTCGGTCTGTCTTACGGTCCTTTCAACTGTTTTGGTACAGCATCTTTGTATTGCCTGCGTGTATCACTCATGTGGTTGGTCGCCTTTTGAGGAGTTTTTTATGAAGTGGTAGTGTGGAGAGTTGAGGTGGTGCATGGGTTGCGTGGGATGAGGTGTGCTTGCCGAAGGGTGAGGGAGGTTTGGGTGTTACTCGTGTGCCTTCTTGGAATCAAGCTGCTATTATGAAGCACTTTGGCTTTTTTTAGTTAAGTCTAGTTCTTATGCATCTTAGAGAGAAGTTCTATACCTGTATGGACGAACTTTGACATGAAGGGTTAAAGAGTTTGGAAACGACGAATTTTGGGTTTCTTCGTGTCGAAATGTGCTCTCAATCTAAATTTTATCGAAATTTGGTTTAAAAGATACTTATGAACCTTGGACAGGAGTTTTGTACCTATATGGATGAACATTGGACCAAAAGGTCAAGAAAGAGTCCAAGAATGACGAACTTTAGGTTTCTGCTTGTCGAAATGTGCTCCAAGTCTTTTTGGACGGAGATTGGTTGAAAAGATACTTATGAACCCTAGAAAGAAATTTTGTACCTACATGGACGAACTTTCGCACAAAGGGTAAAGAATGATACTAAAAAGGATGAATTTTGGGTTTTTACTTGTCGAAATGTGCACCAAGTCTAAATTTTCAATAACGTTGGTTCAAAAGATACTTATGAACCCTGGAGAGGATTTTTGTACCAGTGTGGACGAAGTTCCACACAAAAGGTCAAGAAAGAGTCTGAAAAGGACGAACTTTGGGTTTCTACATGCAAAGTATGCTGTAATTCAAAATTTGGACAAACTTTGGTTCAAAAGGTACTTATAATCCATGGAAAGGAGTTTTGTACTGATAACTTGTAAAAATACAAGTTATTTATGCCACCTTATCTAGATATTGCGGCCAAAAGTTAGTAATTATGCGCCAATTGTATGAAAATTAGCCTAGTATTGCAATAATTATAAATGTTTTCGATTACACCTAATAACACCAAAAATATGGAAGACAAGTTGAACTTTACTCTATTTGGCAGGAGACCAAGTCACCACTTGCGCTCAAGGCTCACGAGAGTAATCAACGCATCTCTGTCATATTGCACCCGTCAATCAACAATGAAGAGACGAATACCGCAATGGCGGTGCAATACGACAGTCGATCCGAGAACTGTGTTTCAACCGCATGCGGTAATAAAAACAAACACTGCATGCGAACCTATGATCGAAAGATGCAGCTGAGCAATGCAAGAGCGGATGATTGAAACACGTGTACAACTAACGGTTGTGCAAAATTGACGGTCTGATTGCATAACAAAAGAAATAATATCCCTCCATCTTTGGAATTACCATAACCATGAGTAGGGACCACAAGGCTGGAGTCAAAGATCTGCACCTATAAATACCCCATCGATTTCAAAGAAAAATATGCTACTTGGTATGGGGCTAAGTGCTGCTAGATTGTAGAGAGAAAGCTAAGCTGAGTGCTTAAGAGAAGAAATTCGGGAAGAAGACGAGATAAGGCCAAGAGGTGAATCTCAGATCCAACCTGCCAAACACCCTATCAGAAGCTCTGTGCAAAGATCCCTGCTACCTGTAGAGCAAGCCTGAGAGGAAAGCTCTTCCTACCATCAAATCCATCCTATCTGGCAAGCAGATCTCCATCGAATCTGTGTCAAGATATTGGCACTATTTGTATCTGTTCTATCTCTCTTTTATTGTGTAATTCATGTTTTCTTTATCTCTTTATTCACACACCATGTATCAAACGCTTAGTAGAAATATTAAATGTTTCGATAAATTCCATTTACCATTTACTGTCTATTTTTGTTCACCCACCAATCACTTTCTCCACGATATCTTCTTAATCCTCTGATGAGCAATATGAATCACTAAGAACTTAATCTGTATTAAAGATATAAAATACGTTTAGCTAAAGCATGCTAGATGACATCTTCATCTGTGAGAGAAGAAGTGAAGGTGTCATTCTGATCTATCGAGAGAAGGTCAGAAGAATGCATTAACTAAAGCGAGTAGTACTTCCAGACATGGAAGCAACCTTGCGTTCATTACATTAGTCTCTGTTTCACCACAGACATGTGGGAGCGCGGCTGATCACTGAGAGGCGTACGCAAAGAGAAGAGCAGAACAGTATTTGTACCTTCAATCCAATTAAGAACTTGCGTTGTTTATATTATTTGTCTTTCTCTTTCTATTCTGTTCATAAAATTTGTCGCCGCATCCCATGTCTTTGCATAACTTTCACAGCCAGCCTTAATCCCAGCATTTTGTACATGTAGTCTGTATCTTGTATCATCTAGATTAGGTTTACTGTCTTTTTATGTTTTTATTGCATCTTTACTGCTTTCCTTTATTTTATTGCAATTTATATACTTGTACAAACACACTTTTAAAGATTGAAAACCTAGTCGCATGTATCATAAACATACCGTAATAACCTAAACCAATCCCCGTGTTCGACCTCGGATCACACCGAGAAACTTGCGGTGGAATTACACTTGGTTCCATTGTAAGGAAACTTGTGAGAACGCATGGCATACTACATGAACATCCATAATTCACACATAATTAGACGTAGTATCGCATCATTGTGAGAAATTTATATGATCCATCCAAACACGTTACAAGTTTATGGTTAACGGTTAAAGTTGAATATTTTCATGTTATGTGCAGGACAAATCTCTTTGTACTGACTGTTCAACGCGAAGAGTAGTCTGACGACTTAGGAGTTCTGGGGTTATCTGGTAACTCTATGTGGACCCAGAAATCAAGTGTATTCTTCGCGCAAAAATTCATCAAGGCTGAATTTATTGGTGAAGAAATATGGCTGATGAGAATATGGCACCTGCTGGAAACCAGAGGGGAGATTTGCCAGTGCAAGATCCTGTTTTTCTTGCTATTGACCAGAACATCCCTATGAGGGAATATGCAGCACCAAATATCACTAATTTTTCACCAGGGATTTCAAGACCAGTAGTTGAGGGGAATGCAAGCTTTGAAATAAAACCTATCATGCTTCAAATGATTTAGAATGTGGGACAATTCGGAGGACTACAGGGAGAAGACCCACACGCACATTTGATTAATTTTGTAGACAGGTGTAGCGCATTCTTCATGCCTGGTGTAACTCAAGAAAGTCTTAAACTGTATCTATTCCCGTACACATTGCGGGAGGAAGCAAAGAGGTATGCTTAAGCAGTAGAGCCATGGAAATTCATGGATGGGAGCAGTTGGTCGATATGTTCATGAACAAATTCTTCCCTCCGTCTGTCAACACAAAGAGGCGGAGGGAGGTTTTGAATTTCAAGCAAAAAGGTTATGAAACCCTGAGCACTGCATGGGTGCGATTCCGACAGTTAGTAAAGAATTGTCTGCATATCGGAATTCCTGATAGTATTTTGATGGAAACCTTTTACAATAGCTTGGACTCATCAACGCAAGTAGTTGCCAACTCCTCCGCAGAGGGAGTATTAATAAGTCATATACGGAAGCAATGAACATATTGGATCGCATATCGCGACATTCTGACGCATGGATTGATACTGGGCTTGAGGTAAGATGTATGGAGCCAGAAAAAGTAGAAAGGGTCGATGTGCCAATGAACACAATGAGCGCATTGGTCCAGCAAATGACCACGATGACATCGCTCCTCCAGATGGTGGCTAATAAGCAGAGAACTCTTTCCCAAGGAACAACGCAAGTTAATGCGGTGACTCAAACGACTGCTATGGATTGCACTTAATGGGAAGAGGTACATCCCGTAGACGTCTATCCATGGAATCAACAACCCGTATATGCTATGTATGATGAATCATGGGGCAACAACCATAACCCTGTTTGGGGGGGTCACCAAATTTTTGGTTTGGATGAGAATCTCAATCAGGAGGGCCATAGTTTCTATCAATTTAGTTATCAAGAGGATCGAGGCAACCCTCCGGTCTTCACTAATCTAGACTGCAGCCCAAGTAATTCTCAAGGTATGCCACACTGTGACCAACTGTTCGCATATGATACCTCTTGCAATACCTCGTCTCTAGAGACATCATTAAAGCTTTATATTGAAAAGAGCGAGGTAATGAGGCAATTGCAAGCTGACTCTCTCAAAGAATTAAAAGATCAGATAGATCAGCTTACGAGAGAATTAAAGAAGAAAAAGCTTGGTACACAGCATGGAAGCTCAGGGGTGTTGGGGGCAAGAGGTAAAGAACAATTCCATGCAGTGACACTGCGGAGTGGCAGAACAACAGCCCCCATTATGCCGAAGGTACCAGATGTGGTAATAACACCAACAGATTTAATTGTTGAAGATGACCAGTTACTGAATAACGGAACTGACCCTAGTTCAGAAGTAAGATTATCTACAAAACATGAAGCCTCTCAAGATTTGAATTCTCCATCAACGCAACCTCCAACCAATGACACACAGTAAGCATTGGACCTCACCAAGCAGCAAAGTGAGCAAGAAACACGGCGGGATCCTCCACCTTTCTCGTCTAGGCTGAGAAAGAAAGATGATAGCAAGCAGTTTCAGAGGTTTCTAGACGTTCTTTGCCAGCAACACATTAATATCCCCTTGATTGAAGCATTAGAGCAGATGCCGAGTTATGTGAAATTTCTAAAGGATATTCTCGTAAACAAGAGAAAAGTTGGGGAAAATGAAACAGTTGCACTAACATATGAATGTAGTGCTTTGTTTCAAAACAATCTCCCTACTAAAATGAAGGATCCTGGGACTTTTACATGGCCCTGCACCATAGGAGGGAAGATGGTCAGAAACGCGCTGTGTGATTTAGGGGCAAGCATAAATTTGATGCCCTTGTCAATTTTTAAGAAGTTGGACATCGGCGAAGAAAGGCCAACTACGATCACATTACAACTAGCCATAGATCAATAAAGCTTTCGGAGGGCAAGATAGAAAATGTTCTCATGCAAGTGGACAAGTTTATCTTCCTAGCAGACTTTGTTATACTTGATTATGAGGTCGATAGAGAAATTCCTATCATCCTGGGATGCCCATTTCTCACCACAGGGCGGGCGTTAATCGATGTGCAAAAATGAGAGCTGACCATCCGGGTCGATGATGAAGAAGTAAAATTCAACGTACTTAATACGTTGAAGTACCCAGGAGACATAGAGAACTGCCAATATATCGAAGAGCTGCAGGGAGAACAGTGGCACGAACCCCTGAAGAAAACGGAGGAGGATGATCTTGAAGTCGGCGCAATGTTGAAGGAGGAATGCGTCGTAATTCATACAGAATCTAATTTTGAACCACTCAAGTTATCTAAATGGACATCGCAGCACATCAAGCCATCTTTAGAAGAGCCACCTGTGTTAGAGTTAAAGTCGTTGCCAGTACACCTAAAGTATGCTTACTTAGGAAGTAACGACTTGTTACTGGTTATCATTTCCACATCACTAAGTAAGGAGAAAGAAGATGCTCTCATATGGATCCTAAGAAATAACGCAAAAGCCTTAGGATTGACCTTGGCAGACATTCGAGGAATCAATCCCTCGTATTGCATGCACAAGATCCGCTTGGAAGAAGAAAAGAATGGATCAGTAGAAAGGTAACACCACTTGAACCCTGCCATGAAGGAGGTTGTAAAGAGGGAAATAGTAAAGTGGCTGGACACAGGTGTTATCTACCCGATATCTGATAGCAGTTGGGTGAGCCCAGTGCAATGTGTTCCAAATAAGGGGGGATGACAGTCATCACTAATGACAAGTATGAATTGGTTCCCACAAGGACAACTACGGGGTGGAGAATCTGCATGGATTATCGCAAGCTGAATTTGGCCACTAAAAAGGACAACTTTCCACTCCCGTTTATCGACCAAATGTTAGACAGACTTGTGGAGAATGAATTTTTCTGGTTTCTTGATGACTATTCAGGGTATAACCAAATAGCAATTGCGCTGGAGGATCAAGACAAGACAACCTTCACGTGCCCATTTGGTATGTTTGCATTCCGACGCATGCCATTTGGACTCTGTAATGCACCAGGCACTTTTCAATGATGCATGATGGCAATATTGTCCGATTACTTGGAGGAGTCAGTCGAGGTATTCGTGGATGATTTCTCAGTCTAGTAGTACAATAATTATAACTATTTGCAATTATGCCCACTAACACTATGAAGATGGAAGACAAGCCGAATGTTACTTTGTTTTGCAGGAGACCAAGTCACCACTTGCGTTAAAGGCTCATGAGAAAATAATCAATGCATCTCTGTCATAATGCGCCTGTCAATCAATAATGAAGAGATGATTACCGTAGTGATGGCACAATGCGACAGTCGGTCCAGAGTTGTGTTTCAACCGCATGCGGTAATAAAAACAACACCGCATGCGAACCGAAGATCGAAAGATGTAGCTGAGCAATGCAAAAGCAAAGGATTGAGACACGTGTACAATGGACGGTTGTGCAAAATTGACGGTCTGATTGCATAATAGAAGGAATAATATCCCTCCATCTTTGGAATTACCATAACGATCAAGTGGGGACCACAAGGCCGCAGTCAAAGATCTGTACGTATAAATACCCCATTGATTTTAGAGAAAAGGCACGCTACTTGTTACGGGGCTAAGTGCTGCTAGATTATAGAGAAAAGGCTGAGCTGAGTGCTTAAGAGAAGAAATCTGGAAAGAAGACGAGATAAGGCCGAGAGGTGAATCTCAGATCTAATCTCCCAAATACCCGATTTGTAGCTCTGTGCAAAGATCCCTACTACCGGTGGAGCAAGGTTGAGAGGGAAGCTCTTCCTACCATCAAATCCATCCTATCCGGCAAGCAGATCTCCATTGAATCAGTGCTAAGACATTGGCACTTGTTTGTATCTATTCTGTCTCTTTCATTGTTGTATTTCACCTCTGCATTCACACCACGTATCAAACGCTTAATAGAGATATTAAATGTTTCGATAGCTTACATTTACCATTTTTCGTCTATTTTCGTTCACCCGTCAATCACTTTCTTCATGATATCTTCTTAATTCCCTGATAAGCAATGTGAATTAACCAAGTACTTAATATGTGTTAAAGATATGAAATCTATTTTGCTAAGGCATGCTAGACAACATCTTCACCTGTGAGAGCAGAAGTGAAGATGCCATTCTGATCTATCGAGAGAGGGTCAGAAGAATGCGTTAACTAAAGCGAGTAGTGCTTCCAGACATGAAAGCAACCTTACATTCATTACGTTAGTCCCTGTTTCACCACAGACATGTGGGAGTGCGGCCGATCACTGAAAGGTGTACGCCAAGAGAAGAGCGAAATAGTATTTGTAGCTTCAATGCAATTAAGAACTTGCGTTGTTTATATTTATTTGTCTTTCTCTTTCTATTCTATTCATAAGACTTGCCGCGCATCCCACGTCTTTGCATAAGTTTCACAGCCAGCCTTGACCCCAGCACCTTGTACATGAAGCCTGTACCTTGTATCATCTAACTTAGGTTTACTGTATTTCTATGTTATTATTGCATCTTTTACTACTTTCCTTTATTTTATTGCAACTTATATAACTGCACAAATACACACTTTAAAGATTGAAAACTTGGTCGCATATATCATGAACGTACCACAATAACCTAACCAGTTCCCGTGTTCAACCTCGGATCACACCGAGAAACTTGCGGTGGAATTACACTTGGTTCCATCGTAAAGAAACTTGTGACAGCGTATGGCATACTACATGAACATCCATAATTAACGCATATTTAGAAGTAGTATCGCATCATCGTGAGCATAGAACATCATACATCTTTAGCATCCAAAGAAAAGCAAGTCAACAAGTTTATGGTGTCGTTTCCGGAGATTTTGTTAACGGTTTATTGTTTGAATATTTTTATGCTATGTGCAGGACAGATCTCTTTTTACTGACTGTTCAATGCGGAGAACAGTCTGACGGCATATGAGTGATAGAGTGATCTAGTAATTCTAAGTGAACCTAGAGATCAAGTGTATTCTTTGCGCAGAGTTCATCAGGGCTAAATTAATTGGTGAAGAAGTATGGATGATGAGAATGTGGCACTTGCTGGAAACAAGAGGGGAGATTTGCTAGTGCAAGATCCTGTTTTTCTTGTTGCTGACCAGAACATCCCTATGAGGGAATATGCGGTGCCAGATTTCTATAATTTTTCATAAGGAATATCAAGACTAGTAGTCGAGGGGAATGCAAGCTTTGAAATAAAACCTATTATGCTACAAATGATTTAGAATGTGGGGCAATAAGGAGGATTACAGGAAGAAAACCCACATGCACATTTGACAAATTTTGTAGACATGTGTAGCGCATTCTCCATGCCTGATTTAAGTCAAGAAAGTCTTAAACTATACCGATTCTCGTATACAGTATGGGAAGCAAAGAGGTGGGCTTAAGCATTAGGCTAGGCGAAATTAATGGATAGGAGCGGTTGGTTGATAGGTTCATGAACAGATTCTTCCCTCCGTCTATCAATGCAAAGAGGCGGAGGGAGGTTTTGAATTTCGAACAAAAAGGTTATGAAAACTCGAGCACTGCTTGGGTGCAATTCCGGCAGTTCGTCAAGAACTATCCGCATATCGGGATTCCTGACAGTATTTTTATGGAAACCTTTTACAATGGCCTAGACCAATCAACGCAAGCAGTTGTCGATGCCTCCACAGAAGGAGGATTAATGAATAAGTTGTATATGGAAGCGAAGAACATATTGGGTCGCATCTTGTGACATTCTGATGAATGGATTGATATCGGGCTTGAGATAAAAGGTCAGGAGCAAGAAAGAGTAGAAAGAATCGATGTGCCAACAGACACAATGAGCATATTGGTCGAACAAATGACCACAATGACCTCACTCCTCCAGACGGTGGCTAATCAGTAGAAAACTCTCTTTCAAGGAACGGCGCAGGTTAATACGGTGACTTATGGGACCGAAATGGATTGCACCCAATGAGGAGAGGTACATCCGGTAGATGTCTGCCCATGGAATCAACAATCCGTATATGCTATTTATGATGAATCATGGGGCCACCAGCCTTGTTGGTGGGGTCACCCACTTTCTGGTCTGGATGACAATCTCAATCAGGAGGGCCATAGTTTCTATCAATTCAGCTATCAAGAGGATCGAGGCAACACTCCGGTCTTCACTAATCTGGATTGNCCATAGTTTCTATCAATTCAGCTATCAAGAGGATCGAGGCAACACTCCGGTCTTCACTAATCTGGATTGCAGCCCAAGTAATTCGCAATTACGCCACCCTGTGACCAATTGTTCACATATGATACCTCTTACAGTACCTCGTCTCTTGAGACATCATTAAAACATTACATTGAAAAAAGCGAGGCAATGAGACAATCGCAAGCTGACTCTCTCAAAGAATTAGAAGATCAGATAGATCAGCTTGCGAGGGAATTAAAGAAGAAAGTGCTGGGGCGAAGAAGAAAAGAATAATGTCATGTAGTGACATTGAGAAGTGGCAGAACGACAGCCCCTATTATTCCAAAAGTACTAGATGCGGTAACAAAAGTACCAGCAAATTTAACTATAGATGATGACCAGTTACTTAATAACGGAAGCAACACCAGTTCTGAAGTAAGACCATCTACAAAAGATGAAGCTCCTCAAGACATGAATTCTCAATCAACGCAACCTCCAGCCAATGACACACAGCAAGTACAAGACCTCTCAATAGCAAAGTGAACAAGAAACACGGCGGGATCCTCCACCTTTCCTGTCTAGGATGAAAAAGAAAGACGACAACAAGCAGTTTCAGAGGTTTCTGGACGTTCTCCGACAGCTACACATTAATATTCCCCTAATAGAAGCATTAGAGCAGATACCGAGTTATGTGAAATTTCTCAAGGATATTCTCGCCAACAAGAGAAAGATTGGGGAAAATGAAATAGTTGCACTAACATATGAGTGTAGCGCTCTGTTTCAAAATACTCTCCCTACTAAAATGATGGACCTTGGGACTTTTACATTGCCCTGCACCATAGGAGGGAAGATGGTTGGAAACGCACTGTGTGATTTAGGGGCAAGCATAAATTTGATGCCCTTGTCAATTTTTAAGAAGCTGGACATCGGCGAAGCAAGGCCAACCACAATCACATTATAGCTAGCCGATAGATCAATAAAGCTTCTGGAGGGCAAGATAGAAGATGTTCTCGTGCAAGTGGACAAGTTTATCTTCCTAGCCGACTTTGTTATATTGGATTATGAGGCCGATAGAGAAATTCCTATCATCCTAGGATGCCCATTTCTTGCCACAGGGCCAGCGTTAATCGATGTGCATAAAGGAGAGTTGACAATCCAGGTCGATGATCAAGAAGTAAAATTCAACGAATTCCATGCGTTGAAATACCCAAGAGATATAGAGAACTACAAATATATCGAAGAGCTACAGGGAGAACAGTGGCACGACCCCTAACGGACATGGAAGAGGAGGACTTTGAAATCGGCATAATGTTGGAGGAGGATTGCACTGCAATTCATGCTGAATCTAATTTTGAACTGCTCAAGTTATCTGAATGGACATCGTAGAGTATTAAGCTATCTTTAGAAGAGCCACCCGTGTTAAAGTTAAAGTCGTTGCCAGTGCACCTAAAGTATGCTTACTTAGGAAGTAACGACATGTTACTAGTTATCATTTTTGCATCATTGAGTAAGGAGAAAGAAGATGCTCTCCTACGGATCCTAAGAAATAACGCAAAAGCCTTAGGATGGACCTTGGCAGACATTCGAGGAATCAGTCCCTCATATTGTATGCACAAGATCCGTCTGGAAAAAGGAAAGAATGGATTAATAGAAAGGCAACGTCGCTTGAACCTTGCCATGAATAAGGTTGTAAAGAAGGAGATAGTAAAGTGGTTGGACGCCAGAGTCAACTACCCGATATCTAATAGCAGTTGGGTGAGCCCAGTGTAATGTGTTCTGAAGAAAGGGAGGATGACAGTCATCACTAATGACAAGAATGAATTGGTTCCCACAAGGACAACTACGGGATGGAGAATTTGCATGGATTATCGCAAGCTGAATTTGGCCACTAAAAAAAAGGACCACTTTCCACTCCCGTTCATTGATCAGATGTTAGACGGACTTGCGGGGAATGAATTTTTCTGCTTTCTTGAAGGCTATTCAGGGTATAACCAAATAGAAATTGCGCCGAAGGACCAAGACAAGACAACCTTTACGTGCCCATTTGGTATGTTCGCATTTCTATGCATGCCATCTGGACTCTGTAATGCACTAGGCACTTTTCAACGATGCATGATGGCAATATTCTCAGATTACTTGGAGGAGTTATTCGAGGTATTCATGGATGATTTCTCAGTCTTCAGCAGTAATTATGACTCCTGTTTGTCTAACCTTGAAAAAGCTTTGAAGAGATGCGTGGAAACAAATCTTGTTTCGAACTGGGAAAAATGCCACTTTATGGTGGAAGAAGGAATAGTTATGGGTCACAAAATCTCCAAGGTAGGATTGGAAGTTGATCAGGCAAAAATCGATGCAATTTCCAAATTTCCCCCACCGGTGAACGTAAAAACACTTAGGAGCTTTATGGGACACACAGGGTTTTATAGAAGATTTATTTGCAACTTCTCCCAGATCGCAAGACCCCTAAGTGCACTTCTTGAAGCTGACCGCGAGTATAATTTTGATGACGATTGCACTAAAGCATTTAACACATTGAAAGATGCGCTCATCTCCTCACCAATTTTGATTGCGCCTGATTGGACACAACCATTTGCATTGATGTGTGATGCTAGCAGATATGTTGTGGGCGCAGTCTTGAGTCAGCGTGGGGAAAAGGTGTTACATCTGTTGATTACTTTTTGTATAGGTAAGGATGTATGATGTTCTATGCTCATGATGATGCGATGCAACTTCTGAATATGCATTTATTATGGATGTTCATGTAGTATGCCATGCGCTGTCACAAGTTTCCTTACGATAGAACCAAGTGTAATTCCACTGCAAGTTTCTCGGTGTGATCCGAGGTCGAACACGGGGACTTGTTTAGGTTATTGTGGTACGTTTATGATATATGCAATAAGGTTTTCAATCTTTAAAATTGTGTGTGTACAAGTATATAAATTGCAATAAAAGAAATTAAAGTAGTAAAGATGCGATAATAAAATAAAAACACAATAAACCTAAGCTAAATGATACAAGATACAGGCTTCATGTACAAGATGCTAGGGTCAAGGCTGGTTGTGAAAGTTGTGCAAAGACGTGGGATGCGACAGCAAGTATTATGAATAGAATAGAAAGAGAAAGACAAATAATAAAAACAACGCAAGTTCTTAATCGAATTGAAGCTACAAATACTGTTCTGCTCTACTCTTGGCATACACCTCTCGGTGATCAGCCGCGCTCCCACATGTCTGTGGTGAAACAGAGACTAACGTAATGAATGCAAGGTTGCTTCCATGTTTGGAAGTACTCTGCTTGTATTGACTATTAACAAGTATACAAATAAATTACAAATGAACGCATTACAAAATTTTCTATTGCCTATACGAGAGTCAAAGAATTTTGATTACTTTACAAACAATAAAAGAATTGAATCCAATTAAAGAATGGCCGCATAAAAAAAATCGTATTGGAAGAAAGTGTAAACATTAAGGTTCAGGAGAAGGGGGATCTGGTGGATTTTGAGGTGGTGCAAGAGGCGCATTTTCAAAATTTAAGTGTTGCCGGAGATGTAAAGGCATCATTGGACCATGAAGATATGCGGTAAGAAAGTTGAAGTTCTCTTGATTACGCTCCATAATCATTCTCTGGTGCATATGAACTTTATAAATGTTGCGCTGCATGTTGATCAGCACCTCTCTTGATGTGGCGGCATGCGTTGATTCTCATCTATACACTCTATTACTACCTCAAATCGTTGGTTGAAGAGGCGTTGTTGTTGAGAGAAGAGTTGTTGTTGTTGGGAGAAGAGATCTCATTTCTACTAACTCAGCAGCCATGGCGGTGATGGAGGGTTGTGCCTGCGATGTCTCACCAACATCGTTTTGGGGTTGGGCAGAGGTTCCTTCACCCAAATCATGTGGGTCATCAACTTCCGACAGTGGAATGGTGGGTTGCGGTGATGATACTAATGGTGAAGGTAGGGCTGTGTGGTAAATTAGAGTGTTGGGGACAAGAAGTAGTTTTGTAAAATGCTCGTGTAAGGGGGAAGAGGGTTACACTGGCGGGCATGGAGGTCAGATGATTAAGGGAAGAGGGTCTGTGGGTGCCGAATTTTGCGTTGGTGAATCATGGACCTTCTCTTTTCCCTTATCCTCTCTTCGTCTTCTTTTTGGTCTGGGTTCCAGCGGCGCATTCAAATCAATCGTAGGCCTCTTTGCTAGTACCTCGGGGCAGTGTGGAGAATCTTTGAGGAGCATCCTCAAGATTTTTATGTTGATGAGGCCGTGGACTTCTGGCATGGGCTCCTCTTCAACGCCTACACCCATAGACAGGCATAGACTTGAAACGATCCACGGGAAGAAGTACTGCCCCCGTATATGCCCCACCAATGCTCTGATCTGCCTCGCGATCAACTGCCCCACGTCGATAGGAATGCCATGGTCTATACAGTATGCGGCCATCACCCGATCCCTTGATACAATTCTGTCGTGCATTGTTGGATCAGCCGCTTCTTGACTTAATAAACCTAGAGCCTTCCCTCCGGTAGCAAGGACTTGGATTCTACGGATGCCTTTGTGCGAGACCGACCACTTCGTGCCCGGTTGTGTCAGTATCTTCAACGCGTCCTCCATCTGCCCTTCTGTGGGATCATCAATAATTTTGTTCCCTTGCGCATCAGGGTTATCCTTCATTTGAAAATTTTCATCAATGTCCCTTGCGTTGAAAGATACTGTCTCCCCTTTAAAGGTCATCGCATCCCTATTTCTTTGTAGGCGCCCGCAGTAAAAGCTTCGTACTACCTGAGGCACTATGATGGATTGGCACTGGCAGAATGTGTCCCACCCATGCTCCACAATTACGCTCGTGATGACGTCAGGTAGTGGAGTCGGTTCATGGTAGAAGCCCATCTTGATGAACATATCATCATTCTCCTTTTTCTTTGATTTAAGTGCTGTCGGAGATGTAGGGGCATCATTGGACCATGAAGATATATGGTAAGAAAGTTGAAGTACTCTTGATTACGCTTTGCAATCATTCTCTAGTGCATATGGACTTTATAAATGTTGTGCTGCATGTTGATCAGCACCTTTCTTCATGTGGCGGCACTGCGTTGAATCTCATCTATGCGCTCCATTACTACCTCAAATCGTGTGTTGAAGAGGTGTTGTTATTGAGAGAAGAGTTGTTGTTGTTGGGAGAAGAGAGATCTCATTTCTACTAACTTAGCAGCCATGGCGGTGATGGAAGATTGTGCCTGTGATGTCTCGCCAGCACCGTTTTGGGGTTGGGCAGAGGTGCCTTCACCGAAATCGTGTGGTTCATCAACTTGTCTTCCATCTTCATGGTGTTAGTGGTTGTAATTGCGATCATTTATAATTATTGGAATACTAGGCTAATTTTCATACAATCAGCGCATATTTACTAACTTTTGGCCGCAATATCTAGATAAGGTGGCATAAATAACTTGTATTTCTACACGTTATCAACATCCTACCTATTATACGAGCAAAACACCAAACGACGCGCAAGAGAACTATATGACCACAGAAAAAGAAATGCTTGCAGTGGTATTTGCACTAGGGAAGTTTCGACAATACTTAATCGGAACAAATGTGGTGGTGTATACAGATCACTCTGTGATTAAGTATGTAATGACGAAGAAGGATGCAAAACTAAGGTTGATATGGTGAGTGTTGTTCCTGCGAGAGTTCGACCTAAAAATCAAAGACCGGAAGGGCATCGAGAACCAAGTCGCAGATTATTTGTCAAGATTGGAAAATTGCGAGGTTCAAGCGACAGAAAAAGATATTGAAGAAAGATTCCCCGATGAGCTGCTGATGGCAGTAGACATTAATGTTCCCTGGTATGCAGACATAGTAAACTTCATAGTTTGCGGTCAACTACCAGATGATTATACATACCAGCAGAAGAAGAAGCTAAGACATGATGCCAAATTTTATTTCTGGGACAACCCCTTCCTATATCGACATGGACCTGATCATACAATACGTCGATGTGTTCTTAAGCATGAAGCAAAGCACATTTTAGAGCTCTATCATGAGTCCCCATATGGAGGACATTTTGGGGGGCAAAGGACGGCGACAAAAGTCTTGCAGTGCGGCTACTTTTGGCCAACACTGTTTAAGGATGCCCATGTTCATGTTGTGCAATGCGACATGTGTCAATGGACGAGAATATATCTAAAAGAAATGAAATGCCATTGACATAAATCTTAGAAATTGAATTATTTGATGTTTGGGGAATTGACTTCATGGGCCCGTTTCCACCCTCAGAAGGTCATCAATTTATTCTGGTTGCGGTTAATTATGTATCGAAATGGGTTAAGGCCATCACATGTGCCAAGAATGGCGTGGCCACTGTGGCGAATTTTCTGAAGAAGAACATTTTTGCTCGATATGGGATGCCATGAGCCTTAATCAGCAATGAGGGCTCTCACTTTATCAACCGCATAATTGCTAACTTGTTGATTAAATTCAACATCAGCTATCGAGTTGCAACTGCTTATCACTCACAAACTAATGGACAGGCAGATATTTCTAACAGAGAGATCAAAACTATCTTGGAGAAGGTAGTTAATACTGCCAGGAGGGATTGGTCACCCAAGCTTGATGAAGCACTATGGGCTTATAGGACTGCCTACAAAACACTAATTGGCATGTCTCCGTATGCCCTGGTCTTCGAAAAAGCTTGTCATCTGCTACTTGAGTTGGAACATAAGGCGATGTGGGCATGCAAGAAGCTGAAGTTTGATTTAGCCAGTGCGGGGAATGTCCAAAAGTTGCAATTGAATCAGTTGGTCGAATGGTGAAGGGATGCCTATGAAAATGCCAAGATATATAAGGAGAAAATGAAGAAATGGCATGATGACCCCATAAAAAACCGGACATTCACAGAAGGTCAGCAAGTATTACTATTCAACGCGCATCTGTGATTGTTCCTAGGAAAGTTGAAGTCTCGCTAGTCTAGGCCATTCCGAATCAAGACAATCTTTCCTCACGACATAGTGGAACTAACAACTTTAGACGGGAGCAACACATTCAAAGTCAATGGTCAGCGGATCAAGCCCTACCATGGAGGCGACTTCGATCGACACTTGGACACCATTGACTTGGGCAAGAAGAATTAAACTGCTTGTAGGGAAAGCGATTGCGGTAACTCTAAGAACTTCTGTCAATCAACCTTCCTATCTATGTTACTTGCTTTCTGTACAGCTTTCTTTTACCGTTTTCTAAATTCCGTCAATTATTGTCTAGTAGAATCAGTCTTTAATATTTTTGTATTTCCTTCCAATTTAAATTTTCATGAATCTCCATATCTTAAATTTAGTAGCACCGGTCATATAATTGTTGTAATGATTGGATAAATCACTGCAAGGTCTTTTTGACTAGTATTTTCAATGAATTAAGAAGATAGGAAAGTAAACTATGAGAGGATGTGTGTAGTAAGTAAGTGACACTGTGCATCTTGTACACCCAAATACATTGCGGTGAGGGGTGTGTTGTGCTCGCATATGTCCTTTGCCCGTCCTTAGCCAAATGCACTATGTTGAGATATCCTCCAGAAATGCATTAGTTAAGGGGTGTGTTGCGGGGATGTATGCATGTTGCCCGACCTCGGCAAAAATGTATCTGCGTTTATTGGAAGTTTGGTGTGAGTTCTAAATCATGCACCCTTCTGACTCAATTTTGTAAAGTAATCAAAATTCTTTGACTCTTGTACAGGCAGCAGAAAATTTTGTAATGCGTTCATTTGTAATTTATTTGTATACTTTGTTAATAGTCAATACAATCAGAGTATATATTCACTCCACTTGTTGCCTGTGGCTCTTTCTTTATCTTCCTTTGCTAATTTTTGTAATGTTCTTAATCTCTTATTTTTACAATCTTTATTGCGTTGCTATGATGTATTATATGTTTCCACTTAGAAACATTTCCCATACTTAATAAATTCTTAAATTCTGACTAACACTTAGTTAATTCTTAGTTTTGTAGTACTTTACCTTTTATCTTTCAAAGTTCTGCTCAAACCTTCTTTTTGAAATTTTCTTTTAAGTGTTTGTCTAATCTCTCCAAACAACGCAATGAGGACCTTGCTCATCTTTAAATTTGTGGGTGGGGAAGATCTGAGCAAATGAGATCAAGATTATGCTGTAGTTAAGAAAATGTATCCATTTTCATATAAATAAATAAATTTTTTTTTTTTGCAAAACTCCAATGTCAGCGCAAGGGAAAACCCTTCAAAATATTCCTAACCTGATAAGAGTTTAGTTGTGAAAGGAGCCTGCTCGTAGTTGGATGTTCGTATGACACTCGTAGTTGCAAGCCAAAACGAGGTGGGTTTCCAGGATCAATGCAGTATGAAAATGAAAGGAAAAAAAAGAAAAAAATATATATATATTTATAATACAAAAATGCAAGAGACAACTCCTCTAATTCTCTTGAAGTTAAAATTGGCACACAATTGTAGTTGGATGTTCGCATGACACCCGTGGGGATAAACCAAAACGAAGAGTGTAACCATGACCAACAGTCTCTAAATAAAGAAATGACGCAAATTTTTGCTCACTGCATATAGATACATCGAGTTGTTTTGACAAAGAAGAGATAAACATTCTATTTTGAAAACTAGAAAAGCATCTTTGATTAGAATTTTGTCATATAGAAGAATAAAATAGGGCTTACTAGGAATTAGCAAGGATAGAAGGAAATTGCGATGTCAAGTAATGTGCCTAAGTATAACATTCGGAACAACCAATCGTCGTAAAAATAGAGGATAGGAATTCAGCATGATTGCATTAGTAGAAGATATGCTTGGGAACATGCATATATCTAAATTTGGGGGTGTGATAACTTGTAGAAATACAAGTTATTTATGCCACCTTATCTAGATATTGTGGCCAAAATTTAGTAAATATGCACCTATTGTATGAAAATTAGCCTAGTAGTACAATAATTATAAATGTTTGCAAAACACCCAGTAACACCATAAAGATTGAAGACAAGCCGAATTTTAGTCTGTTTTGCAGGAGACCAAGTCACCACTTGTGCTAAAGGCTCATGAGAAACTAATCAATGCATCTCTATCACAAGATCGAAAGATGCAGTTGAGAACCACAAAAGTGGAGGATTGAGACATGTGTACAAATAACGGTTGTACAGAGTTGACGATCTGATTGCATAACAGAAGGAATAATATCCCTCCATCTTCAAAATTACTATAATGATCAAGTGGGGACCACAAGGCCAAAGTCAAAGATCTGTACCTATAAATACCCCATTGATTTCAGAGAAAAGGCATGCTACTTGATACGAGGCTAAGTGCTGCTAGATTATAGAGAAAAGGCTGAGTTGAGTGCTTAAGAGAAGAAATCCAGGAAGAAGATGAGATAAGGCCAAGAGGTGAATCTCAGATCTAATCTGCCAAACACCTGATTGAAAGCTATGTGCAAAGATCCTTGCTACTGATGGAGCAAGCCTGAGAGGGAAGCTCTTCCTACCATCAAATCCATCCTATCCGGCAAGTAGATCTCCATCGAATCAGTGCCAAGACATTGGCACTTGTTTATATCTGTTCTATCTCTTTCATCGTTGTATTTAACTGTTTCTTTACCTCTGCATTCACACCATGTATCAAATGCTTAATAGAGATATTAAATGTTTAGATAGCTTCCATTTACCATTTTTCGTCTATTTTCATTCACCCGTCAATCACTTTGTTCATGATATCTTCTTAATTCCTTGATAAGCAATATGAATTAACCAAGTACTTAATCTGTGTTAAAGAAATAAAATGCGTTTAGCTAAGGCATGCTAGACGGCATCTTCACCTGTGAGAGCAGAAGTGAAGATGCCATTCCGACCTATCGAGAGAAGGTCAGAAGAATGCATTAACTAAAGCGAGTATTACTTCCAAACATGGAAGCAACCTTGCATTCATTACGTTAGTTCTGTTTCACCAAAGACATGTGGGAGCGCGTCGATCACTAAGAGGTGTACGCCAAGAGAAGAGCAGAACAGTTTGTAGCTTCAATGCAATTAAGAACTTGCGTTGTTTATATTATTTGTCTTTCTCTTTCTATTCTATTCATAAGACTTGCCGTCGCATCCCACGTCTTTGCATAACTTTCACAACCAGCCTTGAGCCTAGCATCTTGTACATGAAGCCTGTATTTTGTATCATCTAGCTTAGGTTTACTATATTTTTATGTTATTATTGCTCTTTACTGCTTTCCTTTATTTTATTGCAATTTATATAACTGCACAAATACACACTTTTAAAGATCGAAAACCTGGTCGTTTATATCATGAACATACCACAATAACCTAAACTAGTCCCTATGTTCGACCTCGGATCACAACGAGAAACTTGTGGTGGAATTACACTTGGTTCCATCGTAAGGAAACTTGTGACAGCGCATGGCATACTACATGAACATCCATAATTAATGCATGTTTAGAAGTAGTATCGCATCATCATGAGCATAGAACATCATACATCTTTAGCATCCAAAGAAAAGCAAGTCAACAACAGTCCCAGACTAACCTTTTAAACCTCGCCCAAGCATCGCTGAGCGATTTGTCCATGTCTTGTTCAAAATTTGTGATAAGTTTCCTTCTCGATAAGTGGAAAATACTTCTTCATAAATTTATCCACTACATGTTTCCAAGAAGTGATCTCTCCTGGATCAAGAGAATATGGCTATTTCTTATCCTGATCATAGAGAGAAAATGGGAACAACGTTAGTTGAACTTCTTTAGTAGAGATGTTTGGGAACACAAAAATATTGCAGATTTCAATAAAACTTCGGAGGTGGGCGTGCGGGTCCTCGTCACACCTTTCTCCGAATTGACCTGCAGTCTGGATCATCTGCAGCATCACAGGTTTCATTTCGAATCTTCTTCCGTCAAGGGCAGGACTCATGATTCCCAGAGAGAAATCGTAGAGGTTTGTCGATGCATATTCCGTGATGGGTCTATTGCGATCGTTTGCCAAAATGATTGGATTCACCATGACATAACATCATTTTGTGCTCCATTTCCAGGCTACTCCACCATCTCTTCTTTGTCTGATTGTGGTTGCTATTGGTGGTCTCTCAATCTTCTTCTAAATGTCCTCTCAATCTCCAGGTCGTAATTCACCAGAGATTGAGAGTCTGTAAAGAAATCAAAAAAAAAAAATACCATTAGCAAACTATCTTCTCGAGGTCCCCGGCAACGACGCCAAAAACTTGATGATTGGTTTTATGAAGTGGAAATGTGGATGCTATGCGTTGATGGAATTGCGTTGTGCACTCAAGATTCCTCAACGGAATTCAAGTGTAAATTCCTCTAAGTTTCCTGGTAAGTCCAGGGTCGAACACAGGGATTTGTGAAAATAGATTGCGTTGGTAATTTTTATGAAGACTTTGCGGTAACCGGTTAAATAAATAAATTGATGGGTTTGTTGTTTGCGTTGATGAAAAATAAGTAAATGCAGAGTTTGAAAAGAGTTGGAAAATGGGAGATGCGATGAATATGCGGTGAACGGGTTGAGAAGGGTCTCAGCTAACACTCCCTAGAATGCGTTCATGCTTTGCGATCATGCAACATGCATACAATGGTAAACCATCTCTCGATGAGAATGCTACGGCTTCTAATACTAAAACGCATGCGATATATGCGACAAGTCTATAGGACCTACACATAAGCCTCTATTCTTATGCGATGACAGGATAACACACACACAAATAAGTTGACCACATAATATCATTCCTATCTCTAGGATGCATACGATGTAAGTTGACAAACAGAGCTTATCTCTAAGTCCCTATCTCTTATTTATATAAGTCTAATCTTGTTCTTTCGAGTTTAGATTCTAACTTAGCTCTCTCAATTCATTAGGTTCTTTCTTTAGACTCTCTCTCGAGTAACTTTAAAGGGTAATTTGCACAGCATAAAACAAGACAATCGCAAGCAATGAACTTTCTAAGTCATGTTAGCTTAGTTCTTCTCAACCCATTCGACTAGTTTAGCTACTCATGCATATTAAGAGAGTGAACAGATGTAGTAATAGAACTTCCATTGAATAAATATGAAGATGAAGTACAAAATAATAATGCAAGTATAGAATAAAGAGCCTAGTAGCAATCTCTTGCTGCTAGGCATTTACACTATTTTTCTACTCGTGCTCTAAAGATAATCTTGCTCTCACGAGAGTCAGCCCGCTCTCTGCTTCTATGCCCCAAGGTTCTCTCTCGAGTTGCCCTGAGTGATCTCCAGCACCACCACTCCTCTCTTGCTCCGCCTTAAAATGAAAGATAAAAACTATGGACAGAGGCGTGAACTTGTGGAACGAAAGATTGTAAAAACGGTGAACCCCATATCTGAAGAATGCCCTTGGTATTTATAGAGCATCCATGGTGAAAGGTGACGGCTCTCTCCTGGTTGTATAGATGAGACAGATTTAATTCCTGACTGATGCACCGAATAATTGTCACCGAAAAAGCTGAATGTACTTTGTGACCGCTATCGACTGTCAACTTAATTTGGATTCGACTGTCATCATCTTTCTGTCCCATCGTGCTTAATTGGCTTTCACCCAGATGCGCCCACCATGTTGCGCTGACCAAGTTGCGGCGATTCTGCATGGGCGAATGTTTGCGAGCATGATCAACTGAAAGCTTTGCGGTGAAGTTACGCTCGATCAATGATTTCCTATGATCGCAATTCTTCCATTGCGTCAATGCATATTCTGCACAAAAATACAAAAATCAACTGTTCTAATGCGTTGAACAAATACGACTGCAATATTATGAAATTGATGCTTAATGGACGCAGTTAACATATTTCATCGACGTAATCCAACATTGTTTAAGAACTTAGTACTATGATAATGTGCATTTCTGCTCGTTATCAGCTGCCCATTAACTTTGAATATGTTGGTTCCATCATCATTAGATAATTCGACAACACCATGGGGAAATACCTCTCTAATTATGAATGGTCCAGACCAACATGATTTTAATTTCCCAGGGAAGAGCCGTAGTCGTGAGTTGAATTGTAAGACCCTTTGCCCGACTTAGGTTCTTGCCGCATATGTGTTTTTCGTGCGAGCACTTTCCACGCTCCTTGTAGATCTTTGCATTCTCGTATGCGTTGATCCTCCATTCCTCTAGTTCGACCAGTTAAAGTTTTCTTGCTTCTCCTACTTTCTTTAAGTCAAAGTTTAGCTTCTTCACCACCCACAGTGCCTTGTATTCTAGCTCCAAAGGTAAATGACACGCATTACCAAATACAAACGCATACGGAACATACCTATGGCTGTTTTAAATGCAGTCCGGTATGCCCACAATGCATCGTCAAGCTTTGTTGCCCAATCCTTTCACAAATGCCTTACCACTTCTCAAGTATCAGCTTGATCTCTCGATTGGACACCTCAACCTGACCATTCGTCTATGGATGGTAAGTGGTGGCCACTTTGTGGAGAATGTTATATTTGCGCAGCAGTTCCTTGATAGTATGATTGACAAAGTGGGATCCTTCATCACTTATTATAGCACACGGGGTGCCAAAACGAGTGAAAATGTTTTTCTTCAGGAATGTAGAGACTACCACAGCATCGCTTGCGGTGCATGCCACTACTTCTACCCACTTGGATCCGTAGTCAACGACTAACAAAATGTAATTTTTACCATTCGAGGGAGGGAATGGTCCCATGAAGTCGATACCTCATACGTCGAACAACTCAAGTTCTAAGATGATGTTCATAGGCATTGCATGTTTCCATGAAATGTTACTTGTGTGTTGGCACTGATCACACCTCATCACGTAGTCAGCTGCATCTTTAAACAATGTTGGCCAGTAGAATCCACTCTATAACACTTTAGCTGTGGTGCATTGTCCTCCAAAGTGCCCACCATATGGTGAGTCATGAAACTGCGATAATATGCGTTGTTGAGCTGCATTTGGTATACATAGTCACAGAATCTGGTCTGCCCCCCTTTTATACAGATTCGGCTCATCCCAAAAATATGATCTGCATTCGTACTTGAGCCTCCTCTTCTGGTGGTCAGTATAATCCTCTGGAAATTGCTCACAGACCAGATAATATTATTTGCATTTGGTGCTCCATTTTCTGGTTGCTCCGCCATGTTTGGATCTTTCTCTTGTTGTTGTTATTGGCGGCTGTTTCTTCTTCTTCTTCGGAAAGTTCTCTCAATATCTGGGTCATAATTGGGCTCAGGATTTTATCCTTCACTCTTACGACGTCCGCTTCTTCCTCTACCTAAGGAGAAGCAGTGCACAGAGACAGAAAGTCTGCAAAGAAAATAAAAAAGTTACCGTTAGAACAATGTATTACTGTAGTCCCCAGCAACGGCGCCAAAAAGAGTTAATAATACGAAAGATGTGATGAGTATGCGGGTTGAGAAGGTATTTAGCTAGTGCTTCCTGAGATTGCGATCATGCTACACACATACAAGAACAATTCATCTTCCAATGTAAATGCTATAGTTCCTAATTTTAAGACGCATGTGATGTATGCGATGATGTCTATAGGACTTATTCCTATGTCTCTATTTCTTGCCTATGTGATGATGAATGATGCACACAGGTACAAGGTGACCGTATACCATCATATCCTATCTCTAGGGTGCATGCGATGCGTTAATAGCAAACAGAACTTATTCCTAAGCTTCTATCTCTTGATTATGCGGTTCTAATCTGACTCTCCCGAGCCTAGATTCTAATATGACTTTTCCAAGCCTAGATTCTATCCTTAGACCACCCTCCCCAGCATCTCTAAAGGATGAATGACACATACATGATCGTGTAAAGTGAAGATCTCAGGTCATGCTAGCTAAGTGCATCTCAACCCATTCGACAGTTTAATTACTCATGTGTAAGGTAAAGAGAGTGGGTAGATATAAAGATGCAATTTCCATTTTATAAGTAAGTTCAGAATACAGAATGACAATGGAAAGTAAGGATAGAGAACCTGGTAGCAATATCTTGCTTCCCAAGGCTTTTACACTGAGTTTTCTCTACTCTGCCCAAAAGATGTTCTTGCTTCTACAAGAGTTGGCCATCTCTTTGTTTTCGACGCTTCCCAGGACTCTTCCGAGTTAACCAGGATGATCTCTTGGCGTAATCTACCTTCATTCACATCCGCCTTCTACATATAGAAAATTACAGACTACAACTATCTATGGTGAAGAAGAACTATAAATTCTGAATCGCAGAACCGAACTCTCCAAACTCCTTTAATGAAGGTGGCCTTCGGTATTTATAGAGCTTAGGTTGAAGAGCTTTTTTCTGTCAAATGATTGCACTGATGGGATGTCATTAATTCTCTATCTGATGTGTCGAATAATTTTTACCGAAAAGCTTAGTGTACTCGCTACAGTGTTGTTAACGACTTGTCAACTAAATTCGGATTCAACCATCAGCTTTCTTTCCCATCGTGATTTATTAAGCTTTCACCTTGATGCGCTGGCTCTATGCGGCCACCTTCTTGAGCAGATCTTCGTGAATGAATATGATCGCATAGCCTTGCGGTCACAATCTCTTATGCGCTCGGACGCTAACTTCCTTGGATCGCAATTTCGCCTTGCGTCAACGCATTTTCTGCAATAAATACATAAGTTAGTTGCTTTAATGTGATGGATGCATGCGATCGTAATGTTCTAAACTTAATGCTTTTCGACGCAATTTTATATATTTTTATCATAGCAATCCTTCATTGTTTTATATCTTTGTGCTATAATAACGTGCATTTCTGCCCGTTATCAATCATGCGTTAAGTGATAACCAAAATTGTCTGTAGTATATGAATATAGGAGGGAAACCTTATCCTGGTGACACTAAGGATGCGGCCCGCTTTGTAGAAGAGTTACAAGTGTTGTGGCTTGCTACAGGTGATCTGATTCTGATCATTCATGTAGAGACATGCGAGCGAGGGCGTCCTATACAAAGGAGTTTGTATAAGACCGGACCACAAAGTATTATAGTCTCGTTATATAACGTCGTTCATGACAGAGACTTCACTTCACTAGGATGACCATAGGTAACATGACCTCAAACCTGAGTGAGTTAGAAACTCATACTTTTGAGAGTGGTTCTTTGATTTGCAAGGGTACGAGTGGCCAGATTATTGACTCAAACCTACCACTTTGGACATTCATCTAATTTGGGAGCTGGGATTCTCAACATACTTTCTCATGGCCCGAGAGATTGTTAATTTGAACACTTCAAATTATCCCAAAAAATAATTCTCAACATGAATCCATTGAGCTACCAAAGGGACCTTATAGACTTGTAGCTTGAAGCTCCAACAGTCTGTGAATAACTGACTAAACTCTTTAATCATGATATCCACCATCCATTAACTACCTGGCATTCCACTAAAGACTAATAGCTGCACTCTCCGCGCTATAGATATATTTCTATGTCCATTGGATATAACCAATCAATAGTACGATGACCCTTCACAAATCACTCATAAGTACAATTGGACCAATTTACTGTTTTGCCCCTATAGATACATCTAATTCCTTAAGTACCACTGATTCCTCTAGTGAAAAATACTTCATAGTCCTACTATGAGTAAACATTTTTCGAGCCAAGAAAAAGTGTGGTGCCACATTATTCAAGCCCCAAAATTAGCCTTCAAGGGAGAAATTTACCTACATACTTCTACTTCGAGGAAGGAGTGAATTCCGTCTTGTGTAGTTGAGTTCCCAGCTCCCCAACCGGACGAATCCCCAAAATGGTAGGTTTAAGACCACAATCTGGCCACTACACCCATGCAAATCAAAGGATCGCCTTCATAGGCAGGAGTTCACAACTCACTCAGGATTAAGGTTATATTATCTATGGTCATCCTAGTGAAATTAAAGTCTTTATCATGAACGGTGTTATACAACAAGACTAAACATTTCATGATCCAGTCTTATACAAACTCCTTTGTATAGAGCATCCTCACTCACATGTCTAATACATGAATGGTCAGAATCAGACAATTTGTAGCACTCACTTGTAACATCTACAAAATGGGTCATACTCGTAGCGTCACCTAGATAAGGTTTCCCTCCTTTATCCGTATACTACAGACCATTTAGGTTATCACTTAAAGCACAATCCATTTGTATGTTTCCACATACATGCTTAAGTTACAAAGATAACCAGGGATCTTGGTTTATTGGTTTGTGGTATACAACTAAAATATCTCATATTTCATAGAATCTAGTGAATTAAATATCTCATATTATTACATCACAAATGTTTGTTCATACATGTGTTTACAAACTACAGGACCTTACAAGATTTAGGACATCAACCCCAACAGGTAGCAGTTATCGACCTAGGTGCCAGCACTTACTGCCTAACTTAAAAGAACCTGCTTAAACTTGAATATGCAACGACTTGCCACAAAACCCATCCATGAAATTAAACAGTGCAATTCTTAATTTTAGTTCCAGAAACAAACTTATGTCCAACAAAATAAGATGACAAAAATAAACATGTGTCCCAAAAGAAAATAAGTTTCACAAGTACTCAACTCCTTTCCAAATGTGTGTACATCAAAACAAGTTTAACATAAGCTTCTTCCTAGGTTCATCAAACTTTGGGTGCCAAGCTGCAGTGGATTCAATTGCGAGGGAACTGACCCCTACCTAGGAAAAAGGAAAACATTTGAAAACTATGAGCTAGTTGCCCAGTGAGTGACACATAGAAATAAATTTCTTCTCAAACCTTTCATATGCTTTAATGTAAAATAAATAACATGCTGGAAAATAATCTCACTTGCATAATATCATACATTAATCATAGTGTTATAATCAATCATGCTACCAAACCTTAGTTGAGAACGAGCATTCATAGCTCAAGCTCCCAACATTCATTCATGGCTGTGAAACCCATACTTCGGTCCCATAATAAAGACTATAGCCAAAAGACCCATACTTCGGCCTCTTATAAAGAACTACCTACATGCACATGGAGTATACTGAGTACCGTCAACACCTTAGGTACTTCCTCAGATACCTTCTATACCTTCAGTACCCGGTATATTAGAAACATAACATTCATGGAAGATTCGAGCATCATTATCAGTCAACATGCATACTTCACAATTAATAACATGTAGTTGCATCATTTTTCATACATTCTTAACATACGCTAGGATTAAAAAAACTCATTTAAAACACAAGTATAAACTTTAGTTGCTTGGAAAACCCATGAATGTTAGCATGAAATTCATTGGAAATGCATGTTCCTTTTTGTGAATATTCTCTTTGGAATGCCAACGCAAAAATGATATGCGATGTCTTAATCATGCTAACAGATGATATATGCGATGTTACAGAGTTTACTGTAAAATACAAATTGATGTGTTAAGATAGTGTTATGCGTGTCACAAGTTTTCTCGCGATGAAGCCAAGTATAATTCCACTGCGAGTTTCTTATAATGATCCGAGGTCAAACGCAGGGATTTGCGATGTTTCTGCAACAATGAAGTGATATATAGGACCATAAAAAAATTATGATTGTGAAGTACTAGAAAGTAAAATGCGATGATAAATAAACAAACAGGTAAATAAAGCTGAAATTGTGCAAGGTGTGCATGAGTGAATGTGATGGCAAGTCTTATGGACAAATAAACAAACTTAGCTGACATCTTCAACATGGATTGAAAGAAATGAAATATGAATGCATAATGGTGAACAGAGAGATGAAGATGAACATGGTAGTCATATTAATTGGTAAAGATAAAGCGTTTCTTACAAAGATATGAATGAAAGACAGAAAATGGACAACAAACGATGAACAAAAAGTAAGAATAGTCGAGAGTTGCGTGTCAATGTCTTGGCATTGATCCCGATCGGAGCTGCTTGCTTGCCGACGCGTCGGATGAGTGGAGGAATGAGGTGGAGAACTTCATTCTCAAGAAGTTCTTGGGAGAAGAGTGTTCCTTGCACAGAACTTCTTTTTGGTATTTTCTTTCTTTTCTTTTTCGTCTCTTTTTCCGTGTGTTCTCCTTGTGCTGAGTGTTGCTATTTATAGATTTTAGCACCTCTTGCCTCAGTGGTCCTACTCTGAAAAGTTAGTTTTTATTGTTGAGGTTGGTGGGAATGTTCGCTCTGCTCCACGTTCCATTTGTTAGGCCGTACATAAGAAAAAAGTTGTACGATTTCAGAAATCCCCGAGAATGCATTGATCTTTTTGTCCACGATCAATTGTCGCATGCAATGATATCTGTTACCTGCAAAACAAAGGTTTGGACATACTTTTTTCCCTCGCAATGCGGTCAGTGGGTGTGTTTGCGATGCTTTTACAATCTTCACGTTTCTAAGCTCATTTTACTACGTTCGACGCATCTTTTCCTTCCTATTGCCACATATTCTAAGTAAGACAATATAAATAACTTGTATTTCTACTATCAGTGAACATATTTGAATACGTTTAGTCACTCACGGATCCTTGGGCTTGGTTCTTCCTAAGCTTTGTAGGCCTCCCCAATGGATGTAGCTCCTATACATAAAAGAAGAGTTTATTTGCTACTTGGCTCCCCTTTTGAGACTACTCTTTAAACTAAGCTCCTACTTAGCAAAGGGTTGCCTAATCGTCAAACATTTTCCATATTCAAATTCTAACTTAAATAACATGAAAACTAGAATCTATTTTAAGAAAGTTCCTTCTCTAACCATGTTCAAAATTTCGTTATCAATGTTACCTCAAAGCTTCAGTATGAAACTCTTTAACCTGGGCCCTCAAATCTTTCTCGATAGCCCTAATGGTAACTTCTTGCTTGAGCAAAGATTCTAGGGTTTCTTCCCAAAATATATAACTCAAATCATAGATCTTTTCTTGCCAAGGTTCCTTCTACAAACTTACTTGAAATGGTGACTACAAGAATACCATAAAGTCTCGGCTAAAAAATCCAAGTGATTTGGTCTAGATCTACATTTCTTTGTCGAGTGCCCGAAAATGCCTAAAATGAACCTTTGACTCTTCCTTCCTTCTCCAGCCCTCTTTCCGGTGAGGTCTCCCTTCCAAAGGCTCGATTTCAGAAACTAGACTCGTAGAGCTTTCCAATGGTACCAAGTTCATCTTGTTTGCTCGAGCAAAACGTCCAAAATGAACCCTTGAATTTTTCTTCCTTTTTATACTATTGTCCATCCCTTTACATGAAATCTCCTTAAACCACCTAACCCACTAGTGGAGATCAAGGGCCAAGATTAAGCCACCTGTCTGGGTAACTAAATGAGAAGTTTAAAACTGAGCATTTAAAAACTAGGCGTTTCGAGCTACTCGATCCTCGCTGGAAAAACTCGATTGAGAGAGGCCCTTACTCGATGGAAAATTTTGAAGACTCTCTGTTAAATACTCGATGGAAGGCCTCGCTACTCGATGGGGAAATTCAGCGTTGGGAGCTCACTCGATGCACACTTCTTATTCGACGCTTGAACTCGACACCCAATTCTTCCTCGCTTACCCTCGATGCTCACCTCCTTCCTCGATCACTTATACTCGACACTTGACAGCCTTTACTCGATGCTCGACCCTTCCTCAATAGTATACTCGACGATCGGCCCTTCCTCGATTACATATACTCGACCCTTGACAACATTTACTTGATGCTTGCTTGGCGCTCACTCGATGCTTAAGCACCCTTCAGCATGATTAACACTTAGCCAGAATTTCTCTTGTAAAGCCAGATTAATAAGTACTGGCAGCTAAGTTTCCTTACTTAACCATTTTCCTTCTTCAAATTCACCCTTTACCTCGGAATGCACAAATACAATCTAACTTGGGTATTTACTAAACATTTTGCTCAACTTAAACAATAAACATAAAAAAAAGGAGAAGTAAGGTGCGAGTTTTACAAGAATATCGTAGATAAGGCAAGGAAAACAAATAGGAAATTTAAGGGTTGTGGACTCGATATGCATTTTAATCTGGTTCAACACAAACATACCATAATTAAACTAAGTTTGAGTCCCTATTTAATACAACAAGGTTACAAGAGCAATGGAAAAGCCTAATTTGTGAGAAGAGAGGCACCAATTATAAATGTCAATCCTGTACAAAAACAGTTGTAGGTGATTGACCCTTTCGTGGCCATGTGAAATGGGCTCCTCCAATAAATTCAAACACTAAATCTCGGAGGGAATATTCAGGATAAAATCGGTGTCGTTAATTCAATTTAACCAAAGAAATAAAATTTATAATACTCATACAACAACTAAAACTAACATGTAGGTATAGCAGAGTAAGAGGTCGATCCACAAGGAACCTCTATTAATTGCAAGATTTTTATTATTGAATTCCAAAATAAAACGAATTGGGGGGTGGGGGTTGTTTGTTTTAAAGAAACTAAGTACAATCAAAGTAAAAGCAAGTAACAAAATAAAGCATTCAATTTTTTTTTTTTTTTATGAAATTAAAAGGAAAAGAAATTTTCTTTTGAAAACTGGTTTCAAAATTTTGTTTGAAAATTTTAAGAGGTCTAAAATTTTGTATGTATCATTACTAAAAATAGTGTGTCATCAAAATGTCATTGATAAGAAAGAAATTATTTGTGAAAATCAAATGATGCATAAAACAAAATGAATCTGGTTCTTTTATTGTGTGTTTTCGTGCATTCAATCAATCATGCATTTATTAATTTATAGTAAAATGATTAAAAGGTCAAAGAATAGTCTTTTGGAGCATTGAGAATTCAATAGTTATTATATCAGAGAATCGAAGTTATGCTATCAAAATGTATCAGAGCCTCAAATATATCAAGATATATCAGATTAAAGTAACAAAATCTATATAACCAATCCAAGCTCAAATGCTCAAGGATTCTAGACATGCATTTATATCATTAATATATATCATAGAGAAAAATATTTTCAGTAAGGCTCATTTCTTTTTAATCTAAAAATCTAATCAAAGAATGTATGACCTATCGGCTAATTTTATGAAAACATTGGTTCTTTGTAGGTCATTCAATTTAAGGTCTTCATAAACATGAAAAGGTATGACATTTATCGATGCACCTAGGTCTAGCATGGCATGAGTAATAATCCTTTCTTCTATTTTACAAGGTAAAGTAAACATTCAAGGGTCAATACATTTCTAAGGCGTGACTTTTTTTAATAAAGTCGATACATTTTTACTAACTATAACTCTCTCATCTTCTTTCCCTTTACTTTTCTTTGTACATAAATCAGCGTCCTCTCCATTAGGCTTTGCTAGTCTACTAGGAAAGGGGCCTTAGGTACATACAGTTCTACCTTAGGGGGAGAGTAGTTACTTACCTCTAGAACTATGAACTCCTATATATTTGGGATTATCCTTAGATTTGCATAGATGAGGGTTGGCTCAACAACGCCAACTCAATAAGCCTTCTATTTCAGGGGTAAGACCGGGTAGATAGCTGGGAACATAGGGTGCAAGATGAAGTTTACTCCTACGCACTATTAGGGATAATAGAGAGGTTATTCTCTAAGTACTGATTCCAAGTCATGAACAAGAGGCCCCACCCTCTCATTGACCCAATAGCGATTTGATTTGGTGATTGGATCACAAACCAATTATTCATTAGAGGATCAACGGGACTTAAGGAGCAAGATGTAGTCTCAGTGGTAAAACAGCATTTGACTCAACCATTATTATGAACAACCTATGAAGGGTCGATTTACTGATTATGGTTAAATAAAATGGACAGAAATATATCTATAGTGAGGGGAGTGCAACTACTGGGCTTTAGTGGAGTGACCCGGTAGTCAATAATTCGATTTAAAAAGTTTAGCCAATTAATCTCGGATCGTTAGAGCCCATGATCATAGTGTGATGAGTAAATTTGAAATCTTCAAATTCGAATTAAGGGAATTAATAATTATATACAATACAGTTACACGTTTAATTATCAAATTAAACAAAATTGGAGAATTGAATAATATTTAAATTTGATTTAAATATTACATGAATAGAGATTCATGATTCTAGAATTTATGTTTATTAATTTAATATTTGATTTAATTAATTAAATAGTTTAATTAATTATTTAGAATTAATTTTATTAAAATTAATTATTGGAATTAATTTTGGTAAAAATAAAATTTCCCAGTTTTTCCAATTTTTGAAATTTGATGTCAAAAACATTTTTTAGGTTAAAAAGATCAATGAAAATTGAAATTTGGATTTCAATTTTTAAATTGATTTTAAATTCAATAAAATAGGAAAAATGGAAAAATGGAACTAGTGGGTTTTTCCCACCAAAACACCTAATCTTCCACTCAAATTCCACCTATCTTCTCAAGAAGGTGGTGTCTCTATGAGATGCATTTTGACTGCATGCTGGAGGTGAACAAAAAGCCATCTTCAATTGCTGAGAAAGATGGCCATGCAGTGAAATTTTTCCTAAAAAAATTAGTTGAAGAGTTCTTCAATCTGTAGAAAACCACTTCTCCTTTCAAAATTCTCCCTAAATTCAACTCATTTTGAATCCCACAATTCAATCTAAGGTCAAAGAGAAGAGTAGAGAAGATCAAGTGGTGGTCTACAATGTTTTGCTGAGGAGATTTAAGGTCAATTTGAAGATTAAAGAGTTCTTCAAAGGTATGTTAAAGAAACCCTCTTTTTATTTTATGAACATTCTTACTTAGATGCTAAAATTGATGTATTAGAGTGCTTAATGATCCTGATTTTTTCCACTAATTGCATGCTAACTCCTCAGTCCAATGGCGGTTCAAGGTTGGTTTTGGATTATTTTTGTGATATTTTAGTGTTTTGCTTGCTTAAGATGCCAAAATTGGTCCATATCAGTGTATTTTTAATTATTTATGCATTGTGGAATGTATGCTATGATTAAATCATTTCTTAAATGTGCATAAAGTATGCTATGTAGATTTAAAATCCCACCATTGGAAGTATGTAGCATGCATTGAAAGTATGTTATAAATAGTTATAATATATAGTATGCATGTGCTAGGGTTGCATGTTTTTAATATAAATAGTTCTATTAAATTATGAAATGATTGGTGTATGTTATGGATGGAATAACATGTCTACAGTTTTATAAAGTATTATAACATTAATTAGACATTTAAAATCTATAATAATGGTAAGTTGCATACTCACCTAGGGTTAATAAATAACAACTTGTTTTAAATAGTTAACATAGGTCGTTATCTTGTAAAACTTTGGTTATAAACTCACCCAGGCTAAAATCCTATCTAAGGATGGAGGTACTTAAGTTGATGGAACACCTGCTACCTGGGAATTTTAGCTGGTTCTTGAGCGTTGTTAACCTGGATCTATGAGCATACGTGAGCAATGTGAGGTAATAATTGGTTTATCACTTAGAAATCCAAATATAAACATTATACTTCGATAAACACTTAGACTTATGTTGTATTTATTAGCCAGAATATATCTAAGTATATATTTACCCAAAACAAATAAAATACTTTAGTGGGAGATTAATAATATACACGATATATTGCTTTTAGCTCTCACGTCCCTAAGAGTTCATACCATGAGATTCATGCTTGGCTTTGAGTCACCCAAAGAGTGACTTGCATTTGGAAAATATTTGCATGGGTCAATATTAAGGTGAATAGGGGAAGTGGATAATAGTAAGTGGGATAAGGAAGTGTGTCAACACATCCTACGGTCTCGTCCATTAGGTTGGACAGTGAAATTCCTATGTTGCTCTAGCTTGTAGTTTTTAGGTGACATTAGCTTGTCGTTTTTTCAGCGACTATCCCCTCAGAGGGTTGTAAGATGGGATTCAGAACAATTCAAACTCCATAAATGGATAAGGTCTCTTAGGTTGATTCCTAACTTTAAGTCTCTAATTCGGTAGTATTGTTGGGGCCGACATCTGAGGTTTGAAAATGGAGGGTTACACTTACAAAAATTACCACGTGTTAGTAAGTTCTTGACCGAAAACGGTAACTTCATAACTATAAGAATAAAGAGTTATTCTAGAATTAGTATTTTTCAATAATGTCTTGCTTCAGTGAATGAGTATTTGACTGTCCCTCGGTATCGTTGCAAATAAACAATGAAATTTGGGTACATTATTACTTCTGCTAAAATTTGATTGGGTTTAAAAAGCAATTTACTAATTAGAATTTGTTTATATTTTCAGCATGTTGAATTATACTAAAACACTCGCTTCCAATAAGTTTAACGGTTTTTATTATTCAACATGGAAATCGATCATAAACACAATACTAGAAAATGATGATTTAAAATTTGTTTTAACAAATGAATGTCCTCTAACTCCCTATCACACCCCCTCCCGAGCCTTGTCTCTTAGACCTAGAAAGAGACATGAAGATAGCTGATACCACCCTTGTGATACCAACTGCCCAACTTCATAACATACCACAAATAGCCAATAAATAAGAACTGAATTAATTTTTATGAGTAGTTACAACGTTCGTACTATTATACAATATTAGCTTTAACAATCCTAGTGACTTTCAAAGATAACCCCAATCTGAGTCTCGCACTGTGAGACAGTAGCAGTTTCAGACCTTGGGTAGCTTTCCTCAGAATGTTCTGCTATCCGCTACCTGGGGGGACAAAGTAAAACATTAGAAAACATGAGCTAGAAAGCCGAGTGAGTGGTACCTTTTAAGAACATATGAAAACAAGTTTGATTTAAGAAACACATTTATGGGAAAACAATTTTCACACAAGATAACCATCACAACAACAATGCAACCCTCCTAGCCTGGTAACTGGATAACTCTGGCATGATCATGTATCTCCTCGAGTATTCCCATGAATCCCCGATATGAATGATGTGGAAACAATTCCAATACCCTTATAGCCCACCGAATGTGCACATGTCGACATTATCCCGCTAGACGTGCTTTAGGTACGCTAACAATTTCCTAGGGTACAATCCCAGTTTCCAATGCAAATCACAACAACAATATATCATAAATTTAAGTAAATCAATAAAATCCAAGAAAACACATTTCCCGATCATGCCAATTTTTTCAAACTTCACCTACATATAATAAAATATATATATAGAGAGAGAGAGAATTCAACATAAAAAAAAAGAATAAAAACCACTCACAGTCCTCCTATTTATCCTTCAAGAGTTTGCCTAGCACAGCTCCTAGCCTAGGTTTCCTTGAGTTTCTCTTATTTTCAAGAAATCTCAAATTAGACCAAAATTTTTTCCAATAATTCTATTTTAATCCAAAAATAACTCTTAAAAATAGAATAACCAACTTACCCCCTTTCAAAAATACCAAAATAGGCATAACTTCCCAAGAACAACCTTTTGGAGGTTATTTTTGTAGGTCACAGGCGCTGGGCTATAAGGTGGGCGTGGACACACCCAGTTGGGCACTGCTGGGCGTCAGACGTCGCACAAGGTGGGCAGTGTTGGGCACCAGCACTGAGTTGGGGGTGCGCCTGGTCGCTCGCGCGTAGGGTTGGTAGTGGGATGCATGCAAGAGTGCACTAGGATGTCTATGTGTGCCTGGTGATGACGCACGGGCAGGACTAGGCGATGGGCTACTGACTGCGTGCGCAAGCACGAGCGTCAGGCGATGGATGTTGCACTGTGTTGTGCGTCCGACTGGGCCTTCAGTCTTCCAACGCCAATTCCTCTTTCCTCACAACTCCAGCTCAACTGGTAGCCCTGGGCCTCTCACCTAACTCCCTTATGGACACTCTCACACTAGAAACACTCAAAAGGCACGAGTGAGTTGTGAGAACCAAACTCCCTAACCTGCCCTATTTATAGGCATCCAAAACTCACCATTGCTTGACACCTCCAGCTTCCTTGCATGCCTATGTGCCTTCCTCCTGTGTTGCCAATGCCTACCCTTGCCACCTTTGCCCTAAAATGGCTTCCTCTCTTTTAGCCAACGCATAGTCCCCAATTTGCATGCCTTATCGAGCCTCCACCTAGCCTTGACTCAAATCCTAACTCTCCCTTATTCAGCCACATCTTTGGATGAGTTGCCAACTTTATCCTTGCCCTCCAAGACATAACTTGTCGATCCATACTTCAACCAATGATCGCATGCTTCCTTGATTGCATGGTTTGATCCAACGCTTGACTCTTCCTTGGCCCTTGATGCGTTATTTTATGCGGTGAATTAATGAAAGGAATTGCAGTGATGGAAAAATGCATTGTGCACCAATTTTTCTCAGTAGAACCCAAGTATAAATCCTACCAAGTTTCCCGGTAATTCTAAGGCCGAACTCGGGGACTACGAAAAACAATATGCGACAATAATTTTTAGATATTACTTTGTGGTAACCAATAAATCAAAGAGTTGTTGGGTTGTTGTTTACAATATATAATGTATGCGGTGGAGTTAAGAAAAGAGTTAATATTATGGAAGATGCGATGAATATGCGGGAGAACGGGTTGAGAAGGGGTTCAGCTAACACTTTCTATAATTGCGTTCATGTTATGCGATCATGCAACACACATACAATAGCAAATCATCTCTCAATGCAAATGCTACGGCTTCTAGTTTTAGAACGCATGCTATATATGCAATGAAGTCTATAGGACCTACACATAAGCCTCTATTCTTGTTTATGCGATGACGAATGACATATACACATACAAGGTGACCGCATAATACCATAACCTATCTCTAGGGTGCATGCGATGCATGTTGGCAAACAGAGCTTATCTCCAAGTCCCTATCTCTTGCTTATGCAGATCTAATCTTGCTCTCTCGAGTCTAGATTCTAACCTAGGTCTCTCAAGTCTTAGGTTCTTTTTTTAGACTCTCTCTCGAGTAGTTTTAAAGGGGTGTTGGGCGCAAAATAAGACAAACTGATCGCATGCAATGAAAATCCTAGGTCATGTTAGCTAAGTTCTTCTCAACCTATTCTATAGATTTAGCTACTCATGTGTGCTTTTAAGAGAGTGAATAGATGTAAATAAGCAAGTTCCATTTTATAGATAAAGAATTGAAAGACAGAATAACGATGTGGAATAAAAATAAAGAACCTGGTAGCAATCTCTTGCTTCCCAAGGCTTTTACACTGTTCTTCTCTACTCTGTTCAAAAGATAATCTTGCTCTCACAAGAGTCGGCCCTCTCTCTGTTTTTCCACGCCTCCGGGTTCTCTCTCGAGCTGACCAGGGCGATCTTCCAGCGTCTCTTCCCTTCCCTCGCTCCACCTTCTAAGTATAAGAAACTATGAACAAGACTCCTTTTATCTAAGGGAAAATTATTTAACTGTCAAACTCTTTCACTGAAGGTGGCCTCTGGTATTTATAAAGCTTCGGGGTGAAAGGCTTCTTCTCTCTTATGATTGCACTGATGGGATGGCATTAATTCTCTATCTGATGCGCCGAATATTTGTCACCGAAAAGTTGAGTGTACTTGCTACAGTAGTTCGTTAACGACTTGTCAACTTCATTCGGAATCGACCGTCATTAGCTTTTTGTCCCATCGTGATTTATTATGCTTTTCACCCAGATGCGCCAGCTTTATGCGGCAACCTTCTCGAGCAGATATTCGCGAGCATAATTTTGATCGCATAGCCTTGCATTAACGCAATCTCTTAATGCACTCGGCCGTTGATTTCTTTGGGATCGCAATTTTTACCTTACGTCAACACATATTCTACACAAAAATATATAAGTTAATTGTTTTACAGCGATGGACACATGCGATCGCAATATTGTGAACTTAATGCTTTTGGACGCAATAATGTATATTTTTGTCATCGCAATCCTGCATTGTTTTATGACACAGCACTGTAATAACGTGCATTTTTGCTCGCTATCAGCCCTCACTAGCCTTCAGTTCTTTGCATGACCTCCCTTGGTCGTTCTTTTTTTCCCACGCATGGCTTTCCCTTGGCGCATGCCCTCCTGGGCCAACACATCCCCATGCACTCAACACTTACTTAAGCCATTGCATGGTTTTCCAATGCACACCTTTTTAACTAGGCCAACCTTGTCACATGCATCCATGAGCCTTCCCTAACCTCTCAATAACCTAGCCATCGCATGATTTCAACTCATAGGCGTTGCCTTGCCTTCCTCATATGACCAACTTCCAATTACCTTGGCCAACGCCTTGTCCTTTCTCTTGGCCACCCATACCATGCATCCACCATGGCCTTGTCAAGCACAAAAGCCCTGGCTTGGTGTCTTTGCTGCAAGCTTCACACCAATGCCTACATTAATGCATAGCCATCTCAACTCTTAGCTTAACATCCTTGGCAATGCATAGCTCACTAGCCTCATCGCATAGCTTCCAGCATCATCGCATGGTCTTGGCATCGCTAGCCTACCAGCCACACACCTCTACGCACATCTCACAGTCGTATGCCTCACGCTCGAGCACCTTGCACTCAACCTCGCGCAACCCTTTGCGTACAATTGTGTGTTCACGGTGCACATCGCTTTGCATCCACTGACTTGCTCATGTGCGTCCGCCAGCGCCATGCCTAGCCACATGCCCTTCGACTAGCACCTCTTTGTTCATGCATGGTGCCTACTCGATGTTTGATTCACGCATGGTGTCTACTCGATGCTCGATTAACAAATGGTGTCTACTCGATGCACGATCCCTTCCTTGTTCATGCATGGTATTTACTCAATGCTCGATCTTTGCCTTGTCGAGCGCCATGCCCCAACGCCTAGTGTTTACTCGATGCTCGATCCTTACCAACATATGGTGCCTTCATGCATTCAAGACTTAGTCAAATTTTGTCACCTAAAACTTCACTTAATCACAACTTAATTTTTAGACTTTAGGGTCCAATTTTCAATACTTAAGGCATTTTCCTCCACTTTTCTTCTTCTACAAGCTTCCTTATTAAACAAGTTCCAACCTAAATTGCTTAGGTGAAATTCAGGGTTTCACACTCCCAGCTCATCTACAAACCAAAAGGTTTGGAATGCTTATGACAGGTGTACGAAGGCAAATCAAAAGGCCTGAATCTATATATTAGCAAGCATATCTGATATACTAGCTAAGAAATATGAAAGCATAGTTTCTGTAAAAGAAATCATGGATTCAATGCGGACATTATTTGGACAATCTGTCAAGCACAATACTCTCGATAATGTTTATAACTTTGACATACAAGATAGAACTTCTATTAATGAACATGTTATTTAATGTAGGGACCGAAGAGGTTGTCTCTACTCAAGTAGTGGGAGATATGAAGTTATTTATTGAAAATAGATTCATTTTACTTGAAAATGTTTATTATGCTCCTACCGTGAAAAGGAATTTAATATCTATCTCATATTTGCTAGAACAAAAGTATAAAGTTTCTTTTGAAGTTAATGAAGTGTTCATTATTTCAAAAGGTATTAAAATATGTTTTGCAAAAATAGATAATAACTTATATATGTTAAAACCAACTGAGGAAAAAGTTGTTTTGAATATGGAGATTTTTAAAACACCTGAAACTCAAAGTAAGACGTGAAAAGTTTCTCCTAATGCCTATATTTGGCATTTAAGACTTGGCCACATAAACCTCAATATGATAGGTAGATTGGTTAAGAGTGGACTCTTAAATCAGTTAGAAGACAATTCTTCACCTCCATGTGAATCTTGTCTTGAGGGTAAAATGACCAAAAGATATTTTGCAGGAAAAGGTCTTAAAGCCAAAGGACCCTTACAGCTCATGCATTTAGACCTCTATGGTTTGACGAATGTCAAAGTACGCAAAGGATATGAATATTTCATCAATTTTATTAATAATTAGTAGCTCTAAAAAAAAGCTATTATTCCTAGCTTAGTTCGGGCTCGTTATTGGATTTTATGTGTTTATTTTTCTATTTTATAGGTATCGAGCAATCAAAAGGTAGAATTAGCAATTTGGTGTAGAACGGGTTTAATTTGAAGCAATTTGGAGATGATTTGAGCATCCGAACTTCAAAGGATTCAAAAAGACCAAAATGCCCCTGCTTCAACGTCGCAACGCTCACCTTATACGAAGCCCCGACGCTCGCTTAAAACTGAAATCAGTAGCCTTGTGTGCAGGGGAGCGTTTCAATGCTCCGAGTTGGCAGCAACGCCAGCGTTGCAATGTTTTTCCCTGACACTTGTGGCTTTTCTATCGAGCGTTGCAACGTTATGCCTCCCTTCATCTTTAGGTAAAAATTTGCTAAATTTTGGGGCCTGGATTGATGGAGATCGAAGTTAAACTTCATTCTTCTTCCTTTCCTTACAAATTTTAGTATCTTTAGGTTAGCTTTTCTTTTTATTTTGGGTTGTAATCGACGACTTGGATGTGTATCTCGGATTTGTCTATGAATTAAGAGGTAACTCCTATCAAATTTCTTTGAGCAAAAGCCCTATGTTTAATTTCTTGAAGGTTTTCTAATTAATTTAACTGAATTGTTGTGAACTCTTTGGGATGATTTGATTGAATTTTAATGGAATTTTTATAAATTGATCTGACAAATTAGTTTTTTAAAATTCTTGTTTGCAAAATCGTCATAGCCTATGCATATATTGACCTAAAGGAAAAGTCTAGACTTTTTCTGACCAAATCCATGCATGCTCTAATATAATCTTTTCCAAATAAATCATGCTATAAGTTGTGGCTTTTCCGGCTTGTAGTATGTCTCAACAATTGAACCCTTTCGTAATGCAATTCAATTTTAACTTGTATGTCGCTAAAAAGGAAAAGTTGTAAATTGAATTAGGGCTAATTTGGTTTAATATCGAATTTGGCTAATTGGGTATAGATTTTCTAATATATTGAGGGATTGGTAGATTCAGTGTAATTAATAGATGCCTAATTAAAGAAATTGCATAGGAAACTCTCTCTTGCTTTAGAAATTAGATAGACTCATATTCTAGATTACATTTACCTTTTTATTTTAATTTCACGCATATATCTCTTCCACACAAAATCTCCCATTTACCGCTCTAGTTAGGAAATTAACTTAACGAAACAAATCGCGCTTTCCTGTAGATTGACTTGGACTTACCACTGTTGCTACGTTTCTATAGTAATAGGAGTAGTTTGGTATTACAAATTTTCTTTTGATCAAGTTTGAAGCTTATTAACGACGTTAGTTTCGGGCTCGTCAATGATTATTCTAGATATGGTTATATTTACCTAATGCATCATAAGTCTGAAACCCTTGAAAAGTTCACGGAGTATACGGCAGATGTTGAGAACCAATTAGGTAAAAAGATTATAACATTTCAATAAGATCGAGGTGGGGAGTATATGGACTTGAAATTCCAAGACTATTTGATAGAACACGGAATTCAGTCTCAACTCACAGCACTCAGTACACCTCAACAGAACAGTGTAGCAGAAAGGAGAAATAGAACCTTGTTTGACATGGTTTGTTCAACAATGAGTTATGCTTAGTTTCCTAATTCATTTTGGGGACATACAGTATAGATTGCCATTTACATTTTGAACATGGTTCCCTCCAAAAGTGTTTTGAAACATCATACGAGTTATGGAGCGAGCATAAAGGAAGTTTACGTCAAATCAGAATTTGGGGATGTCTAGCACATGTACTGGTACAAAACTAGAAGAAACTAGAACGCTGTTCAAAAGTATGCCTATTTTTAGGATACACCAAAGAGACAAAATGTGGTCTATTTTATGATCCTCAGGAGGATAAAGTATTTATATCGAAAAATACAACATTCTTAGAGAAGGACCACATAAGAAATCATCGACCTCGCAGTAAGCTAATATTGAGTGAAAGGACTAAAGAAACTACAAATAGATCAACAAAGGTTGTTGATCAGGTTGGCCCTTCGACAAGAGTTGTTGATGAAACTGGTCCATCACATCCTTCTATAGATTTGAGAGCGCCTTGACGTAGTAGGAGGGCTGCAACAGCCTTACCATTACATGGGTTTAACGAAAACTCAGGACGTCATACCCAATGATGGCTTAGAGGATTCATTGACCTTTAAACAGTCAATGGAAGATGTGAATCGAGACTAGTGGATAAAAGCTTTGGACCTTGAAATGGAGTCTACTTATAGATCAACTAGATAGGGTAAAACTTATTACTTTCAAATGGATCTATAAGAGAAAATGAGACCAAGTTGGTAAGGTCCAAACTTTTAAAGGTACACTTGTGACAAAACGGCTTAACCAAAAAGAAGGGGTGGACTATGAAGAAACCTTCTCTTCTTTTTCCATGATTAACTCTATTAGAATACTCTTATCCATTACTGCCTTTTATGATTATGAGATATGGAAAGTGGATGTCAAGATAATCTTTCTAAATGGATAGTTTGAGGAGAGTATCTATATATCTCAACCAGATGGGTTCATTGAATAGGGTCAAGAACAAAAGATTTGCAAGCTTAAAAGATCCATTTATGGGTTGAAAAGATCCTAGAATATAAGATTTGATACTACGATCAAATTTGATGGCTTTGAATAGAACGTTGACGAATCTTGTATATACAAGAAAATTATTAACAAAACTATAGCTTTTCTAGTATTTTATGTTGATGATATCCTACTCATTGGGAATGAGGTAGGATTTCTGATGACATGTAGAAATGCATGTCATCTTAGGCCGTTTACTTAGAATTATGAAGGTTTGTAGGCAGAATATGCATCAATCATGATAGGAATTCACAAAGTTGCGGTGAATGAATAAAAGTTTTTTAGCAAAGGCTTGTCGGAGTTAACTTAGAAAAGATATTTTTGAAGAAGCGGCCAAAGTAGAGGAGAGCATTGCGGTGATGGTCAAACGTGTGTGTAAATTATACTCTGAGAAGCTGGTCATCGCAAAGGAAAGCATGAAGGTGAGTTAGAATTTCTTAAGTATAACGCATGCTTGAGGACAAACATGATTTTAAGTTTGGGGGTGTGCTGACATGCAGAAATGCATGTCATCTTAGGCCTTTTACTTAGAATTATGAAGGTTGTTAGGCAAAATATGTGTCGATCATGATAGGAATTCACGAGAATAGAAGTTTGCGTCGATCAGCATGTCGAATCTTAGTTAACTCGTTATTTTGCGTTAATTATGCGTTCAATGTTCTATCTTTGTATCTAATGTAGGAAATGAACGCAAACGCGGAAACTGGACCACCGCATAGATGATCGCATGCGGAGAAACACTCAATCGCAACGGATAACGGCTCGATCAAGGCATTGATGTTGCTGTAATAAGCCGTATTTGTCGATAGCATGAGAGTTGCGCTCGTCTAGCGAATGTGATCATCGTGTAGAGTTGCGGTATTAAGCGAATGCGATCATTGAATGATTGCGGCAGCGACAATGCAACTAATGGGAACAACGCAAGCTAGGTGGAATGAATGCATCAACGCATCTACCTCGAGAAAATCCAAAGATGATGTTGGCATTTCACCTACCACGTCGTGAGTGGCAGAGGTTAAGAAAGGAAGAACGCGCTGAATGTCAGACTCAGAGTAGTCCAATTAATGTTGTCGGTGACCCAAGCTCTATAAATAGAGGCCGAAGAGCTAAATTCAATAATCCGGAGATTATCCCTCAATCGGGGATTTTCCCCGCGATCCGAACAAAATGCATGAGAAGACACCTAAGAGTTCTTCACCTCCTTCATCCATTCCGAGTGACGAAGGAGCCTTCGACCGGAGCTAGATCTCGAGAGAGTCAGCTCCTCCGCCCATCCATGGCACCACCGGTAGTCTTGACGCACATCCACAGGAAGCAAAGTTTTGCTTCCAGCCGGTCATTTCTTTTTCCTTTCTTTTTCTATATTGTATTGTATGACATTTTGAATTAAGAAATTAATACAATGTGTTTTCAATGCATTTCTCTATTCCTTCGACTCCATCTCCATCTTCTTGCTTAGCATCTTTACTTTCATTGCAACACTTAGTGAGATTTCTTGGGTATTGTATACTTAGTCATATGGATTAGGGATATGAAGCATGTAGCAACCCACCGAGAGGTGTGCGTTGTACGAGTATGTGAGTAATCTTATTTTCTTAGTTGAAGCTACTACAAGGCCTGTCTATAGGCTAACGCATTGCTTGTCTATGAGTGAAGTCAACAACAATCAACTGCCCGAGAGGGTAAGTGGTTGGACGCATTAAGTAAGGTATGCGTTGTTCACTAAGGATAGTAACAATCTTGCGTCAACCACGTTTATGCGATTGTCTTGTATTATGTATGCTTCATTCGTCCATTAGGGATACTCGGGAGGGTAGTCTAAGGATAGGATCTAGGCTTGGTAAGGTCAGATCAGAATCTAGGCTTGGGAGAGCCAGATTAGTCCACATAATACAAGAGATAGGTGCTTGGGAATGAGCACTATTTGTTATTAATGCATCGCATGCATCCAAGAGATAGGATATGATTGTGTGCAGTCACCTTGTCTTTGTATGCATCTTGCATCATCGCATAGGAAAAGAGTAGAGACTTAGGAATAAGCTCTATGGACACTTTGCGTTCAACACATGCATCCTAGAATTAGAAGCACCACATTTCCATGGGAAAATGACTTGTCGTGTATGGTTGTAGCATGATTGCATGGATTGTGTTGACTAAGGTTTCCCTTGTGATCACTCTTAAGTTTTGCAACGAAAACGTTTCCGTATTTTATCTATTTTCCCATTCATTTATTTCATGTCAAGGTTTGTCGCATCTCTACCTCTCATGCATATTCTCATTGCGTTGTCTGATAGATAGGAGTAGGAGTAGGATTAATTTAGCAACACCCCCTTTATTCTTTTATTCAACTGCCGTATGCACAATCACCGCAAACATATAATTACAAGTCCCTGTGTTCGACCTCGATTTATCCGAGAAACTTGCGTTCATGTTATACTTGGTGTGAACACAAGAAAACTTGTGGTAGGACGCATGGTCATCACATACATTCGTTAACACAATTTTAATTCCAACGCATGACCATCGACGCATGACTATCAACGCATATCTTAGGAACATGCATTGCATAACGCGTCCATGGGAAGTTGGTTGTCAAGTAAAATTGACTTCCAATTTCCCGTCATCAATTTCTTGCTGACATTAAGGGATGGCTAGCATCGCAATTTCAAATGAAAGATTTGGGATATGCACAGTATGTTCTTAGAATCTAAATAGTTCAAAATCGCAAGAACAGAATGCTAGCATTATCTCGAGCATCTTATATTGACAAGATTTATCTAGAGATAAAATGTAAAATTCCAAGAAGGGTCTGTTATCATTCAGACATAGAATTCATCTGTCTAAGGAACAATGTCCTAAGACACCTCAAGATGTTGAGGCTATGAAACCAATTCCTTATGCATCTCTAGTAGGGGGTTTGATGTATGTCGTATTGTATATAAGCCCAAGCATATGCTATGCTATCATACCCCGCTCCAGACAACACTCTTAGCCTAAAGAAGGGCGTGACTGTAGCAGTAATCAACCCAGTGGTTGACACTTACTACCAAATAACTCTTGCGGAATAACTCTGATACCAAACCATAACTTAAGTATAGCGGAATACCTTTAGGCCCAAAATTTATTAATTTAGAAACATAACATATTTAGAGTCATTACAACATTAGATTCACAAGTCCCAAAACCCACAAACCCTAGTCCCTATATGAACAATAGTAACATGTGTACAATATTAACAGTAACCACCTAACAGACGGGTTACAACTCTTTTGATCCTTTAGTGGCAGAGCAGATGCAGAGCTATCTTCAGAGGATTTGACCGCTACCTGTGGGGAAAGAAAACATTTAAAAACGAGGTGAGCTTGTGCCCAATGAGTGACTCAAGAAATATAGTTGATTCTTATGCAAAATCTCAATAAAGAGATTAACTGAAATATAAGCTTCTAAAGTACTTGTACTGCAGTATAAACATTTTCCAAGCATAGAACATATAAAGCTGTTTTATTCATAGAACAGTAAAACTATTTCTTAGTTGAGGATAACCCTACTGTGGGTAAAAACAATTCCAACACCAACTATTAATCAAGAGAGAACCCTTTTGCTCAATCTCTAACTCTACCTACCTGCACGTGGCCATACTAAATACCGTCATACCTTAGGTACTTCTGTTCAGATACCTTCTCAAACGTCCTTCAGTATTTGGTTGGTTTGGTATCTTCTCAAACATCCTTCAGTACCAATAGATACCTTCTCAAATGTACTTCAGTATCTAGTTGGGCGGATACCTTCTCAAATGTCCTTCGGTATCGCGTTTTAAGTAAAACTAGTCATAAATGACTTTCTCTCTTTAAAGCATGTAAAGTATAAAACATATAAAAACATGGTTTTAAAGGAACTAACGCATGCTGAATATATTTAAAACATATAAATCACTTTTCAACAATTTCTCACACATGCATGCGTTTAAAACATAACTCATGGTTTGCTTGGAAATCACTTGTAAAACTAGCTGGCATGAGAATAATCTTCTTTAAAACATGCTTTCTATAACACGTTGTAATTAAACATTTTAAGCAAATGTTTTAGTCAAAACTTTTTAGCCACTCACCTTGAATGCTTAGGAGCTTCTCACTCTAGTAGCTCCCTTTTCTACCTCGGGCTCTCTTTTCACCCCTAGAATCCAGATTCAATTTACAGCTTAGATTACTCATAGTTCTAAACCTTATTTTTAGATACTTCCTTCTATAAACATGTTCTAAAATGTCTTAGAAAGTTTACCTAAAATTGGAGCTCATAACTCTTCGTGGTTTGGTTGGAATCACAGAATATTCAAGACTGGCTCAGACTGATCCGACAGCCTGACCCTTATGTATTCTTCTCCGTTTCCATCCCGATCCCTTCGAGCTTTTCTTCCGACATCCCTACCCTGAAAACTAGACTTTTAGATATTTCAGGTGGCTTTGGAATCACCCCAAACGCACGAGTAAATTGGGAGAACTTCTAGTCCCAAGTTGATGCGTCCTCCTTAGACCTCACTGTCCAATGCGTCCTCTATGTCTAATGCATGGATTTGGCTCCAACGCAAGGTTTGCTCCACTCTCCCACTCTTTTATGGTATTTCTGAGTTGTGATCTAAGAAATGAAGTCTCTTGGCTCTATTTATAGGCATCCAAACCTTCTCCGGAGTTGACACCACCTACTTGGCTGCATGGCCAAGTGTCTCCTTCTCATCTCATCAACGCAATGCTGTGATCATCACAAGTTAAGTGTCTTCTTCCCACCTTGCCAACGCATGGGCCTCCAATCTCATGCCACCACATCAAATTCTTAAGGCTTAAGGCTTTCTTTCCAAGAAGACACATGGTTTTGATGATGTTATCCTGATGATTTCATCCTTGTATGCGTCCAACTCTTGGTTGCTCAACGCCTAGTCCATAAGCAACATATAGCCTCTTCTCAACGCGTAGCAAGCCAATTTATTATCATGAAAAATCAACTCAACGCCTAGTCCATCCTCGACGCATGGCTCACTCGCACGGCTTGCTTGACATGGGCGCATGGTGCTAGCCACCAACGAATAGGCATGCTGCATGGGCTGGCCGCTCGACGCATAGGTGTGCTAGTCGCTCGACACATGGGCGTGCTTGGCTGCATGAGCTGCGCGTGGCACCTTGATGCTTGGTCGGGTGCTTAGGCGCATCGGCGTGCGGCGTGTGCTGGCCATCACTCGCTCGCTTGCATGGACGTATGGCATGGGCTGCGCGCTTGGCTGCATGGCAGGGCTCCTCGACGCATGGCATGGCTGCTCAACAGGGTGCTTACCGCATGGATATGGCCACTCGGCAGTGCGCTCAATGCATGGGCGTGGCCACTTGACGCATGCGTCCGGCCGAGGTTGCTCAACGCATGGCTTGGGTGCTGGCCGAGGCTTCTCGACGCATGGCTATCTTTCCATGCATGCCTCGCCCACCTGTGTGCCTTCCAACGCATCATCTCCTTTTTCCTTCTTCAGCCACATGCCTTCACCAACAACTCTTCCAACGCATCAACACCACCCTAACACACAAAATTCTATACGTAACACACAAAATTCTATACTTAACACATAAAAGTCTATACTTAGCCAAATTTTTTCCAAATTTTCCCCAAAAGTCAACCTTCCAATTTTCCTCTTTTCTTCTAATTTCCATTCTTTTCTCTATCATTCCACACTAGTTTCCACATCAACCTACTCATCAAACTAATCTCAATAGGGAACATACTCAAGTAGAGAAATTAGGATTCAGGGTTCACATTTACCTCCCCCTTATGAAAATTTCGTCCTTGAAATTTTGCTATAAGTCTGTCAACTAAACAACTGTGGGTTTCTGATTTGCTCTTCGGCTTCCCATGTTGCTTCTTCCGTGCTATGGTTTTGCCATAGTACCTTCATCAATGGGATTATCTTGTTCCTTAAAACTTGTTCTTTTCTGTCAAGAATCTCCACTGGTTCCTCTTCATAACACAAATTCTCTTTCAATTGTACCAGTTGCTCAGGCAACACATGGGTAGGATCTGGCACATACTTTCTAAGCATTGCCACATGAAACACATCATGAATACGAGATAATTCTGGAGGTAAATCCAATCGATATGCCATTGGGCCAACTCTTTCTATTATCTCGTAAGGTCCAATATATCTTAGGCTTAGTTTCCCTTTCCTACCGAACCTGAGTATTCCTTTCCATGGAGATAACCTCAAAAATACTTTATCACCCACTTCAAACTCTAATTCTCTTCTCCGCTTATTAGCGTAACTCTTTTGCCTATCTCGAGCCGTCTTAGGATTATCTCTTATAATCTTAAAGCTGTCTGATGTCTGTTGCACAAGTTCTGGACCTAGTAATTTCTTTTCACCAACTTCATTCCAACATATTGGAGTTCTACATGGCCTTCCGTATAGTGTCTCATATGGTGCCATCCCGATACTCGAATGGTAACTGTTGTTATACACAAATTTGATTAACGACAAATGCGTATCCCAACTGCCCTTAAATTACAATATACATGCTCTCAGCATGTCCTCTAATGTTTGGATGGTCCGTTCAGACTGACCATCAGTCTGTGGATGAAAAGTAGTGCTAAAATATAACTTGGTTCCCATAGCTTTCTGCAAACTAGGCCAAAACTTTGATGTAAATCTGGAGTCTTGATCTGATACAATTGAAACTGGAACTCCAAACTGACTCACAACTCGATCAACATACAACTTGGCTAATTGGTCTAGGGTATAAGTAACTTTAACAGGTAAAAACTTAGCTATCTTCATCAATCTATCCACAATTACCCATACACCATCATAGCTCGCTAGTGTCTTAGGTAATCTAAATAGGAAATCCATCGTGATATGCTCCCATTTCCACTCTGGTACTGGGAGTGGATTAAGTAATCCTACTGGTCTCTGTCTGTCTGGTTTAACTTGTTGACATAATAGACACCTGTCAACATACTCTGCTCTCTCTCTTTTCATACCAGGCCACTAGTACAATCTCTTTAATGTTCTGTACATCTCCATACTGCCCGGATGCATAGCATAGGCCGAACTATGTGCTTCTTCTAGAATATCTTGTTTAAGTGATAAGTCCTTAGGTACGCATATCTTACCTTCTTTCAATAGCACTTTGTCAGCTCTTAATTGGTAGTCCGTCCTCAATCCTTTATCCACTTCTTCAGCTAACTTCTGAAGATCATAATCCTTTAACTGCTTACATAGAATATCTTCTACAAGCGTAGGACGCAGTTGAAATAAAGCTAGTAACCCTCCTTTTTGACCGATTGATAATGCTGCCCTAGCATTATACAACTCATGAATCAGTGTACCCTTTACTAAATTAATACTAGCTTTAGCTAATCTGATTTTTCGACTTAAAGCATCAGCTACCACATTTGCTTTACCTTGGTGATAATCAATGGTACAGTCATAATCTTTGATCAACTCGAGCCATCTTCTCTGTCTCAAGTTCAGTTCCTTCTGATCAAGGATATGCTTTAGACTTTTATGATTCGTAAATATATGACACCGCTCACCAAACAGGTAATGTCTTCACAACTTTAGAGCTAACACAACTGCCGTTAATCATGTGTAGGGTAGTTACATTCATGCTTCTTTAACTGTCGAGAAGCATAAGCTACTACCTTTCCCTCCTTCATTAGCACACATCCTAACCCTTGTCGGGACGCATCACAATAGACCTCAAATTCTTTACCTAGTGTAGGTAGAGTTAATACTGGTGCTAACACTAACCTCTATTTCAATACTTGAAAACTATGCTCGCATTCTAGCGACCATTCAAACTTCGCATCTTTTCTAGTCAGGTTTGTCAATGGAAGAGCTATCTTAGAAAAACCCTCCACGAATCTCCTATAATAACCTGCTAAACCCAGAAAACTGCGTACTTCGGTTACAATCAGGGGTTGTTCCCAATTAACTATTGCTTCTATCCTTTGGAAATCAACGCTAACCCCATCAGCTGAAACTATATGCCTAAAGAATACGACTTGATTTAACAAAAAATCGCATTTACTAAATTTGGCATATCCTTTTCCCTTAGAATTTGTAACACCATCCTCATATGTTCTTTGTGTTTCTTCGCACTAGTAGAATACACTAGTATGTCGTCTATGAATACTATCACAAACTGATCCAGATAAGAATGAAACATCCTATTCATCAAGTCCATAAATACCGCAGGAGCATTTGTCAATCCAAACGGCATTACTAGGAACTCAAAATGTCCATATCTAGTTCTGAATGCAGTCTTTGGAACATCTGTGTCTTTCACCTTCAACTAGTGATAACCTGATCTCAAATCTATCTTAGAGAACATCGTGGCTCCCTTTAATTGATCGAAGAGATCATCTATACGAGGCAATGGGTACTTATTCTTAATGGTCACCTTATTCAATTGTCTATAGTCTATGCTTAATCTAAGAGTACCGTTTTTCTTATTAACAAACAAGACTGGCGCTCCCCAAGGTGACACACTGGGTCTGATGTACCCTTTATCTACAAGTTCCTGTAACTGAACTTTTAACTCTTTTAGTTCCATTGGTGCCATCCTATATGGTGCTTGGGATATAGGTTCTGTACCCGGAACTAACTCAATAGTGGACTCTATTTCCCTGTCAGATGGTAAGCCTGCTAACTCTTCAGGGAATACATCTAAGAATTCTTGTACCACAGGTACATCCTCAGGTTTTAGTTTCTTATCCTGCGAAACTACTACATAGGCTAAATAGGCTTCACATCGTTTACTCAACAGTTTCCAAGTCTTCACTGCTGATATTAAACTTCCTGGAAATATTCTATTACTTCCCACCAGGGTTATGTTTTTTCACCTATTTTCCTAAACACTATTTCTCTCTTAAAACAATCCATAGTGGCATAGTGTTTACTTAGAAAATTCATACCTAGGATAACATCAAATTCTAGTAATTCTAATGGAATCAAGTCAACCTAAAAACTCTGATTTCCAAGAATTACTTCACAATCCTTGTAATACTCATGTACAACTAGAGTATCTCCTACAGGCGTAGAGATAAACAAATCGTCATTCATACGCTCAAGCACTCTATCTGTATGTATTGCACACATGCTAAATATGAATGAGTGCGTAGCACTAGGATCAAATAATGCATAAGCATGATTACATAAAGTTATTGTACCAGTTACGACATCTGGAGCCTCTTCCGCTTCCTAGTGTGTCATATCATATACTCTACTATGTTGCTGCTGCTGTTGCTGTTGGGGTCGTCCAGCTACCCCTTTCTGCTTAGCTACACTGGATCCCTCACCTCTAGTTCCGGTCACTCTAGGTTGGTTTACAGTCTGTGTAACTCCTCTTTGCTCATTCTGTGCTCTATGACCTAGCTGAGGACAATCAATGCCCCGCTTGTCCGCACTGAAAGCACACATTCCTGTTTCCATAACATATTCCTATTTGGGGTTTACGACAGTTTACACAAAGTGGTTTCCTCCCTGTACTAGCTACTGGCTCTCTAGCACGACCTGATACTGCTCTACCACTCGATCCAGTTGCAGGTTTTGACCTCTTTCGACTTGAACTTTGTTGGCTCATGCCTTCAAAGCTCCTTATACCCAACTGTCTAAAGAATGGGGTCTAAATCTCTTACTTCTCGTTTCTCAAGGCATTCTAAACTGTCCTTCACCTGACTGGAGTACATCTTCCCTCGCTACAGTCTGCTCTACTCGGATAGCAATCTCAACTAACTGAGTGAAATTCACCCAATTGGATGTAGAGGTAACGAGTATACGTATTTTTCTTCTTAGGCCATTTTCAAATCTCCTATACCTTCTCTTCTCTTCTGCGATGATCAGAAGGGCATACTAAGATAACTCGGTAAATCTTTGCTCATACTCAGCAACCGTCATCATTCCCTGAGTTAGCCTAAGGAATTTCTCCCTCTTTGCTTCTTTAAAAGAACTAGGGTAGTATTTATCCTCAAATACTTGTCTGAACTCAGACCAAGTCATAGTTTTTGAACTACCCCTTCTAGCCTCTATTACTTTCCACCACTTCTCAGTCCCTTTCTATAGCAAGAAAGCCGCTAACTCAACCTTACGGTCCTCAGGGCATCTCATAACCTTCAAACACTTCTCAATCAAGTCCAACTAGATCTCTGCATCTACTTGATCTGTGGCTTCATCAAACGTCGTGGCTCCTAAAGCTTTCAGCCTCTCGATGCCAAATTTCTTTTCTGGATCATTCTGAATCGATCCTACACTCGCCGCCAATCTTTGAGTGATTCTATCGAATATCGATCCTCTATCTTGGGTTCTACACCTACCCTTGGTGTACTGGATTTGTTTGCAGAAGTTTCTTCCTCCTCTACTGAGTCTCTAACTCTTTTCCCCGTTGAATCTGGGTCCCGTCTAACTTTAGGACCTCCATTGGTAGGGTCAACATTCCTCTCCTCAATCTGCTTGCTTCGCTTGCCACTTCTCCTCAACATCTTTGCCTAATTATTAAGTACACATGTTAGGGACTTATTTATGGGACTTGACTGCAGCAGTTATTAATCCTGTGGTTGACACTTACTACCTAATAACTCTTGTGGAATAACTCTGATACCAAAACATAACTTAAGTACCACGGAATGCCTTTAGGCCCAAAATTTATTAATTTAGAAACATAACATAGTTAGAGTCATTACAACATTAGATTCACAAGTCCCAAAACCCACAAACATAGTCCCTATATGAACAACAGTAACATCTGTACAATATTAACAGTAACCACCTAACAGACGGGTTACAAATCTTTTGATCCTTAAGTAGCAAAGAAGATGCAGAGCTATCTTCAGAGGATTTGACCGCTACCTGTGGGGAAAGAAAACATTTGAAAACAGGGTGAGCTTTCGCCCACTGAGTGACTCAAGAAAGATAGTTGATTCTTATACAACATCTCAATAAAGAGTTTAACTAAAATATAAGCTTCTATAGTACTTGTACGGCAGTAAAAACATTTTCCAAGCATAGAACATATAAAGGTGTTTTAATCATAAAACTATTTTTCTGTTAAGGATAACCCTACTGTGGGTAAAAACAATTCCAACACCAACTATTAATCAAGAGATAACCCTTTTGCTCAATCTCTGACTCTACCTACGTGCACGTGGCCATACTAAATACCGTCATACCTTAGGTACTTCTGTTCAGATACCTTCTCAAACGTCCTTCAGTATGTGGTTGGTTTGGTATCTTCTCAAACATCCTTCAGTACCAATAGATACCTTCTCAAATGTACTTCAGTATCTAGTTGGGCGGATACCTTCTCAAATGTCCTTCGGTATCGCGTTTTAAGTAAAACTAGTCATAAATGACTTTCTCTCTTTAAAGCATATAAAGTATAACACATATAAAAACATGGTTTTAAAGGAACTAACGCATGCTGAGTATATTTAAAACATATAAATCACTTTTCAACAATTTCTCACACATGCATGCGTTTAAAACATAACTCATGGTTTGCTTGGAAATCACTTGTAAAACTAGCTGGCATGAGAATAATCTTCTTTAAAACATGCTTTCTATAACACGTTGTAATTAAACATTTTAAGCAAATGTTTTAGTCAAAACTCTTTAGCCACTCACCTTGAATGCTTAGGAGCTTCTCACTCTAGTAGCTCCCTTTTCTACCTCGGGCTCTCTTTTCACCCCTAGAATCCAGATTCAATTTACAGCTTAGATTACTCATAGTTCTAAACCTTATTTTTAGATACTTCCTTCTACAAACATGTTCTAAAATGTCTTAGAAAGTTTACCTAAAATTGGAGCTCATAACTCTTCGTGGTTTGGTTGGAATCACAGAATATTCAAGACTGGCTCAGACTGATCCGACAGCCTGACCCTTATGTATTCTTCTCCGTTTCCAGCCCGATCCCTTCAAGCTTTTCTTTCGACATCCCTACCCTGAAAACTAGACTTTCAGATATTTCAGGGGGCTTTGGAATCACCCCAAACGCACGAGTAAATTGGGAGAACTTCTAGTCCCAAGTTGATGCGTCCTCCTTAGACCTCACTGTCCAATGCGTCCTCTATGTCTAATGCATGGATTTGGCTCCAACGCAAGGTTTGCTCCACTCTCCCACTCTTTTACGGTATTTCTGAGTTTTGATCTAAGAAATGAAGTCTCTTGGCTCTATTTATAGGCATCCAAACCTTCTCCGGAGTTGACACCATCTACTTGGCTGCATGGCCAAGTGTCTCCTTCTCATCCCATCAACACAATGCTGTGATCATCACAAGTTAAGTGTCTTCTTCCCACCTTGCCAACGCATGGGCCTCCAATCTGATGCCACCACATCAAATTCTTAAGGCTTAAGGCTTTCTTTCCAAGAAGACACATGGTTTTGATGATGTTATCCTGATGATTTCATCCTTGTATGCGTCCAACTCTTGGTTGCTCAACGCCTAGTCCATAAGCAACATATAGCCTCTTCTCAACGCGTAGCAAGCCAATTTATTATCATGAAAAATCAACTTAGCCATCACAAGGAGCTAACCATCAACAACTCATAGGGTGACTGTCCATCCTCGACGCATGGCTCACTCGCACGACTTGCTTGGCATGGGCGCATGGTGCTGGCCACCAACGCATAGGCGTGCTGTAGGGCTGGTCGCTCGACGCATAGGCATGCTAGTCGCTCAACGCATGGGCGTGCTTGGCCGCATGAGCTGCGCGTGGCGCCTTGATGCTTGGCCGGGTGCTTAGGTGCATGGGCATGCGGCATGTGCTGGCCATTGCTCACTCGCTTGCATGGGCGCATTGCAGGGCACCTCGACGCACGGCATGGCTGCTCGACAGGGTGCTCACCGCATGGACATGGCCGCTCAGCAGTGCGCTCAATGCATGGGCGTGGCCACTCGACGTATGCGTCCGGCCGGGGCTGCTCGACGCATGGCCTGCGCATTGGCGAGGCTGCTCGACGCATGGCTATCTTTCCATGCATGCCTCGCCCACCCGTGTGCCTTCCAATGCATCATCTCCTTTTTCCTTCTTCAGCCGCATGCCTTCACCAACAACACTTCCATTGCATCAACACCACTCTAACACACAAAATTCTATACCTAGCCAAATTTTTTCCAAATTTTCCCCAAAAGTCAACCTTCCAATTTTCCAATTTTCTTCTAATTTCCATTCTTTTCTCTATCATTCCACGGTAGTTTCCACATCAACCTACTCATCACATTATTCTCAATAGGGAACATACTCAAGTAGAGAAATTAGGATTCGGGGTTCACATATGCAGTTGGAATAGTCAGCAAGTTCCAGTCCAATCTGGGATATGATCATTAGATTGCCGTTAAAAACATCCTCGAGTATCTTTGGAGAATGAGAGGCTATAGGCTTGTGTATGGTGCTAAGGATTTGTGTGAACCCTGAACCCTAGTTCCTCTACTTGAGTATGTTTCCTACTGAGACCAGTATGGTGAGTACGTTGATGTGGAAACTAATGTGTGATTGTAGAGAAAAGGGTGAAAAAGTAGAAGAAAAGTGTGAATTTGAAGGCTTAACTTTGGGTAAAACTTGGAAAATTTGGCTAAGTATACCCCATGCGTTGGAAACAAGAAAATTGATTAAGTGTTGTCCATGCATTGGCCTTGATCATTTAGAGGTTATTTGAGGCGTTGAAGGAAGTTAAAGTGTGGCCAATAGAAATGCATGCGGCAGCCAATGTTTTGAGAGGTTAGAACAACACATGCAGCAGCCAAATGTATTGAGAGGTTAGAACAACGCATGCGGCAGCCTCAAGTTGCGCATCCAAGGGCGCGGGACGTTGGATAGATGGTATGCATGCATGCGGCCGATAGTATGCGCTGTCTCTTATACACATCTAGATGTGTATAAGAGACAGCGGCAGCCTCAAGTTGCGCATCCAAGGGCGCGGGACGTTGGATAGATGGTATGCATGCATGCGGCCGATAGTATGCGTGTATGCGGCCGAAGGAAATGCGTTGGTAGTATGCGATGATGCAAGGGCATGCGGCGATGCGGTATGAGGCATGCGATGATGCGGCGATGGATGGCATACGGCGATAGAGGCATGCAGCAATAGAGACATGCGGCGATGGAGGCATGCGGTGATGCAACAATGCTACACGATGGACGCGGTAGTGCTATGCGATGGTATGCAGCGATGGATGCGATGGATGCAGCCACACTATGCGTTAGTGATGTGCTATGCGTTGGTGATCTACTATGCATTGGACATTCAAGGTCTTTAAGTGCATAGAACAAGCTAGTAGTATGCGTTGAAGGAGTGTTGGTCATTATCCTAGTTGAGCGCATAGAGCAAAGGTGAGCCATGCGAAGGATAAGGATATGCGGCCAAAGATGAGCTTTGCGAGCATCTAGCATTTGTGACCAAGTTGCATTAATTAGATGCACAAGGAAGGATTGAATGGACGCATGCGCCGGTTGATGGTGTCCAGACATAGGTAGGTTATGGCAATTGGATGGGTACATGTGTGGTTAGATGACCGCATATGAGATTGGATAGACGCATGCAAGGTCGTCATCCTAACATGAGGCTTGTTGGGAAGAAATCTTGAGCCTTAAGCAAATGAGGTGGATGCACAATAAGACATGCAAAATTAAGCATTTTGTGTTGGCTAAGGATGAAGAAGACGCCTTAGATTGCGGTGATTGAAGGTTGCATTGATAGTGTGGGGAAGAGACACTTGGACATGCGGCCAAGTAGGAGGTGTCTGTGAAACCCAGATTTCCATTATTCCTACTTAAGCATATGTTAAAAGGAATTAACTAAGTGAGATTTAAATCCTATGTTGAAAAGAAGAAAATTTCTAAGTGTTGAATAGATTTTCCTTGAGTAGCTTTGAGTTAGCTTTAATTGATGAAATTGGCTAAGTGTAAGGTCAAAAGGACCCATGCGTTAAGAGTTAGGAGACATTAACGCATAAGTTGAAAAGGAAACCATGTGTTTGTAAGGTTGGATGCATGATTGACAAAAGTATTGGCATGAGGCATTGTCAAGAGTAACCATACGTTGGAAGCCAAGGAGAAAAATGAATAATCATTGGCCTTGCATTGATATGGTGCTATGCGTTGGCCATGAAGTATTGAGAGGTTACTTGGGCATGGAGAGAGGCTGACGTATGGCCAAGAACAACGCATGTGGTGGCCAAATGTTTTGAGATGTTAGAACAACGCATGCAGCAGCCTCAATTTGCACATCCAAGTGCGTTGGACATTGGATGCGATGGATAGAGGCATGCGGCGATGGAGGCAGGCGCGATGGATGCGTTGGACGCAACAGTATGCTGTCGATGGTTTGTGGCTGAAGGGTTTTGTTGGTAGCATGCGGCGATGGATGGTATGCGGTGATGGGGGTATGCGTCGATGGTATACGGTAGCACTATGCATTGGTGGCACACGGTGATGCTATGCGTTGATGCTATGCAGCAACGCTATGCATTGATGACATGCGGCGATGCTATGCGTTGATGACATGGGACGGTGCTATACGTTGTGCGGTCGAAGGCATGCGGTGCAAGGGCATGTGGTGATGCGAGGGCATGCGGTGCAAGGGTATGCGATGATGCGAGGGCATGCAGTGCAAGGGTATGCGGTGATGTAAGGGCATGCGGTGATGCGAAGGCATGCGGTGATACGGCCTATGGTATGCGGGCAAAGGGATGCGGCCGATGGTATGCGCATATGTGGCTGAAGGAATGCGTTGGTAGTATGCGATGGCGTGTAGTGATGGATAGATGGATGCGACAGTGGCATGCGATGATGCTACACGATGGATGCGATGGCATGCGATGATGCATGCAATGGATACGGCGACCTTGCTTAGGTATAAGCTATGCTATGGAATGAGCTAAGGTGGACGCATGGTGATTTGTCCTTGCATTGCTAAGGCTTGCAGTAACAAGGTAAATAAGGTGGGTTGCATTGGTTATAAGAGATGCGATGGTGTTGAATTGAGAACGAAGTTGACCGAAGGGTTGCTATGCGTTAGTGATATGCTATGCGCTGGTGATATGCTATGTGTTGGTGATATGCTATGCATTGGATATCCAAGGCTAGTAGTATGTGTTGAAAGGGGTGTTGGTCATCATCCTAGTTGAACGCATATTGTGTTGGATGGACGCATATGAAGGATGAATGCATAGGAATGATGAACGTATATGAAGGATGAACGCATATGAGGGACGTCATCCGGACATATGGCTTGTTGGGAAGAAATCTTAAGCCTTAAGCAAATGAGGTAGATGCATAAGAATACATGCAAAGTTGAGGGCTATGCATTGGTAAAAGGGGAGCAAGACATCTTGGGTTGTGCTGATGTAAGAATGCGTTGATGGTGTAAGGAAAAGACATTTGGATATGCGGCCAAGTAGGAGGTGTTGGCCTTAGAGCAATCTTGGATGGCTATAAATAGGGCCAAGGACTTCAGATGATAACTCAAATTCTCTTCAAAGGACATAAAGAAGAGTGTATTGGGAGGAGACTATGCGTTGGTAGCAAGACCATGCGTTGGTCAAGAGGTTCCAAGAAGGGAGATGCTGTCAGACAGAAAGGACAGGAAGTAGCATCAACTTGGGAAGAGGAGTTCTCCCAGAATACTCGTGAGTTTGAAGTGATTCCAAATCCATATGAAAGCTACGTGAGTCTAGTTTTCAGGGTAGGGTTTCCAGAGAAGAAGCTCCAAGGAATCGGGCTGGAATGTGAGGACAAGACCGAGGGGTTGAGCTGTCGGGTAAGCTGGGCCTGTCTTGATATTTTGATATTTCCGGCCAAACCATGTGAAGCTATGAGCTAATATTTTGAGTTAAGCTTCCCGAGACATTCTAGAGCATCTTTGTAGAAGAAATTATCTCGAGATAAAGCCTAGAACTATGCGTAGTTTGAGCCTTAATTTGAATCTAGAATTTAGGGTTCAAGAGGAGCCCGAGAAGATCATGGAAATTCTAGAGAGAAATGTTCCTAACGACCAAGGTGAGTGTACTTTTCTTTAAGTATTAAAGCATATATTTTAGAGTAAATTGTATATGCTTATGTTATGAATGAGTATCTAGCATGAGAATGAGATTATGTGATCGGGATGGTCAGGGGGTCAATAGACCTAGTACCTAAGCCCATAAGAAAAACCTCACAGGATGGTCAAGGGACCGAGAGGTCTAGTTCCTGAGCCTGTGGAAGGATCCTCGTATGGAATGGTCAGAGGGCTGACAGGCCTAGTTTCTGAGCCCATGAGCGGGGAGCTATGTGCACATAGGAGACAAAGGAAACGTAAAGGGTAAGCGTTGTATTTAGTAACAGTTATCTATCTACCGTGTGTGTAGGTAGATAACATACTCATTCTAGTTACTTATCAATTTAGCTATCTACCATGCGCATAGATAGAGTTGAAAATAGACTCATTCAAGGCGGAGGTTTGAATGTAACCTCAATATGCTTGTTATTTATGAGTTGAAATAGACTCTAGAAGTTGCTTACAACTCACTGAGCTTTGTGAAGCTCATTATGTTATTTCATGTTTTTCTTCCCAGGTAGCAAAAGGTGAGGAGTTCCAAAGTGCTGCTAAAGTCAAGGTTTGCCACCAGCCATAGTTACACTTCTAGAGGGTTTTAAAGAGTTGTTGATTGTAAACTTTGTTTTTAAGTCTATATAAACTTTACATTGTTGTAATAAAATGGGCCTACTTAATCAGTTGTTGTTTGCCTCCTTGACTTAATCAGTTGGTTGTTGAATTTGTTCATTGGTGTCAGAGTTATTTTCGCTAGAGTTATTAGGTAGTAAGTATCAACAAAAGGGTTGATAACTGTTGTAGTCATGTTCTTTCCTAGGCTCAGAGGGTAGTCTGTGGTAGGGCATGACAGTGTCGGCCTTGGAAAGAGTTTGAATGCCTATAAATAGGGCCAAGGACTTTTTTTTTAGATCACAATTCAAAAGACATTAAGAAGAGCGTGAAAGCTGATTAAACTTTGCGTTGATAACAAATCCATGCGTTGGTCATAATGCTTCCAGATGAAACGCAGTTAGACATTGAAGTCTGGAAACAATATCAATTTCGGACGAGAAGTTCTCCCAGTATACTCATGCGTTTGGAGTGATTCTAAAGCCACCTGAAAGCTCCGCGAGTCTAGTTTTCAAGGTAGGGCTGCCGAAGAAGAAGCTCTAAGGAATTGGGCTGGAAACTGAGAAAAATACAGAAGGTTCAGGCTATCGGGTAAGCTTGGCCTAGACTTGAAGATTTTGTGACTTCGGCCAAACCACGAGGTGTTCTAAGCTTAGATTTTAGGGTAAGTTTCCTGAGATATTGTAGAGCATGTTTGTAGAAGGAAGTATCTCGAAATAAGGCTTAGAACTATGAGTAATCAGAGTTTTAAATTGAATCTGGTTTTTAAGGGTTCAAAATGGAGCCCGAGGTAAACAAAGAACTTCTAGAGTGAAAAGTTCCTAGACGACAAGGTTAGTGACTAAAATATTTGACTAAATATTTACAATGTTTTAAAGAAACCATGTTTTAAAGAAAGATTATTCCCATGCCAGCTAGTTTTACAAAGTAATTTCCAAGCAAACCATGAGTTATGTTTTAAATGCATGCCATGTATGAAAGTTTATTGAAAAACTATTTATATGTGTTTAAATACACCCAGCATGCGTTAATGATAACGGGCAGAAATGCACGTTATCATAGTGCTAAGTTCTTAAACAATGTTGGATTGCGTTGATGAAATATGTAAAATTGGGTCCATTAAGCATAAATTCTATAATATTGTGGTCGCATGCATCCAACGCATTAGAACAGTTGATCTTTATATTTTTGTGCAGAATATGCATTAACGCAATGCAAAGATTGTGATCATAGGAATCACTAGTTCAGCGCAACTTCACCGCAAGGCTTTACATTGATCTTGCTCGTAAACATTCGCCCGAGAAGGATCGCCGCAACTTGGTCAGCACAACATGGTGGGCGAATCCAGGTGAAAGGATAATTAAGAGCGATGGGACAGAAAGGTGACGACAATTGGATCCAAATTAAGTTGACAGCCGATAACGGTCGCAAAATACATTCAGCTTTATTGGTGATAATTATCCGGCGCATCAGTCAGGAATTAAAGTTGTCCCATCTGTACAACCAGGAAAGAGAAGCCACCTTTCACATAGATGCTCTATAAATACCAAGGGCATTCTTCAGAGAATGGGTTGATCGGTTGACGAGTTAACCAGTTGCTTCAGTTCATAATTTCCTTTCCATTTTAAGGCCAAGCAAAAGAAGAGTAGAAACAGGGCAACTCGAGAGAGAACCTTCAGGCGTAAGAGCAGAGAGCGGGCCGACTCTCGCAAGATCAAGATTATCTTTAGAGGACGAGTAGAAACAGTGTAAACGCCTAGCAGCAAGAAATTGCTACCAGGTTCTTTATTAAACTTGCATTATTATTTTGTACTTCATCTTCATATCTATTTAATGGAAGTTCTATTTCTACATCTGCTCATGCACTTAATACGCATGAGTAGCTAAGCTAGTTGAATGGGTTGAGAAGAGCTAAGCTAACATGACCTAGGAAGTTTATTGCTTGTGATTGCCTTGTTTTATGCTATGCAAAATACCCTTTAAAGTTACTCGAAAGAGAGTCTAAAGAAAGAACCTAATGTCTCGTGAGAGCTAGGTTAGAATCTAGACTCGAAAGAGCAAGATTAGGCTTGCATAAACAAGAGATAGGGACATAGTAATAAGCTCTGTTGTCAACTTGAATCGCATGCATCCTAGGAATAGGTATGATGATATGTGGTCGCCTTGTTTGTGTATCGTCGCATAGACAAGAATTAGAGGTTTATGTGTAGGCCCTATAGACACCTTTGCATATACATCACATGCGTTCTAGTATTAGAAGCCGTAGCATTCACGCCGAGAGGTGGTTTACTATTGTATGCATGTTGCATGATCGCAAAGTATGAACGCATTCTAGGGAGTGTTAGCCGAACTCTTCTCAACCCGTTCACTGCATATTCGTCGTATCTCCCATTTACAAACTCTTTTCAAACTCCGCCGCTGATAACTTGTAGAAATACAAGTTATTTTTTCTCTTAAGTTGGAACAATTAAGGTTTTTAATGATAAATTCTCCTCATTTTTAGAAGAAACGCATGGAATTACTCAAACATTACCAAACTCATGCAAAAGAATGTTTATTACTAAATACTGTGGCACTAAGGCGTTATATTGCAGGATTTCAACAAGAAGCTAACGCATGAGTAAGAAGTGTCACGGGAAAATTTCTAACGCATGGGCCATGCATCGGAGGGAATTCAATGCAGAGATAATTCATTGATGCAGGCTGTTTGTGTCAAATCACCACTTGTAAGTATGGGCACCTGCAGCAGGCGGCGTCTGAAAAGCTTCTGAGTGTTAGGCAGTTGACTAGGGCATGGACTTTAATGCTGCCCATCACCAAGCTGGAGATGACCAATGCCTATAAATAGATGAAATCCCTCCAGAGTTCAAAACATACATAATTTAGAAAATTTTCAAGTTCTCACTCTCTGTACTAGCGTAATCATAGTTGTAGATCTTTAGAAGTTGTGCTGTGGTGCCAAGAAAATCAAAAGGGAAGAGAACCACCATCACCGCCGGTCAAGGAGCGGAGGAAGTCGAGCTTGAGAAAGACACTTCGTCCAATTCTTATACAAGTGATTGTACACAACTAGAATTAAGCCAAAGAGATATAAGAGATTGTACTCTTCGGCTTGACTCAGTTCTTTTCATCTCATTTATCGCTTTCATTTCATCTAATTAAATATTGCTTTTGTAAAGACAATCTGCATCTTTATAAATTCATATATTTGATCCATCACACTTTGCCATTGTTTATTTCTTGTTTATGTTGAATGCATCTATACTTTATGCAAAATTTCATTTCAAACGCTTAAGCCAACTTGATCAATTGGTAAAAGCATCCTTAGCTTAGATTATTCGAAAGAGTAAATAAGCCAATATCAAGTAGAATGCCTAATACATCTAGAGATAGACTGACTGGTGTTTATTGCATTCTGTGTTCGACGCATGCATCCTAGAGATAGGTTTTGTATGTTATTCGCATTGAGAAGTGTCAAATAAGAGTCTAACGCATAAACAAAAATAAGCAAATCATTCCATCTCATCCACGTCACATTCTGGTTTGTGTACATTCATCTTAGATCGACGCATACCACTTACATTAAAGTCCATTTTCACACGATCCATTACTCACTACTCAACTCTTTTGTATCGTCTTGCACAAGCACAACACTTTACTGTAAATAACACATTTCTCTCATACATTTAGGAAACCGCTACAATAGCTACAACGCAAGGTCTGAGTTCGACCCTGGACTTACCAAGAATCTAAATTGGATTTATACTTGGGTCTAATTTAGGAAAACTTCAACGTCAATAGGAGTGTCGTGCGTTCTGTGGCACATCTCTAACGCACCAACACGTTACAATTACATAAACGCATCAAAGCATCAACGCATCATTTATACTTGAACTTATTTTCCCAACTTATTTTATACAACACACTCCCAACTTGAATCACGATAGCAACAAACAAGTTTTTGGCGCCGTTGTCGGGGATTCAAAAACAAAACTAACCAGAAATTTTGTTTGTATCTTTTATAGGAACACTTCAGTCGAGGGAGTATTACAAGCTAAGCCTAAGCTTGTGAACGTTCATGAGCAGGGAGAGTACTCCGGAACTCATATACGACCTCAAGATTGAAAGAACCGTCCGACGTAGAAACCGATCTAATCGTCGTCGAAGGTTGAGGCAACAACTTCTCAGACAACAGAACAGGCAACAAGCAATGGCTGACAGGAAGAAGAGATTTCAGAATGTTAATTCTATCGATTCCAACACAATAGCTACACTTTCTGCACAAGTGGCTACGATGATCAGCCTTTTGCAGAACATATCGCTAGGAAACGCATCAAATTAGCAGAAGGTAAATCAGGTAGAGGCATTTGGGTAGCCCATGGTTAGCTATGTGGGCTACAGAGATCCTCATTCTTATGCTGAGTGCCCACAAAACCCGCTGTCAGTATGCTTCATTAAAAACAACCCATTTTCCAATATATATAATCCTAGATGGAGGAACCATCCAAATTTTTCTTGGACTGGAGGAAATCAACAAGAGCACCACCCAGGGGCGAATCAACAATAAAGGCAAGGACCGTCGCCTGCATTTCAACTAACGCATCAGCCACATCAACAATCCTTTAATAGAGGAGGACAGGCGTCGAGCTCAGGATCTCTACTTGAGAATCTATTAAAGGAGTACATAACCTAGAATGACGCGTTGCTAAAAAGCCAGGCATCGTCTATCAGGAACCTGGAGATACAGGTAGGGCAGATAGCGAGCGAGTTGAAAAATAGGCAGCCTGGAGTTCTACCTAGCAACACTGAAACTCCTGGGAACAACAATGGAAAGGATCAATGTCACGCGGTGACATTGCGAAGTGGAAAAGCTCTTGAAGAAAGAAGAATTAATCCAAGAAATAGCAGTCCTTCAAAAGAACGCAACACACGTTCAATGGCAGTAAAAGATCAAGAAGAAAGAATGCCTGAGACCACAAGCCATTCAGAACCAAGTACGTCTAATGTAGGAAAACCTGCGGTGCTGCTAAATGTACCATTCCCTAGACGGTTGATGAAGAAGAATGATGAACAACAATTCAAGCGCTTTCTTGAGCTCCTGAGGTAATTGCATATCAACATTCCACTTATAGAGGCCTTGGAGCAAATGCCAAAATATGTCATATTTTTTAAGGACATTTTGACAAAGAAAAGAAGAGTCAACAAGACGGAAGTAATTGCACTAATGCAGGAGTGCAATGCGTTAGTAAGCAATAGTCTACCCAAGAAACAGAAGGACCCTGGGAGCTTCACAGTTCCTTGCTCGATAGAAGGGTTGGATGTGGGACATGTGTTATGCGATTTGGGAGCAAGCATTAATCTCATGCCACTCTCAATCTTTAAGAAATTAGGAATTGGTGAAGCACAACCCACTTCTATTACCCTTCAGCTTGCTGACAGAACAATCAAGCACCCTGAAGGAAAGATTGAAGACGTTCTGGTAAAGGTTGACAACTTCATATTCCTAGCAGATTTTATCATCTTGGACTATAAAGCAGACAAGGAGGTACCAATTATTCCGCCCTTTTCTAGCTACTGGGAAAGTTTTAATAAAAGTGCATAAAGGCAAATTGACTACGCGCAAGGACAATTAAGAGGTGAAGTTTAATGTGTTAAACGAATTAAAGTTCCCGGACAGTGAAGAATGTCAACTGAACAGTATAGAGTTGCCTGGAGAAGTGGCCCATGTGTGCGAGGTCCTCGCGTTGGAGGAGAACATGAAAGAACCAGAGCCGCCAAGTCTGAGTGAGCGGCAGACGAATGCAACGCGTCCATCTCTAGAGAAACCACAAGAACTTGAGTTGAAACCGTTACCTAGTCACCTGAAATATGCCTTCCTTGGAACAAACAAAACTTTACCTGTAATTATTTTCGCAAATCTTACTGAGCCTAACGAACACTCTCTTTTGCAAATGCTGAAAAAGCACATGCGTGTAATAGGTTGGATGTTAGCGGATATCCGTGGCATCAGCCCATCTTATTGCATGCATAAGATCAGGATGGAAGAAGGGAAATCGGGATCGATTAAGCCTCAAAGAAGGCTGAACCCCATAATGAAGGAAGTGGTCAAGAAAGAAATCTTAAAATGGCTGGACGCGGGAGTGATCTATCCTATATCCGACAGTAGCTGGGTAAGCCTAGTCCAATGTGTTCCCAAGAAAGGGGGAACAACTGTGATAGTCAATAGCAATAATGAACTCATTCCTTCGAGGACTGTCACGGGCTGGCGCATCCGTATGAACTATAGGAAGCTCAACGCGGCAACTAAGAAAGACCACTTCCCCCTTCCTTTCATTGACCAAATGCTTGACAGACTTGCTAGCAAAGAATTTTATTGTTTCCTTGATGGATACTCTGGTTATAACCAGATTTTGATTGACCTAGAAGATCAGGAAAAGACAACATTTACCTGTCCCTTTAGAACGTTCACGTTTAGATGCATGCCCTTTGAGCTGTGTAACGCACCTGGAACATTCCAAAGGTGTATGATGGCTATTTTCTCTGACTTCTTAGAGAAGACCGTTGAAGTCTTCATGGACGATTTCTCAGTCTTTGGAGACTCATTCCAATCATGCTTAGATAATTTGAAGGCCGTCCTTGCTCGATGCGAGGAAATGAACCTTGTGCTGAATTGGGAAAATTTTCAGTTCATGGTAACTTAAGGAATTGTCTTAGGCCACAAAGTATCTAAAGTTGGGTTGGAAGTTGATGAAGCCAAGATAGATGTCATAGCTAAACTTCCACCACCATCAAATGTTAAAGCTCTACGAAGTTTTCTAGGGCATGTTGGCTTCTATCGAAGGTTCGTTAGAGGATTTTCTTATATTGTGCGACCCCTGAGCGCATTACTAGAGGCGAACCGACCCTACAATTTAAATGAAGACTGCTATGATGCGTTTGAAACATTGAAATATGCATTGACTACAGGCCCGGTACTAATAGCACCGGATTGGACACAACGTTTTACTCTCATGTGCAATGCGAGTGATGTTACAGTAGGTACAATGTTGGGGCAGAGGAAAGGAATTTTGATACATCCCATCTCTTACGCGTCCAAGACATTGAATGACTCTCAGGAACACTACACAACCACTGAAAAAAAAATGTTGGCTGTAGTGTTTCGCATCGAGGTTTAGATCTTATTTAGTTGGTGCGTCAGCCACCATTTACACAGATCACTCAGCAATCAAGTTCCGGATGAGTAAAAAGGACGCGAAGGCAAGATTAATAAGATGGGTGCTGCTATTACAGGAATTTGACATTGATATTCAGGATAGAAAGGGAACTGAGAATCAGGTGGTGACCACCTGTCCAGGCTAGAAAATCAGGAAATTCAAGAGTAAGAAAGTGAAATCAAAGATTCATTTCCTGATGAAAGCCTGTTCAAAGTTGAAGGTAGGGAACCGCGGTACACGGACATAGTTAATTACTTAACTACCAAGCAATTCCCTGGGAACTTCAACTCTCAGCAAAAGAAACGGTTAGTACATGACAGCAAATTTTATTTTTGGGATGAACCGTTTCTCTATAAACAAGGCCCAGACTCCATAATGCGTCGATGCGTTATGGAGGAAGAGACACAACAAATCTTGGCTGACTGTCATGACTCTCCATACGGAGGGCATTTTGGTGGGCAAAGAATCGCTGCGAAGATCCTTCAAAGCGGATACTTCTGACCCACTCTCTTTAAAAACGCGAGGGAGTATGTTCGTAAATGTGAGCCCTGCCAATGCACCGGGAATATCTCATCAACGGACGCAATGCCCTTGAACAATATTCTTGAAGTGAAATTATTTGATGTTTGAGGCATTCATTTTATGGGACCTTTTCCCCTGTCCTGCAGCCAACAATATATCCTGCTTGCAGTAGACTATGTATCAAAGTGGGTAGAAGTAGTAGCTTGTGCCAGAAATGATATGTCCACTGTTTCTAAGTTTCTTACCAGGAACATCTTCACACGCTTTGGAACGCCAAGAGCCCTATAAGTGACGAAGGTATGCATTTCATTAACCGCATCATTTCTAAATTACTTTCCAAATATAATGTTAGGCACAATATTGCTACCGCCTACCACCCACATACAAACGGTCAAGCTGAGGTATCCAATCGGGAAATAAAATCTATCCGAGAGAAAGTTGTCAACGCATCGCGGAAAGAATGGGCACAGAGACTGGATGAAGCGCTCTGGGCCTACAAGACTACCTACAAGACCCCCATAGGTATGTCTCCATACTCTCTAGTATTTGGAAAAGCTTGTCACTTACCCCTAGAGTTGGAGCACAAGGCTTTTTTGGTAGTTAAAAAGCTAAATTTGAACTTGGACGCTGATAACTTGTATAAATACAAGTTATTTATATTGCTTCATTTAGATATTGCGGTTAAAAGAGAGGAAAGTTGCGTCAATTGTATGGAAATTGTCATCAATACACCTACTAACACCATTGCGATGGTAGAAAAGAATATTTCAAGTATGTTTTGCAAGATATCCAGTCACCGTATGTGTTCATGGCTGAAGAGAAAAAGATTGACGCATCTACGTCGCATTGCACCCATCATTCAGGAATGAATAGACAATCAACACAATAACGGAGCATGCGACAATCGATCTAGAGCTAAACTTCAACTGCATGCGGTAATAAAAACAACACCGCATGCGAGCAAAAGATCGAAAGATGCAAATGAGCAACGCAATCACGGAGGATTTTAACACGTGTACAACTAACCGTTGTGCATTTTCGATGGACTGATTGCATAACAGNATACTGCTTTATTTAGATATTGTGGCCAAAAGAGAGGAAAGTTGCTTCAATTGTATGGAAATTAGCTAAGAAATACAATAATTATAAATTGTCGTCAATACACCCACTAACACCATTGCGATGGTAGAAAAGAATATTTCAAGTCTGTTTTGTAGGATATCCAATCACCGTATACGCTCATGGCTCAAGAGAGAAAGATTAACGCATCTACATCGCATTGCGCCCATCATTCAGGAATGAATAGACGATCAACGCAATGACGGCGCATGTGACAATCGATCCAGAGTGGAACTTCAACCGCATGCGGTAATAAAAACAACACCGCATGTGGGCACACGATCAAAGATGCAAATGAGCAGTGCAAACATGAAGGATTTTGACATGTGTACAACTAACCGTTGTGCATTTTCGATGGACTGATTGCATAACAGAAGGAATATTTATTCCACCATTCTCGAAATTTCCATAACAATAAAGTGGGGACCACACGTCAGAGAGTCAAAGCTTTCATCTATAAATACCCTCAAAGAATTCATTGAAAAGATATACTTGATAAGGGGGATAATTGATGCGAGGCTATTGAGAGAGAGGCTGATCTGAGTGCTGATTGGAGAAGATCCGGGAAGAAAAGAGACAAGGCCGAGAGGTGAGTCTCAGGGCAAATCATTCCAAATCCCTACCGTGAAGCTCTGTACCTAGATCAACTCTACCAGTTGAGCAGAGTGGTGACACCGGAGATCGTCCAAGGCGGCTCGAGAGAGAACCTTAGGGCGTAAGAGAAGAGAGCGGGTTCTCTTGTAAAAGCGAGAATATCTTTAGAGCACGAGTAGAACAGTGTAACACCTAGTGGCAAGAAATTGCTCTAGGCTCTTTACTATACTTGCATTGTTATTCTGTACTTCATCTTTTATCTATTTAATGGAAGTTATATTTCTACATCTGCTCACTCTCTTAATACGCATGAGTAGCTAAACTAGTTGAATGGGTTGAGAGGAACTAAGCTAACATGATCTAGGAAGTTCATTGCTTGCGATTGTCTTGTTTTATGCTGTGCGAAACATCCTTTATAGTTGCTCGAGAGAGAATCTAAAGAAAGAACCTAATGTCTCAAGAGAGCTAGGTTGGAATCTGACTTGAAAGAGCAAGATTAGGCCTGCATAAATAAGAAATAGGGACTTAGAGATAAGCTCTGTTTGTCAATGTGCATCGCATGCATCCTAGGAATAGGAATGATATTATGCGGTCGCATATTTGTGTGAATGTCATGTTGTCATCGCATAAATAAAAATAGAGGTTTATGTGTAAACCCCGTAGACTTATCGCATATTTATCGCATGCGTTCTAGCCTTAGAAGCCGTGGCATTCACACCGAGAGGTGGTTTACTATTGTATGCATGTTGCATGATCGCAAGGCATGAATGCAACCTAGAGAGTGTTAGCCGAAACCCTACTCAACCTATTCACCGCATATTCATCGTATTTCTCGTTGCCAACTCTTTCTGAACAATGCCGCATTTATTATTATTTTCATTAACGCAACAAAAAACCAACCACCTTATTTATTTACTGGTTACCGCAAAGTTTTTATAAGAAAATGATCAATGCAAACTATTTTCACAAGTCCCTGTGATCGACCCTGGATTTACCAGGAAACTCAGAGGAATTTACACTTGGATTACGCTAGGGAAACTTGAGTGCACAACGTAATTCCACAACACATTTCATCCATATTTCCATTCAATAAAATAACGCATCAAGTTTTTGGCACCATTGGCGGGGACTTCGGCAAAATAGTTTGTTAACGATAGTTTTTTTATTTCTTTGCAGAACTCTCAATCTCTGACGAATTACGACTCAGAGATTGAGAGGAGTTTTAGGAGGAGACTGAGGAACCGCCAACAGCAACCACAATCCGATAAAGAAGAGATGGCGGAGAAGCCTAGGAATGAAGCACCAAACAACAACAATGTCATTGCAAATCCAATTCTGTTGGCCAACGATCACAATAGGCCCATTAAAGACTATGCATCACCAAACCTCTATGATTTCTCTCCTGGAATCATGAGGCCCGCCTTAGATGGAAGTAGATTTGAAATGAAATTGGTGATGTTGTAGATGATCCAGGCTGCAGGTCAATTCGGAGGAAGGTGTGGCGAGGATCTGCACGCCCATCTTCGAAGTTTTATTGAAATCTGCAATACTTTTGTGTTCCCGAATATCTCTGCTGAGGAGGTTCGACTAACGCTGTTTCCATTTTCTCTCTATGATCAGGCTAGGAAATGGGCTTACTCGCTCGAACTAGGAGAGATCACTTCTTGGGAGTAGGCGGTGGAAAAGTTTATGAAGAAGTATTTCCCACCTACAGAGAACACGAGACGAAGAAAGCTTATCACAAATTTTGAACAACACATTTAAGAGGTTGGTCCGAGATTGTCCGCATAATTGGCTGCCAGACTGCCTTCAAATGGAAATTTTCTACCACGGTTTGAATCCTGCTTCACAGATCGCTGCCAATGCGGAAGCAGCTGGTGGTCTGCTTGACAAGACTTATGATGAGTCGAAGAATATCCTGGATCATATCTCCAAGAATCATGAAGACTGGAGGGAGAGAGACCAGAGATTAAGACTCAAAGATTCTAACGCAAATAACGGTGCTATTGTTTCATTGCAGAACCAAATCACCGCAATGATGAATTTGATTCAAGGAATGACGATCAACAGCCCAACACTGCAAGGTGGGCAAATCAATGCAATAAGTCAAAATATTGCAAGGTGTGCGACTTGCGATGATGGGCATGCGATGGAGGATTGTCCACAAGACCCAAAGTCTGTATATTTTGTAAAGAACAACCCTTTTTCCAACACCTACAACCCCGGGTGGAAAAACCACCCAAACTTTGCTTGAAAGAATCCATAACAAAACTTTCAATCTGTGGCACAAGAAGAAGGGCCACCAGGGTTCTTTCAACACAGCAACGGTCAGCAGAGCAACCAAGCAAGTAGCTCACAACAACCACTGCAATCTTCTTCCCTAGGAGGCCTATTGAAGCAATATATAGAGAAAAATGAGACGGTGCTTCAAAGCCAGCTACGTCCATCCGCAACCTTGAATTGTAAATAGGCCAGATTGTAAATGAGCTCAAAAGTTGACCGTAAGGGGCACTGCCAAGTTCAACCAAGCTTCCACGCAACCCAGGGGGTTCAGATAAGGAGCAATGTCAGGTTGTGACATTGCAGAGTGGAAAGACTGTGAAGGGAGAAAAGAAGGAGCAGCACAGATCAACCTCCATCGCAGCTGAGCCTGCAATTACGGTAACGCAAGAAGAAGAAAAAGAAAATGAAACAGTAGAACTTGAGGTTGCGTCAACCTCAAAGTCAAATGAAACAGGAACCGTGAAAGTCCAGTTACCACCTTTCCCTCAGAGGCTAAATAAGAAGAAAAACGAAGAGGTACAGTACCAATGCTTCCTATCTATGTTAAAGCAGTTACATGTTAACATTCCTTTCAGTGAAGCGATTGAGCAAATGCCTGCCTATGCCAAGTTTCTGAAGGACATGGCAACCAAGAAAAGAGGCGTTTCAAAATTTGCAACGGTGGCATTAACGCAATGTTCCAAATCTATTATCCCACCGAAGATGAGCGATCCTGGGAGTTTCACTATTCCTTGCTCCATAAGAGGACTCTATATTGGGCAAGCCCTATGTGACTTGGGGGCCAGCATAAATTTGATGCCCCTGTCAATCTTTCGACAACTAAATGTGGGGCAACTTGTGCCTACATCCGTGACTCTCCAGTTGGCCGACAGATTTCTGGTTCATCTAGAGGGTAAGGTGATGGACGTGCTGACCATAATTGATAAATTTATTTTGTCAGCTGAGTTCATCATCCTGGATTATGAGGCCGATAAAGAAGTGCCCATCATTTTGAGGCGACCTTTCCTATCAACAGGTCGTGCTCAAATTGATGTGCACAAGGGCGAGATCACTTTGAGCATAAACGGACATAAGCTCAAATTTAATATAATTCGTGCCATCAAATTTCCTGATGAGGAAGACCTGCCAGATTTAGAAGATGACGTGAATTTGATTGAAGAAGAAAATTCTAATGATATGAAGAAGAGGATGTTGATGCATCCGTAGTTGCCTGCAATGTGATCGTGGCAAAAACAAACAAAGAAGAAAGATCGATCGCAACACAAGAAGCAGAGTCGAAGGAAGAAAGAAAAAATAACGCAACCTTCTCTCGTGGAGCCACCAACCCTTAAACTAAAAACCCTACCAACACACCTGAAGTACGCATTTCTATGGCAGAATGAGAAGCTACCAGTGATAATTTCCTCCGCAATTAACGCAGATCAAGAGAATGCATTGATGAGCATTCTCAAAAGGCATGTGCGATCAATCGGCTGGATGCTCGCTGACATCAAAGGAATTAGCCCCGCGTACTGCATGCACCAAATTCGTCTTGAGGACGACCACGAAGCAACCATTGAGAATCAACACAGACTTAATCCTGCGATGAAAGAGGTCGTCAAGAAGGAGATTATCAAGTGGCTGGATGCGGGTATTATCTATCCCATTGCTAATAGCACGTGGGTCAGCCCCGTGCAATGTGTGCCGAAGAAGGGCGGAATGATGGTATTCCCCAATGAGAACAATGAATTAATACTGCAAAGAACCATCAATGGATGGTGCATATGTATGGACTACCACAAATTGAATGCGGCCACAAAGAAAGATCATTTCCCTTTACCATTCATTGATCAAAAGCTGGACAGACAAGCAGGGAATGATTGTTACTTCTTCTTAGATGAATATTTCGGGTACAATCAAATCATGATAGCTCCTGAAGACCAAGACAAGACCACATTCACCTGCCCATATGGGACATTCGCTTTCTGCCGCATGCCATTCGGCCTCTGCAATGTGCCAAGCACGTTCTAGAGGTGCATGATGGCAATTTTTTCAGATTTTCTTGAGGACTCAGTAGAAATATATATGAATGACTTCTCCGTTTATGGGAACACTTATGAAGTCTGCCTGGCCAATTTGGAGAAAATTCTAAAAAGATGTGAAGAGACAAACCTAGTGCTTAACTGGGAAAAATGTCACTTCATGGTGATAGAGGGTATAGTGTTGGGGCACAAGGTCTCTAGAGAAGGGTTGGAGGTGGACAAAGCAAAGATTGACGCAATTGAAAAGCTTCCACCTCCAACCAACGTGAAGGCAGTACGAAGCTTCCTGGGGCATGTTGGATTCAACAGACGATTCATTAAAATACTTTTCTAAGATAGCAAGACCATTGAGTGTGTTACTAGAGGCAGATAGAAAGTTTGAATTTGACAACAATTTCCTCAACACATTTCGAATTTTAAAGGATGCGCTGATTACCGCACCTGTCTAAATTGTGCCGGATTGGACACTGCCGTTTGAAATCATGTGCAACACAAGCAGGTATGCGATGGGATATGCATTAGCGCAAAAGAAGAGAAAAATTTTGAACCCTATCGCATATGCAAGTAAAACCCTAAACCCTGCTCAACTTAATTACACCACCACTGAAAAAGAGCTCTTGGCTGTGATTTTTGCGTTGGAAAATTTTCAAGCATACTTGTCGGGAACCAAGGTACTCATTCATACAGATCACTCAGCAATCAAATATTTGATGACAAATAAGGACGCAAAGCCGAGAATGATCAGATGGGTTCTTCTCCTTCAAGAATTTGATATCGAGATAATTGATTGAAAGGGGACAGAGAATCAATTTGTGGATCACTTGTCCAGACTAAAAAATCCTGAGGTTGACTGCAATGAATCTGAAGTGAAAGTCGTGTTCCCGGACGAGCAGCTGTTTCACATAGAAGAACTGCCATGGTATACGGACATCGTTAACTATTTGGTCTGTGAACAATTTCCTTAAGATTACACCTTCTATCAACGAAAGAAGCTCAAGAATGAATGCAAACACTACTATTGGGATGAGTCGAATCTGTATAAAAGAGGTGTAGACCAAATCATTCGATTATGCATACCGGATGCTGCTCAACAACGCATATTGTCACAGTGCCACGATTCACCTTATGGAGGGCACTTTGGAGGACAACGTACTGCAGCCAAAGTTTTGCAAAGTGGATTCTTTTGGCCTTCACTATTCAAGGATGTTGCTAACTACACAATGAAATGTGATCGGTGCCAGCGCACTAGCAACATTTCATGGAAGAACGCAATGCCGATGAATACTATCTTGGAGCTGGAATTATTCGACGTATGGGGGATTGATTTCATGGGACCATTCCCTTCTTCAAACGGTAAACACTATATTTTATTACCCGTTGACTATGTCTCCAAGTGGGTACAGGCAATTGCATGCGCCACAAGTGATGCGGCAGTAGTCTCCCAGTTCCTGAAGAAAAATATTTTAACGCGTTTTGGCACTCCCCGTGCTATCATCAGTGATGAAGGATCACACTTTGTCAACCACAGTATTAAGGAGCTGCTACGCAAGTACAACATCCTCCACAAAGTGGCCACCGCATACCATCCACAAACAAATGGCCAAGTTGAAGTGTCAAATCGGGAAATTAAATCAATACTTGAGAAGGTAGTCAAACCTTTGCGAAAAGATTGGGCAATGAAGCTTGATGAGGCATTATAGGCATATCGGACTACATTTAAAACACCTATAGGCATGTCCCCCTATGATATTCGGCAAAACGTGTCACTTGCCCTTGGAGCTGGAATATAAGGCACCATGGGCGGTCAAGAAACTGAATTTCGATTTAACGAAGGTAGGGGAAGCACGGAAAATGTAATTGGTTGAGCTAGAAGAATGGAGGAACAACGATATAAAAATGCAAAAATTTATAAAGAGTGCACCAAGCGTTGGCATGATCAACGCATATGCGGCAAGAACCTCCAAGTCGGACAAAAAGTCTTGCTTTTCAATTCACATCTGCGACTCTTCCCGAGAAAGCTAATATCTCATTGGTTCGGACTGTTCATAATTCGACAAGTACTTCTGCATGGCATGGTGGAATTATCAAATGACGACGACACCAACATATTCAAAGTCAATGGGCAGAGAGTAAAGGTATACCATGGAGAAGAATGGCATCGCCAAGTCGACTCCATGGAACTAAGAAACTTTAAATAAAGAAGGACGTATGTGGTCCCTGTCGAAAGGATGCATCTCGAAAATGCAAAGCACTCGAGTGCTTGGAAACCCAAGAACGTTCCTTCGACTGCGCATTAAATGCGAACGTCAGGCACCACCTGACGTCACCCCACTCTCTCTCCTTAGCCTATAAAAATAAAAACCCTTCGTTTTTTTCTTCTTCCTCAGTTACCCTCAAGCCCTCTATGAAAAGAAAAAGAAAAAGCCCTAGCCCTCTCGTTTTTCCTCCCCGTCGATCTGCTCAAGCATCTCTCCGTCCACTCTTCAACCACAATGTTGTCAGCATCTGATAGTCAGAATCAAACGATTTGCTTCGGAAACGACCTTGTCGGTAAGTTCTTTCTCCTCTTCGTCTGTTTCAACTTTGCTCCCCCAAGCCCTCGAAAAACCTCAAAAACCTCTGTCCCAACCCAAACCTCTCCACGCGGGGCATCCTCCACCTCCCAGCACCGTCTCGGTCGAAGCCCACGAAAACACCTACAAAACCTCCTTTCTAAGACCACCAACAGCCAAAATCACACCTAAACCAAAACCCAAAACCCCTTAAAACCTAGGCAGACCCTTCTCATCTACCGTAGCCAATAAGCCGTATACTAAGCCGCCCCACCACCATTCATTCCAACATCACTTCGGTGGGTGCCAACGCATGACCCCTACCCAGTCCTACTCATAACGCCCCCATCACCAGCCGTGCATCCACCTCCTCCACTTTTCAATCTAACCCTTGCCACCATCTTACCAAGTTGAAACAGATGCGTCTAGGCCAACCACCACGTTCACCCATCGTCATCTCATCCCCTGGGTCGCCTCATTACCCCATCAAGCACCGCACCATTTACTCCATCCTAGGCCCAGCTCTAACAGTCCTACGTCAGAAGAGCGAACCTTGAAGATTTAGCGGAATTGCTCAACTGGACGAGCAAGAAGTGTTTGAGCTATCTTGGCAAGACTGAATCAGGCCAAGAAGAAGAGAAAGTGATGCGTTCCGACCAACCTAACACATTACTTGAATTGGACGAAGCAAAGCGCTACGCAATGAGCTTGAAGCAGAATTAGAAGATGGTGATGAAAGAAGAAGAAAGGGGATTTGGCCCAAACGCGTCTCAATCACGCCAAACTGCACGCAATGAAGGCCCTTAAAAGCAAAGAGAAGTGACAATAAGAGAAAATTAATCTTGGAGGAAGAAGATGAGCAGTCAACATCCGGTCCTGAGGATGCAACGCGTGGGAGCTGCTCAAGGCACAATGCAATAAAAAAGGAATTGGAAGATTATCAGCCCACAAGGCAGGGGGTGAAGGAAGTCAGCTCTCCAAAAGGAATTGGAGAGAATGAATTGAGAGGAGCTGGCACGAGAAGCCAAGGAACATGCGGCAGGCAAACGCAAGTAACTGACCTGTTACCTAAGAAGACCATGGGAAGGAAAGCGCCAGTTCAATGATATTCTCTGTAAAGAAAGGCTTCTTCTTCCAGAAGCCACCCATTACCAGCAATACATAACAGAAACCATAAACGCAATGGTTGGGGTCAGTTTGCGTTGGGCATACAAGAATTTGGCTCAACCTTGTCCGCAAGTTCTACAGCATAGTGAGTTTTGAAACATGGAGAAGAAACAACATTTGTTGATGGGGTATCGGTGCGTTTCTCATCCGATATGATCAATGAAGTGTTCAACATCAGGAGTAATCCGAACGCAGAAGGCAATCGCATCTTTGAATAACCAACTCCAAGCCAACTTGAAGATGCGTTAAGAGTGGTAGGCAAGCCTGAAAGCAAGTGGCAAACATCTAGAAATGGAGCAAAGATGCTAGCTTCCAGGAACTTAAACCCAGACGCGAATCTATGGTATTATCTGATTAAGAGAAACATCATGCCTTCAATGCATGATGAAACATTATCAAAAGAATGTGTCTTGGCTACCTATTGTATCATGCAGTGCATCCCTTTAGATGTAGGAAGAATAATAAGGGATCAGATCAAGGCCATCAAAACCAAACCAAGAGGACAACTGTATTTTCCATGGCTGATCTGTGCATTGTGTGAATGCAAGGGCATCCCTCTGAAGGATGATCATGAAGAGATCGACGGTCTGATGGACATCAAGTTAATCAAGCGTTTACTTCGCAGTTCACCGCATCAGTCTACCTTACCTCCCAAAGAAGTGGCAGCTAGACCTTGATCATCTAAATGCCCCCCCAAAAGAAGACGCGTCCAGATAGTTGAACACAGTGATGAAGCTTCAGAGCATGAAGATTATGAAGCAAAGATTGAACTTACGAATGAAGAAGCACGACCAACCCTAAACCTCACTCTCCATGACTCACCAGTGGCCTCACCAGAAGGGAGTCTTGATCAAACGCACCAAGAACCTACTGATATAGATCAAAATATCCCTTGTTCCCTTCCTTCGCCCTCACCAAGTCCAATTCCCAATTTTCTGCCTCCTCCAACCATCTTTGAACCAACTGGGTTAGGGTCGAGTAATGCAGTAAATTTTGAAGACCCAGTTGAGAGAAGTGAAGAGCCAGCACCACCTCAACGCAGCACTGACCTTGAAGAGTTGAAAACTTTCATAAGTGATTAGCTCAGACCATTGGTCGCGTCCATCGAAGGTCTTCAGCAACAAAACAGGGTTCTAAGAGATTACGTAAGGCAGCAAACAAGAAGGATGCAAGACCGATTTGTTTATACAACGCAATACATTAATAAGGTCTTGGTTGGAATGTTTGCCTTGCCTCCATTACTTGCTCATCTTAGAAACCCTTTACGCTTTATCGATGAAGACCCTGCAGAAGAACGCAAGGATGACGCGCCAGCACAATGAAGTTTTGGGGTGTTGGGTTATTTTGTATTTTGATTTATTTGATGATCTTTTGTATTTTTTTTACTTGTTTGTTTATTTCATGTTATTCCATGAAAATGAATGAGAAATTTCTATCATTTTGTTCCTTGCGTTTGACCTTAGCATACTTTTTTTGTTCTTTAGCTATTTTCTAGTCTTGTGCTTTGCTTTACCTCAATGATATCAACAATATGATATCTATAAGTATAGAGTAGGCGTTAAGAAAATCAACAAAGCCTGAACTTCTCTAAAAAGACTACATGTTTTCTTTCTAACGCATGCAAGCTTTAATTCAAAACTCCTTTCGAAATTCTCAAAGCCTTTTTGAAATTTTGTTTCTCTTTTAGAAATGAGGATTTAGCTCATCTCCAAATTTGGGGATGAGGGAAATCCGAATTTAAGACGCGTTAACTAAATACATCAAAAATAAAGGGAACAAAATAGAAAAATGTTAAACGCAACTCCTCTGTCATTACTCTAAAAGAAAAACCTCAAAGTGACAAGAGTTAAAAAGTTGGAACAGGCACTTAGCCGTAGTTGGATGCTCGCATGACACCCGTGGGGCAAGCCAAAACGAAGTTAAGTATCCTAGACCAATGCGTCCCATAAAACTCCTCTATCTAGTTTAAGAAAGTTGTCTCTTGAAATGCATGAGTATTAGATATGAGTTTAGTTGTGAAGGGTTCTCACCCGTAGTTAGATGCTCGCATGACACCCGTGAGGGCAAGCCAAAACGAAAGTTGGATGCATGGAACAATGCATGGATAATTGAAAATTTATATTTTTTTTCTTTTTATCCGGCATTTATCTTAAAAAGAGCATTTAACGCATTGCTGGTTTAGAAAAAAAGGGGAATGTTTTGAGAAGCAAAAGGAGTTGTTGATAAAAGGCTTGCTGCACCTGAAACTAAACATTATTCCTTTTAGAAAAGAGTCAATTTGCGTTACATTTTCCAACCTCTTGTCTCAAGCTTATAACTGAATATGATGAGAGGCGAACTTTGCGCACTAAAGACAAGGGAAATAAGAAAGAATTATTTATGGAATACTTGAGGACAAGCATTGTTCAAATTTGGGGGTGATGATAACTTGTAGAAATACAAGTTATTTTTGCTCTTAAGTTGGAACAACTAAGGTTTTTAATGATAAATTCTCCTCATTTTCAGAAGAAACGCATGGAATTACTCAAACATTACCAAACTCATGCAAAAGAATGTTTATTACTAAATACTGCGGCACTAACGCGTCATATTGCAGGATTTCAACAAGAAGCTAACGCATGAGTAAGAAGTGTCGCAGGCAAAAGTTCTAATGCATGGGCCATGCGTCGGAGGGAAATCAACGCAGAGAAGATTCATTGATGTAGGCTGTTTGTGTCAAATCACCACTTACAAGTATGGGTACCTGCAGCAGGCGGCGTTTGAAAAGCTTTTGAGTGTCAGGCGGCTAACCAGGGCATGGACTTTAATGTTGCCCATAACAAAGTTGGAGATGACCAACGCCTATAAATAGATGAAATCCCTCAAGAGTTCAGAACATACATAATTAAGAAAATTTTCAAGTTCTCACTCTCTGTATTAGCATAGTCATAGTTGTAGATCTTTAGAAGTTGTGTTGTGGTGCCAAGAAAATCAGAAGGGAAGAGAACCACCATCACTACCGGTCAAGGAGCGTAGGAAGCCAAGTTGAGAAAGACACTTCGTTCGATTCTTATACAAGTGATTGTACACAACTAGAATTGAGCCAAAGAGATACAAGAGATTGTACTCTGTGGCTTGACTCAGTTCCTTTCATCTCATTTATCGCTTTCATTTCATCTGATTAAATATTGCTTTTGTAAAGACAATCTACTTTTTATAAATTCATATATTTGATCCATCACACCTTGCCATTGTTTATTTCTTGTTTATGTTGAATGTATCTATACTTTATGCAAAATTTCATTTCAAACGCTTAAGCCAACTTGATCAATTGGTAAAAGCATCCTTAGCTTAGATTATTCGAAAGAGTAAATAAGCCAGCATCAAGTAGAATGCCTAATACATCTAGAGATATACTGATTGGTGTTTATTGCATTCTATGGTCGACGCATGCATCCTAGAGATAGGTTTTGTATGTTATTCGCATTGAGAAGTGTCGAATAAGAGTCTAAAGCATAAATAAAGATAAGCAAATCATCCCATCTCATCCACATCACATTATGGGTTTGTGTACATTCATCTTAGATCGATGCATACCACATACATTAAAGTCCATTTTCACCCGATCCATTACTCACTACTCAACTCTTTTTTATCTTCTTGCACAAGCAAAACACTTTAGTGTAAATAACACATTTCTCTCATACATTTAAGAAACCCCTACAATAGCTACAACGCAAGGCCTGCATTAACTTAACAGAATCCCTGAGTTCGACCCTGGACTTACTAGGAACCTAAATTGGATTTATACTTGGGTCTAATTTAGGAAAACTTGAATTTCAATAGGAGTGTCGTACGTTCTGTTGTACATCTCTAATGCACCAACGCGTTATAATTACATAAACGCATCAAAGCATCAACGCATCATTTATACTTGGAACTTATTTTCCCAATTTATTTTATACAACACACTCCCAGCTCGAATCACGATAGCAACGAACATTTATTATTTATTTTTCATCAACACAAACAACAATCCCAACGATTTATTTATTTAACTGGTTACTGCAAGTCTTCATAAAAATCACCAACGCAACTATTTTCACAAGTCCCTGTGTTCGACCCTATACTTACTAGGAAACTCGGAGAAATTTACACTTGAATTCCACAGGGGAAACTTGAGTGCACAACGCAAATCCATCAATGCATATCATCCATATTTCCACCACATAATTCCAAGCATCATGTTTTTGGCGCCGTTGTCGGGGACTTCTGCAAAATAGTTTGCTAACGGTAATTTTTTATTTCTTTGCAGAACTCTCAATCTCTAGTGAATTATGACCCGGAGATTAAGAGGACATTTAGAAGAAGACTAAGAGACTGCCAACAACAAGAAGAAGAAACACCAAGAATGGCGGAGCAACTGGACGCAAGGGCCACTAACATGAATAATATAATAGCTAACCTCATCCTTCTGGCGAATGACCATAATAGACCCACCCGAGACTATTCGTCACCTAACCTCTACGATTTCTCTTCAAGAATCATGAGGTTGGTGTTAGATGGATCGAGGTTTGAAATGAAGCCAGTAATGTTACAGATGATCCAGGCTGCTGGGCAGTTTGGAGGAAGGCGTGGCGAAGACCCACACGCCCACCTCCGGAGCTTCATTGAAATCTGCAACACTTTTGTGTTCACGAATATCTCAACCGAGGAAGTTCGACTAACTCTGTTTCCCTTTTCTTTATTTGATCAGGCAAGGAATTGGGCATATTCTCTCGAACCAGGAGAGATAACTTCGTGGGAACAGGTGGTGGAAAAATTTATGAAGAAGTATTTCCCACCACCTGAGAACACTAAGAGAAGGAAATTAATAACAAATTTTGAACAAGAAGATGACGAATAGCTCAGCGATGCTTCGGCGAGGTTCAAGCGACTGGTAAGAGACTGTCTACACAATAGCTTACCAAACTGCCTGCAAATGGAGATTTCCTACCAAGGATTGAACCCCTCTTCGTAGACCAGTGCCAATGTGGTAGCCATTGGTGGTCTGCTCGAAAAAACATATGAGGAGGATAAGAGTATACTTGATCGCATTTCCAAAAATCACGAGGATTGGAGGGAAAGTGATCAGAGATTAAGAATCAAAGAAAATGACGCAAACAATAGGGTCATCGCATCCCTGCAAAATCAAATGATTACGATGATGAGTTTAATACAAGGCATCACAATTAATAATACGAGAGCGAAGAAAGGGCAGGTCAGCACGATTACTCAAACAAACGCAAGTTGTGTCATTTGCAGAGATGCTCACCCGATGAAGGAATGCCCAACAAACCCGTAGTCAGTATGCTTCATGAGAGATAATCCCTACTCCAATACATATAACCTCGGGTGACAAAATCACCCAAATTTTGCGTGAAAAAATCAACAACAAAGCTTTAAACCTGTGGCACAAAAAAGAGCGCCACCTAGATTTTTCCCGCAAAACCAAGCTAGCAGCTTACAACCACCGCAATCTTCGTCCTTAGAGAGCTTGCTGAAGCAATATTATTAGAAAAACGAATCAGTGCTTCAGAACCAAGCTACAACCATAAAAAATCTCGAAATCCAAATGGGACAAATTGCGGGCAAGCTAAAAAATAGACCGCAAGGAGCGTTGCCGAGCTCAACTGAGCTCCCTCGCAATGTTGAGGGTAACGGGAAGGAAAAATGCTTAGCAGTCTCCTTGCTAAGCGATGATATGACTGCGGAAGTAGGGGAGAAGCGCATTGCGACCAACTTGATTGCGGTGATAACCGAAGACCCGCTGACCTATAGTTTGGAGAAGCCCGAGAAAACAGACCTTGAAGTTGTGTCCACCCTTAAGCCTCTGGATCTTAAGACAGAAGAAGTCCAACCACCAGTGACTTCGCAAAGATTGAAGGAGGAACAAAATGAGGAAGAAAATATCACAATAGTGGCTGCAGCGCAAAATGCTATGATCCCACCTAAAATGGGCAACCTAGGAATCTTCATGATCCCATGCTCTATCGGAGGGACCTTCAGTGGCCAAGCACTATATGATCTTGGTGCAAGTATAAACATAATGTCGCTATCAATCTTCATACAATTGAATGTCGACACACTTACGCCCACAAAGGAAACTCTCTTGCTCGTGAATAGATCTCGAATACAACCTGAAGGGGAGTTGAAAAATGCCGCAATCTCAATCGATAAATTCATCCTGTCGGCAAACTTCCTCATTTTGGATTATAAAGCGGACGAAGATGCGCCCATCATATTGGGACGACCATTCCTTTCAACCGGTCGCACTCAAATTGATATGCGCAAGGGGGAAATTATAATTGAGCATTCATAGGGAAAAACACCGACTTACGGCAGTAAAGATCCTAGAGGACAAAGAAAAGAGAGAAAAGCCACCATGGAAGTGAACAAACCAGGCAGAAATAAGTGGTCCTTGCATTATCAAATGATCGCAACATATCAGGGACGCAAGTTTTTGGAAGCATCAACTCTTCAATTCTTCACCACTATTCGAAATCTCCACTTTATCCTTTCAATATTTAGCTATCTGAATCTTACTTACTTTTACTTATAAAAAAAATACGATAACAAGTTTTATTTTGTTTAAAATAATTTGACCCTCTCTTTGTTTTTCTTGCAACGATTGAGGCACTGGATTGGGGAAATGTTACGCGACAAAGTATTTATCTTACTCCATCACCGTAGCCTAAAGAAGAGAGATCGCCGTAAAGATGGATGCGTCAATACAATGCGGGCGACAGCGCAAAATTTGGGGGTGTACTATTCCTTATCTTTATTTAAAATTTTGCGCTATCACATCGCATGTTAGTTTTACAAGTTTTATCACCACATCCTCTTAAATCACCGCAATCATTTGACATAGATAAATTTAGTAGTTTACCACATTTTGTTCTTTGCCAACTATGATTTCAATGATGAAAAATATGTCTCTATTTCTTTCGTATATATTAGAGTCAACTTAATCTTAAGATAGTCACCTCATGAAATATTTCTAGAAGTTAGGGGTTTGTTAGCTTTCTTTCAAACTCGCTTTACAACGTATTCTAGAACATCGCATGACTTATTTTAATCTTTTGGCAATGAGGACATTGCCGCATTTAAAATTTAGGGGTGAGGTATTTATTTTTGACCTTGCTATTTTATTTCTAAAAAAAAAATATTTTAAGAATAACAACTCCACTGTCAATGCAATGGGAAACCCATGTTGATAAGAGTTAAGTTGTGAAAGCCACTTACCCGTAGTTGGATGTTCGCATGACACACGTGGGGGCAAGCCAAAACGAAAGTAAGTTGCCAGGATCAACGCATAAATCAATGACCACAACTCCACTGCCCAATCGGTATGAGTTTAGTCTGAGAAAGAGTGCATTGCTCGTAGTTGGATGTTCGCATGACACACGTGGGGGCAAGCCAAAACGAAGGCAAGGCACTCGGATCAGCGCAAGGTCTGTCTCTTATACACATCTAGATGTGTATAAGAGACAGGATGATGAATCGCTCAATGATGCTTGGGCGAGGTTTAAGAGGTTGGTTCAGGATTTTCCACATAATGGGCTGTCTCTTATACACATCTAGATGTGTATAAGAGACAGGGCATATAGGATTTGAACGAAGTATCCTTGAGAAGTCTAGGAAAAGAACTTTGCGGTTGACTTGCTAAAGGAATCTTTAGCTTATGCTTGAGGACAAGCATTGTTTAAATTTGGGGGTGTGATAACGGGCAGAAATGCACGTTATCATAGTGCCTGTCTCTTATACACATCTAGATGTGTATAAGAGACAGATAAATACCAAAGGCATTCTTCAAAGAAGGGGTTGATCGGTTGACTAGTTAACCAGTTGCTTCTGTTCATAATTTCCTTTCCATTTTAAGGCGGAGCAAGAGAATAGTGGTGGCACCGGAGATCGCCCAGGGCAACTCGAGAGAGAACCTTGGGGCGTAAGAGCAGAGAGCGGGCCGACTCTCGTGAGAACGAGATTATCTTTAGAGTACGTGTAGAAACAGTGTAAACGGCTGACAGCAAGAAATTGCTATCAGGCTCTTTATTAAACTTGTACTTCATCTTCATATCTATTTAATGGAAGTTCTATTTCACTCTCTTAATATGCATGAGTAGCTAAGCTAGTCGAATGAGTGGAGAAGAACTAAGCTAACATGACCTAGGAATTTTATTGCTTGTAATTGTTTTGTTTTATACTGTGCAAAATACCCTTTAGAGTTACTCGAGAGAGAGTCTAAAGAAAGAACCTAGTGTCTCGAGAGAGCTAGGTTAGAATCTGGACTCGAAAGAGCAAGATTAGGCTTGCATAAACAAGAGATGGAGACTTAGAAATAAGCTCTGATGTCAACTTGCATCGCATGCATCCTTGGAATAGGTATGATGATATGTGGTCGCCTTATTTTTGTATCGTCGCATAGACGAGAATTAGTGGTTTATGTGTAGGCCTTATAGACACCTTTGCACATACATCACATGTGTATTAGAAGTCATAGCATACACAACGAGAGGTGGTTTACTGTTGTATGCATGTTTCATGATCGCAAAGAATGAACGCATTCTAGGGAGTGTTAGCCAAACCCTTCTCAACCTGTTCACCGCATATTCATCGCATCTCCCGTTTAAAAACTCTTTTCAAACTCCATCGCATTTGTTATTTATTTTTCATCAACGCAAACAACAAACCCAACGATTTATTTATTTAACTAGTTACCGCAAGTCTTCATAAAAATAACCAACGCAACTATTTTTACAAGTCCCTGTGTTCGACCCTGGACTTACCAGGATACTCAGAGGAATTTACACATGAATTCCTCTGGGGAAACTTGAGTGCACAATGCAAATCCATCAACGCATATCATCCATATTTCCACCATATAATTCCAAGCATCAGTTGGTATCTTTTAAGACATGTTTTCTATGCGGTATGCTTTACATGCTTTAAAGAGGAAGTCATTTTATGACTAGTTTTACTTGAAATGCAATACCGAAGGACATTTGAGAAGGTATTCGACCAACTTGATACTGAAGGACATTTGAGAAGGTATCCGAGCAACTCGATACTGAAGGACAAGTTTAGAGAAGGTATCTGAGCAGAAGTACCTAAGGTATGACGGTACTTAGTATGGCCATGTGCACGTAGGTAGTTAAAGTCAGAGATTGAGCAAAAGGGTTCTCTCTTGACTAGCAGTTGATGTTGGGATTTAACCGCAACAGGGTTATTCTCAACTAAGAAACAGTTTTAATGTTTTCTGACAAAAATAGCGTTATATGTTTTAGGCTTGGAAAATGTTTATACTGCAGTACAAGGTTACTGTAGAAGTTTATATTTCATTTTAATCCCTTTATCAAGACTTTTTCATGAAAATTAGTTATCTTTCTTAAGTCACTCACTAGGCTAGCAAGCTCACCATGTTTTCAAATGTTTTCCTTTTCCCAAGGTAGCAATCAAATCCTAAGCTCAGAGAGTAGTCTGGGACGAGGTGTGACAGCTTGGTATCAGAGCAAAGGTATACGTAAAACTTAAGAAAAGGTTGAGTATAAAGTTTGAGTTTATATTAGCTTAGTATCAAAGCATGAGATTTGAGGTGAAAGGGAGAATCTTATTAGATTAAGTCCCATAAGTAAGTCCCTAACATGTGTACTTAATAATTAGGCAAAGATGCTGAGGAGAAGTGGCATGCTGAGCAGGCAGACTGAGGAGAGGAATGTTGACCCTACCAGCGGAGGCCCTGAAGTTAGACAGGACCCAGATCCAAAGGGAAAGAGTACTAGAGACCCAGAAGGGCAAGAAGCGACTTCTGCAAATGAGTCGAGTACCCCACGGGTAGATGTAGATCCCCAGATGGAGGATCGAGTATTTGATAGAAACGCTTAGAGATTGACGGCGAGTGTAGGATCGATTCAGATCGATCCAGAGAAAAAATTCGGCGTCGAGAGGCTTAAAGCTTTAGGTGCCACGACGTTCGATGGAGCCACAGATCCAGTGGATGCTGAGGTGTGGTTGGACTTGATTGAGAAATGTTTTAATGTTATGAGATGCCCTGAGGACCGTAAGGTCGGATTAGCGGCATTCTTGGTGCAGAAAGGGGTTGAAAAATGGTGGAAAGTGATAGAGGCCAGAAAAAGTAGTTCCGAAACTATGACTTGGCCTGAGTTTAGACAAGTATTTGAGGATAAATACTACCCTAGTTCTTTTAAAGAAGCAAAGAGGGAGGAGTTTCTTAGGCTAACTCAAAAATCGATAACGGTTTCTGAGTATGAGCAAATATTTACAGAGTTATCTCAGTATGCCCTTCCGATCATTACGGAAGAGAAAGAGAGATGTAAAAGATATTAGAATGGCCTAAGAAGAAAGATACGTACAACTGTTACCTCTGCATCTATTTGGGTGAATTTCACTAAGTTAGTTGAGACCGCTATCAAAGTTGAGCGGAGTGTGGCGAGAGAAGATATACTCCAGCCAGGTGCAGAACAGTTCAGGACGCCTGGAGAAACAAGAGGTAAGAGTTTTAGACCCCTGTTCTCTAGAAAGTTAGGTATGAGAAGTTTTGGTGGCACGAGCCAACAAGGTTCAAGTCGTAAGAGGTTAAGACCTACAGTTGAACCGAATGGTAGATCAGTATCAGGTCGTACTAGCGAGTCAGTAGCTAGTACAGGAAGGAGACCACTATGTGCAAACTGTGGTAAGCACCATACAGGAGTATGTTATGGCAATATGAATGTGTGTTTTTAGTGCGGACAAGCGGGGCATTTCAAGAAAGATTGTCCCCAGCTAGGTCATGGAGCACAAGGTGAACAAAGAGGAGTTACCCAGATTGTAGATCAACCTAGAGCGATCGAAGCCAGAGGTGAGGGATCCAGTACAGCTAAGCAGAAAGGGGTAGTTGGACGACCCCAACAGCAACAGCAGTAGGGTAGAGTATACGTTGTGACACACCAGGAAGTGGAAGAGGCTCCAGATGTCGTAACTGGTATGATTACTTTATGTAATCAGTTCGCTTATGCGTTATTTGATCCTGGTGCTACGCACTCATTCATATCTAGCATATGTGCATTGCATATAGATAGAGTGCTTCAGCGTATGAATGAGGATTTGTTTATCTCTACGTCTATAGGAGATACTCTAGTTGTACATGAGTATTACAGGAATTGTGAAGTAGTTCTTAGTAAACATAGTTTATGGGTTGACTTGATTCCACAAGAAGTACTAGAGTTTGATGTTATCTTAGGTATGGATTGCCTAAGTAAACACTATGCCACTGTGGATTGTTTTAAGAAAGAAATAGTGTTTAAGAAACCAGGTGAAAAAGAAATAACCCTGGTAGGAAGTAAAAGAATACTTCCAGGAAGTTTAATATCAGCAGTGAAGGCTAAGAAGCTGTTGAGTAAGGGATGTGAAGCTGATTTAGCCTATCTAGCAGTTTCACAGGATAAGAAGCTGAGACCTGAGAATGTACCTTTGGTACAAGAATACTTAGATGTGTTCCCTGAAGAGTTACCAAGCTTACCACCTGACAGGGAAATAGAGTTTACTATTGAGTTAGTTCTAGGTACAACACCTATATCCCAAACACCATATAGGATGGCACCAGCAGAACTGAAGGAGTTAAAAGTTCAGTTACAGGAACTTGTGGATAAGGGGTACATTAGACCCAGTGTGTCGCCTTGGGGAGCGGCAGTCTTGTTTGTCAAAAAGAAAGACGATACTCTTAGATTATGTATAGACTATAGACAATTGAATAAGTTGACCATTAAGAATAAGTACCCATTGCCTCGTATAGATGATCACTTCGATCAGTTAAAGGGATCCACGGTGTTCTCTAAGATAATTTTGAGATCAGGTTATCATCAGTTGAGGGTAAAGGACACAGATGTTCCAAAGACTCCATTCAGAACTAGGTATAGATATTATGAGTTCCTACGGTATTTATGGACTTGATGAATAGGATATTTCATCTTTATCTGGATTAATTTGTGATAGTTTTCATAGATGATATACTAGTATATTCTAGTAGTGCAGAAATGCACAAAGAACATCTGAGGATTGTGTTGCAAATGCTAAGGGAAAAGAAGTTATATGCCAAGTTTAGTAAGTGTGATTTCTGGTTAAACCAAGTCGTATTCCTTGGGCAACTGGGAACGACCGATGAATATAACAGGAGTGCGTAGTTTTCTAGGTTTAGCAGGTTATTACAGGAAATTCGTGGAGGCCTTTTCTAAGATAGCTCTACCATTAACAAACCTAACCAGAAAAGATGTGAAGTTTGAGTTGTCGCTAGAATGCGAGCACAGTTTTCAAGTGTTGAAATAGAGGTTAGCGTTAGCACCAGTGTTAACTTTACCTACACCAGGAAAAGAGTTTAAGGTCTATTGTGATGCATCCCGACAAGGGTTAGGATGTATGCTGATGCAGGAAGGAAAAGTAGTAGCCTATACTTCTCGACAGTTAAAGAAGCATGAATGTAACTACCCTACGCACGATTTAGAGTTAGCAACAGTTATGTTGGCTCTAAAGTTGTGGAGATATTACCTGTTTTGTGAGCGTTGTCATATATTCACTAATCATAAAAGTCTGAAGTATATCTTTGATCAGAAAGAGCTAAACTTGAGACAGAGAAGATGGATCGAGTTGATCAAAGATTATGACTGTACAATTGATTACCACCCAGGTAAAGAAAATCTGGTAGTTGATGCTCTGAGTCGAAAGACCAGATCAGCCAGAGCTACTATTTGTTCAGTGAAAGTGATAACTTGTAGAAATACAAGTTATTTATACTGTTTTATTTAGATATTGTGGCTAAAAGAAAGAAAATTTGCGTCGATAGTATGGAAATTGGCTAAGAAATGAGAAAATTATAAAATGTCATAAATACACCCACTAACACCATTGCGATGGTAGAATAGAATGTTTCTGTTTCTCTTTTGGAGGAAATGAGTCACCTCATGCGTTCATGGCTCGAAGACAAGATAAACAACGCATCTACGTCGCATTGTGCCCATCAATCAAGAACGAAAAGATGATTAATGCAATGATGGCGCATGCGACAATCGATCAAGAACTTTAGCAATCAACATAATTCAACTGCATGCGGTAATCAAAACAACACCACATGCGACAATAGATCGAAGATGTGAAGAGCAATGCATTTGCGGAAGATTCTGACAAGTGTACAGCTTTCAGTTGTGCATTTCTGATTGGTTGATTGCGTAACAGAAGGAATTTTCCATTCCTCCATTTCAGGAACTACCATAACTATACAGTGGGGACCACAAATTCAAAGAGCCAAGGCCTCGTCTATAAATAGCTTCTTCAAATTCGCTGAATGACATACAGATACAAGATACTGATACATACAAATATGCATGTATACATAGAGACGTGCATATACTAATTCTGAGAGAGAGGCTGGTCTGAAGCGACTATTCAGAGTAGAACCGGGAGAACTACGAGACAAGGCCGAGAGGTGAGTCTCCGAGCAGAGAATTCTTCCAATTCCCGTAGTTGAAGCTCTGTACGAAGTTCAATTCTACGGGGAAGGCAAGCCTGAGAGGGAAGCTTTCCTCTCCACCACTCCACACGTCGGCAAGCACAATCTCCGATCAGGAATTGTGTCAAGATGTTGATACTCTTTCTGTATTTGTTTCTATCCACTATTTCATCTTTGTATTCATCTTCTGTAATCTCTCATTCACAACATGTATCAAACGCTTAATTTTAGAATGAAATGTTATCTTTGCCACCATTATCATCTATCTATCTCTTTCCATACATTCATAATCTATTTTCTCCGTGATGTGTTCTTAATCCCCGGGTAAATAGCGAGAATTAAGCGAGTGAGTTAATTTGTGTCAAGGAAATAATTAAGTTTAGCTAAAGCATGCTCGATGGCATCTTCACCTATGAGAGCAGAAGTGAAGATGCTATTCTGCCTATCGAGAGAAGGTTGGAAGAATGCATTAACTAAAGCGAGAAGTATTTCCAGAGATGGAAAAAACCTTGCGTTCATCATGTTCATCCCTGTTTCACCATAGAGATATGGGAATGCGGCCGATCATTTATGGCGCATATATATTTGTATCCTTACATGTTTATGGCGCCGTTGCCGGGGATTGGTAACGATTTGTGTTGAATACTTTTGTGATATGTGATAACTTGTAGAAACACAATTTATTTATGCTGCCTTATCTAGATATTATGGCCAAAGAGAAGGAATATGCGTCGATTGTATGGAAATTAGCTCAAAAATACGATAATTATAAATTATCGCAATTACACCCACTAACATCGTCAAGATGGTAGAAGAGGAAATTTTTACTCTGTTTTGCAGGAAACCAAGTCACCGCATGCGATCAAGGCTCAACGAGAAACTGAACAACGAATCTCTGTCACATTGCGTCCATCCAACCACAATGAAGAGACGATTAACACAATGACGGCACAATGCAACAGTCAATCCCGAGCTGAATTTCAACCGCATGGGTAATAAAAACAACACCGCATGCGAGCAACCAATCGAAAGATGCAGCTGAGCAATAAAAACGCGGAGGATTGTGACACATGTAAAACTAACCGTTGTGCAAATTTGACGGTCTGATTGCATAACCGAAGCAATATTTTTTCCTCCATCTTCAGAATTTCTATAACAAGAAGTGTGGGTCACAAGCCAAGGGTCAAAGCTTTTCACCTATAAATACCCCCATAGAATACTGGATATGGGAATACTTGATACGAGGGCTAATTGATGCTAGATTATTGAGAGAAAGGCTGAGTTGAGTACTGATCAGAAGAAATCCGGGAAGAGAAGAGACAAGGCCGAGAGGTGAGTCTCAGTGTGATTTTGCCAGATCCCCACCGTGAAGCTCTGTGCTTAGATCCCTGCTACCGGTTGAGCAAGCCTGAGAGGAAAGCTCATTCTTCCGCACGATCCATCCACACCGGCAAGCAAATCTCCATCCAGATCGGCGCTAAGTCGTTGGCGCTTATTTGTATTTGTTTCTAACTCTATTTCATCAAGTGTATTTCAACTTCTTAATCTCTTCATTCACAAATCATGTATCAGATGCTAAATAGTTTTATTGAATGTCTCGATCACTTTCACTTCCACTTTTCTGTCTATTTCCATTCAACCATTAATAATTTTCTCCATGAAGTTATCTTAATACCTTGGTAATTAATATGGATTAAACGAGTAACTTAATCTGTGCTAAAGAGATAAATGTGTTTAGCTAAGGAATGCTAGGCGGCATCTTCACCTGTGAGAGCAGAAGTGAAGATGTCATTCTAATCTGTCGAGAGAAGGTTATATTAGTTCTAGAGATGGAATCAACCTTGCGTTCATTACGTTCATCCCTGTTTCACCACAGAGATGTGGGAACGTGGCCGATCACCGAGAGGTGTACACCAAGGAAAAATCAGAACAGTATTTATATCTTTAACGTAATTAAGAAACTTGCGTTGTTTATATTAGTTATCTTTTCTGTTTCTGCTTCGCACATAAGACTTGTCCCCGCATTACAGATCTTTGCATAATCTTCACAGCCAGCCTTGACCTCAGTATCTTGTAACATCTTAGCTTAGATTTACTTTATCGCAATTTACTTTAACGTAATTTATGTTATCATTGCATTTTTACCGCTTTACTTTACTTGATCGCATGATTAATTACTTGTACACAAAACTCTTTTATAAATTGAAAAACCCCTGGTCGCATATATCACAAGCATAACGCAATAACCTCAAACAGTCCCTGTGTTTGACCTCGGATCACACCGAGAAACTTGCGGTGAAATTATACTTGGTTTCAATGCAAGGAAACTTGTGAAAACGCACAGCATACTACAAGAACATTCGTTAATAAAGCATATCTCGAAGTAGTATCACATATCATCACATGAAATCTATGTCATCAAGTTTAATGGACTTGCATCATACTAAAAATACGCGTTACAAGTTTATGGCGCCGTTGTCGGGGATTGCTTAATGGTTTACTGTTTGAGCATGTTTGTGGTATTTTGCAGGATAGATCTATTTGTACTGGTTGTTCAATGCGAGGAGCAGTCTAACGGCTTAGGAGTACTGGAGTGATCCAAAAATTCTAAGTGGACCCAGAGATCAAGTGAATTATTCGCGCAAGAGTTCATCAGGGCCGAATTAAGTGGTGAAGAAGCATGGCTAATAATAACGAGGCTCCCGCAAGGAATCAAAGGGAAAATGGGCCAGCACAAGGCTCCATATTTCTTGCTACTGATCATGACGTCCCAATGAGAGACTATGCGATGCTGGATTTCTATAACTTTTCATCAGGAATCACAAGACAAACGCTTGAAGAGAATGTAAGCGTTGAAATAAAACTAATTATGCTACAGATGATTCAGAATATGGGTCAATTTAGAGGATTTCAAGGAGAAAACCCACATGCGCATTTGACGAATTTTGTAGACATGTGCAGCGCATTCTCCATGCATGATATGACTCAAGAAAGACTTAGGTTAAATCTTTTCCCGTACACACTACGGGATGAAGCAAAGAGGTGGGCTCAGTGTCACACCCCGCCCCAGACCACCCTCCGAGCCTGGGAGAGGGCGTGATTGATAGCAGTTATTAACCCTTTGGTTGACACTTACTACCTAATAACTCTTGCAGAAATAACTCTGATACCAATGTACAAATTTAACAACCAACTGATTAAGTAGGCCCATTTTATAATATAACAATGTAACGTTTATACAACTGAAAGACTTAACAACAAAGTTACAACAACAACTGTAAAACTCTCCAGAAGTGTAACTGTGGCATGTGGCAGGCCTTGACCATAGCAGTATCCTGGAACTCCTCACCTTTCCGCTACCTGGGGGGGATATAAGAAAACATTTTGAAGAGTGTGAGCTACTAAGCCCAATGAGTGGTATATTTTTATAAACGAAACCTTGGCTTATCAAAAATAAACTTTTGGGGAAAACAGCATGCAATCAACAACACATTAATACCATTTCAAAGTCATTTCCTCAGCCAAGCCACTGAATCATTTCCTATTAACGGTCAACTACTGTCAACCTAACAACACAACAACAACTTTATGGAAACTTTCCTTATACCCCATTTTCTCGTCAATGTGCACATTGACCATTTCTTTCCCGCTAGTTATGCTTAGGTAATTTGGCCATATTTTCCCGCCAGTTGTCACCAACTATCGTTTCCCACCGACCGAAGCTGACCATATTTTCTTGGCAAGTACCCTTTTCAAGCAAACTAACCATATCCCAGGTATAATTCTAGTTTCCATCACAATATAGCATGTAATATCACGGCAATCACAACAGAAATCATGCATCCCTACTCATGCACATTTGACATTACCCTCTATGTACAAGGCTCATATATACATATACATACATAAAGCAAAACAACACATACTAACCACTCATCGTCAGCAAATCTTCCTAATGCAATTTACTTATAAATATCTCCCCTACTCAAATAGAATATGAATCTATGCAGCACCTCCTTTGAATTCCTTGCCTCCACCACCTAGCTTTCCCACTAAATGCTCACTCTCTACTTAAAATTTTTACTACTGAAATTGTTTCGAATGAGTTTAACCTTCATGCTGAGGCCTCTTATTTATAGTCGTTCCCAGCCTCTTTCCTCACGACAACTCACCATACAAATAGCTCTTCCTTAGGCTGCCCACGCTAATTCTGGCTAGCCGAGCTTTAAGTTGTCTAATTCTGGGTTTGCCAACCAAAATTATCTTAATTTGCATGTAATCTCAAACATACCCACCTACTTAAGTGGATAAAAATCTTCCTGCATGTAATCTCCTTTGCAACTTCATCTGCTTAATTTCTGATTTATTTATCCAAATTACTAATGAACGCACCCAATTCTCTTCAAATACGTTCATCTGTCCCAATCTCGCTGGTTTTGCTCTCGTGGCTCTCGCTCTCTCCCACTTTCTCGCTCAAACTCTCACTCTCTCCACTCTCGCTCTCTACCATGCTCTCGCTCTCTCCATTCTCGCTCTCCCATTCTCTCGCTCTCTCCACTCTCACTCTCTCCCATTCTCTAGCTCTTCTCTAATCTCGAGCTCGCTGATCTCGCTCTCAATAATCTCGCTCTCAGCGATCTCGCTCTCAACGATCTCGCTTTTAGTGATCGCTAATCTTGCTCTTAGCTACTGCGAGCGTCGTTTACCTCCATGCAATTACAACATGATCGCCCACCTCATCGTGTCGTGCTGCTTATCTACTAGACAATTGTCTACCCAGTGCCTTGCACACAACATTTCGCTTTCTCTACTCTTGCTCACGCATACCTAACGCATGAGCAAATCTTGGCAATGCCTTTTGCCAACACTTCGGCCAATCATGCGTTCATCCCTACGAACGCAGGTCGCCTTTCTTCTCATTTTATGCGTTAATGTCTCTTAACGTATGGTTCATTTTTTACTTTACACTTAGGCAAATTTCACTACAATTTCACCAATTAAAGCTCAACTTAAATTACTCAAGGAAAATCTACTAAACACTTAGAAATTTCCTTCCCTTTAAGATAGGATTTAACTTTCACTTAGTTAATTCCTTTTAACACCTGCTTAAGTAGGAAAAATGGAAATCTGGGTTTCACACTCAGTCATTAGAGCCGAATGAGATTAAAGCATGGGAACAGTTGGTTGATGGGTTCATGAACAGATTCTTCCCTTCAGTCGTCAACGCAAGGAGACAGAGGGATGTGCTGAATTTTGAGCAAAAGGGTTATGAAACCTTGAGCACCGCATGGGTGCGATTCTAACAGTTAGTGAAGAGTTGTCTGCATATCGGGATTCCCGATAGTATTCTGATGGAAACCTTTTACAATGGCTTAAACCAATCAACGCAAGCAGTTGCCGATGCCTCCGCAGAAGGAGGATTAATGAACATATCATATACGGAAGCAAAGAATATCTTGGATCGCATCTCGCGACATTCTGATGAGTGGATTGATACCGGACTTGAGGTAAGAGGTCTAGAGCAAGAAAGAGTAGAAAGTGTCGATGTGTCAACTGATACAATGAGCGCATTGGTCGATCAAATGACCACAGTGACTTCACTCCTCCAAACAGTGGCTAACCAACAGAGAACTCTCTCTCAAGGATCAGCGCAAGTTAATGCAGTGATTCACATGTCCGCAATGAAATGCGTCCCATGGGGAGAGGGACATCTAGTAGAAATCTGCCCATGGAATCAACAACCCGTATATTCTGTCTACGGTGAATTGGTCGGCAACATCTACAACCCTAGTTGGTGGGATCACCCAACTTCAAGTTGGGACGGGAATCACAACCAGGGGGNCCAGGGGGGCCATAGTTTCTATCAGAACAGTTATCAAGGGGATAGAGGCAACCCTCTGGCCTTCATTACTTGGGACTGTAACCCAGGTAATTCTCAAGGTATACCACCCTATGACCAACCATTCTTATATGATACCTCTTGCAAAACCTCATCTCTGGAGACATCGTTAAAACAGTACATTGAAAAGAGCGAGGCAATAAGACAATCGCAAGCTGACTCCCTTAAAGAACTAGAAGAGCAGATAGATCAGCTTGCGAGGGAATTAAAGAAAAAAGCGCCTGGTACGTGGCACAGCAACTCAGGAGTTTCGGGGCAGCGAGCTAAAGAACAATGTCACAAAGTGACATTGAGAAGTGGCAAAACAACAGCCCCTATGCCATCAGTACCAGATGCGACAACAACACCAGTATATTTGACTGTTGATGATGATCAATCAACTAATAGTGGAAAAATTACCAGTTCAGAAGCAAGTTCACCTACAAAAGATGAAACTCCTCAAGGCTTGAATTCTCAATTAATGCAACCTCCAGATAATGAAACACAGCAAAAACAGGACCTCAACAAACAGCCAACGCAACAAGAAGTAAGGCGAGATCCTCCACCTTTCCTTTCCAGGTTGAAGAAGAAAGAAGATAGTAAGAAATTTTAGAGGTTCTTGGACGTTCTTCGACAGCTACACATTAACATTCCCTTAATAGAAACACTAGAGCAGATGTCGAGTTATGTAAAATTTCTCCAGGACATCCTTGCCAATAAAAGAAAGATCGGGGAAAATGAAATAGTTACGCTAACATAAGAATGCAGTTCACTGTTTCAAAACAATATCCCCACTAAAATGAAGGACCCTGGGTGTTTTACATTGCCCTGCACGATAGGAAGGAAGATGGTCGTGAACGCACTGTGCGATTTAGGGGCAAGCATAAATCTAATGCTCTTGTCAATTTTTAAGAAGCTGGATATCAGCAATGCAAGACCAACCACGATCACATTACAGTTGGCCGATAGATCAATAAAGCATCCTGAGGGCGAGATAGAGGATGTACTCGTGCAAGTGGACAATTTTATCTTTCTAATATATTTTGCAAAATTGGATTATGAAGCTGACAGAGATGTCTCTATCATCTTGGGTCGCCCATTTCTCGCATCAGGGCGAGCCCTGATCGATGTACAAAAAGGGGAATTGACCATCAAGGTCGACGATCAAGAAGTAAAATTCAACATATTCAATGCGTTGAAGTACCCAGGTGACATGGAAAACTACCAAAATATTGAGGAACTATGGGAAGAACATTGGCAGGAACCCCTGAAGGAGCTAGAGGAAGAAGATCTTGAAATCGGCGCAATTTTGGAGGAGGACTACGCCGCAATTCATACTGCATCAAATTTTGAACTGCTCGGGATATCTGAACGAACATCACAACGCATTAAGCCATCTTCGGAAGAACCACCTGTGCTAGAGTTAAAACCGTTGCCCGTGCACCTTAAGTATACTTACTTAGGAAGTAACAACACGTTACCGATTATCATTTCCGCAACGCTGAGTAAGGAAAAAGAAGAGGCGCTCATATAAATCCTAAGAAATAACGCAAATGCCTTAGGATGGACCTTGGCGGACATTCGAGGAATCAGTCCCTCGTATTGTATGCACAAGATTCGTCTGGAAGAAGGAAAGACACGATCGGTAGAAAGGCAACGCCGCTTGAACCCAGCTATGAGGGAGGTCGTAAAGAAAGAAATAGTGATGTGGCTAGATGCAGGAGTCATCTACCCGATATCTGATAGCAGCTGGGTAAGCCCAGTGCAGTGTGTTCCAAAGAAAGTGGGGATGACAGTCGTCAATAATGACAAGAACGAATTAATTCCCACAAGAACGACTACGGGGTGAGAATTTGCATGGATTATCGCAAGTTAAACTTGGCCACTAAAAAGAACCACTTTCCACTCCCGTTCATTGATCAGATGCTAAACAGACTTGCGGGGAATGAATTCTTCTGTTTTCTTGACGGCTATTCAGGGTACAATAAAATCGCAATTTTGCCGGAAGATCAAGATAAGACAACATTCACGTGCTCATTTGGTACGTTTGCATTCCGGCACATGCCATTTGGACTCTGCAATGCGCCAGGCACTTTTTAACGATGCATGATGGCAATATTCTCAGATTACTTGGAGAAGTCAGTCGAGGTTTTCATGGATGATTTTCCAGTCTTCGGCAAAAATTACAACTCCTGTTTATCTAACCTGGAAAAGGTCTTGAGGAGATGCGTGGCAACAAATCTTGTTTTGAACTGGGAAAAATGCCACTTAATAGTGGAAGAAGGAATAGTTATGGGTCACAAAATCTTTAAAGTAGGATTGGAAGTTGATCAGGCAAAAATTGATGCAATTTCCAAGTTACCCCCACCAGTGAACGTGAAAACACTTAGGAGCTTTCTGGGACACACTGGGTTTTATAGAAGATTTATTCGCAACTTCTCCCAGATCGCAAGGCCCCTAAGTGCGCTCCTTGAAGCTAACCGAGAACATAATTTTGATGATGTATGCATCAAAGCATTCAGCACATTGAAAGATGTGTTCATCACCACACCCATTCTGGTGGCATCAGACTGGACGCAACCATTTGCGTTCCTGTGCGATGAGCAGATATGCTGTGGGCACAGTATTAAGTCAGCGCAAGGACAAGGTATTACATCCTATTTATTATGCGAGTAAATCATTGAATGATGCGCAGGAGAACTATACAACCACTGAGAAGGAAATGCTCGTAGTGGTATTTGCACTGGAAAAAATCCGACAATATTTAATCGGAACAAACGTTGTGGTGTATACGGATCACTCTGCGATCAAGTATTTGATGACAAAGAAGGATGCAAAACCAAGGCTTATACGGTGGGTGTTGCTACTGCAAGAATTTGATCTAGAGATCAAAGACCGAAAAGGCACCAAGAACCAATTCGCGGATCATCTGTCGAGATTGGAGAATTGCGAGGCTCGAGGTAAAGAAACAGATATTGAAGAAAGATTCCCCGATGAGCTGCTGATGTCAGTAGGCATTAATGTTCCCTGATATGCAGACATCGTGAATTTCATTGTTTGCGGTCAAATACCAGATGACTATACTTATCAGGAGAAGAAGAAGCTAAGGCATGATGTGATGTCAAATTTTATTTCTGGGATGACCCATTCCTATATCGACTTGGTCCTTACCATATATTACGTCGATGCATTCCTGAGCACAAAGTCAAGCACATTTTGGAGATGTGTCATGAGTCCCCTTACAGAGGACACTTTGGGGGGCAGCGGACTGTCGCAAAGGTTCTATAGTGTGGCTATTTCTGGCCAACACTATTCAAGGATGCCCAAGCCCACATTGTGCAATGTGACGGATGTTAGAGAACGGGGAATATGTCAAAGAGAAATGAAATGCCATTGACATCAATCTTAGAAGTGGAATTATTTGATGTTTGGGGAATTGACTTCATGGGCTCATTTCCACCATCAGAAGATCATCACTATATCCTAGTTGCGGTTGATTATGTATCAAAATAGGTTGAGGCTATCGCATGTGCCAAGAATGATGCAGCCACAGTGGCGAAGTTTCTTAAGAAGAATATTTTTGCTCGATATGGGATGCCACGGGCCTTATCAACGATGAGGGCTCTCACTTTATCAATCGCATAATTGCCGACCTGTTGACTATAAAACACCAATTGGCATGTCCCCGTATGCCCTAGTCTTTGGAAAAGCTTGTCATCTGCAGCTTGAGTTAGAGTATAAGGCGATGTGCGCATGCAAGAAGCTAAAGTTTGATTTAGCAAGTGCAGGAAAAGTCCGGAAGTTGCAACTGAATCAGTTGGTCGAATGGTGAAGGGACGCCTATGAAAATGCTAATATTTATATGGAGAAAACCAAAAAGTGGCATGATGACTGCAAAAATGATCGAGCATTCACCGAAGGTCAACAGGTATTACTATTTAACGTTCGATTGAGGTTGTTCCCAGGAAAGTTGAAATCTCGCTGGTCTGGGCCATTCAAAATCAAGACTATCTTTCCTCACGGCGTAGTGGAACTAACAACTTTAGATGGGAACAACATGTTTAAAGTCAATGGTCAACGGATTAAACCGTACTATGGAGGAAACTTCAAGTGATGCATGGATACCATTGACTTGGGAAAGCATGATTAAACCCCTTGTGGGGGAAGCGATTGCGGTAATTTTGAGAACTTCTTTCAATCAGCATCCCTATTTATGTTTACATGCTTTCTTTACAATTTTCTTTTACTACTTTCTAAATTTCGTTATTTACTATTTTTTAGGAGTAGCATTGAATGCTTTCTGTAATTCTCTTCAATTTCATTTTTCATGTCATGTTTAAATTCCTTTAATTTGTATACATTAGTAGCGTTGTTCTTTAATTACTGTGAATGATTGGATGAAACATTAAGACACCGCAAAGTCTTTTCAACTCGCATTTTGATGACTTAAAAAGAAGAAAAATTGGTATGTAACGTAATGACGGGTTCATTGTGTGTTAACAGGAGAGTTGAAGGGTGTGTTGCGCGCGTATGTGTTCTTTGCCTGTCCTTAGTGAAAAGGCACAATGTTGAGGTAGTGTTACGCTGGTAGAAATAACGTGCACCCAATCCTCAAGAAATGCATTGAATTAAGGGGTGTGTTGCGAGAGTGCATGTGTTGTTGCCCGTCCTCAACAAAAATGTATTTGCATTAATAGAAGTGCGATGTTAATTTTTAGCGTGCACCCATCTGAATCAAATTTTTTAAAAAAAAAATCTCAATTCTTTGATTCTTTGTATAGGCAACAATTTTTGTATTGCGTTAATTTTTCATTGTTTGTATACTTTGTTAATATTCAATACAATCAAAGTAAATATTCTCTTCTTTTTGCCTGTGCATTTTTCTTTATCATCCTTTGTCAATATTTGCGATGTTCTGATATTTTACTTTTGCGTTATTCATTGCACTGCCATGATATAATATATGTTTATACTTAGAAACATTTCCCATACTTTGTAAATTTTGACTAACACTTAGTTAATTCTTCGTTTAGTAGTACTTTACCTTTTATCTTTCAAAATTCTGCTCAAACCTTCTTTTTGAAATTTTTATTCTAACTGTTTGTCTAGTCTATCCAAACAACGCAATGAGGACCTTGCTCAACTTTAAATTTGGGGGAGGAGAAGGTCTGAGTAGATAAGATCAAGAATATGCGATCTTCAAGTAAATATATTCAATTCCATAAAAAAAAATGCCAAACTCCAATGTCAGCGCTAGGGAAAACTTCAAAAATGTTCCCAACCTAATAAGAGTTTAGTTGTGAAAGGAGCCTGCTCGTAGTTGGATGTTCGAATGACACCCGTAAGAGCAAGCCAAAATGAAGGTGGGTTTCCAAGAACAACGCAATATGAAAAAAAAAATTATAAAAGAAAATAAAAGAGTGTAAAAGACAACTCCTCTGAGTATCATGAGTTAAAGTTGAAATTGGCACACAACCGTAGTTGGTTGTTCACATGACACCCGTGGGAACAAACCAAAACGAACAGTGTAAGCATGACCAACAGTCTCTAATAAATGATGCAAAGTTTGGCCACTGCATATAGATATATCAAGTTGGTTTGACAAAGAAGAGATAAGCACTCTATTTTAAAAACTAGAAAAGCATCTTTGAGCAGAATTTTGTTATATAGAAGAATAAAGTAGGGCTTTGTTCAGAATTATCAAGGATAGAAGGAAATTGTGTTATTAAGAAATGTGCCTAAGTGTAACATTCAGAGCAGCCAATCGATGCAAAAATATATGACTAGGTTTTGAACACGATGTGTATGCGATGATATGACTTTACATAACTCATGCAATACTACTTCTAGATATGCGTTAGTAATAGATGTTCTTATATTATGCTATGCGTTGGAACCAAGTATAATTCCACCGCAAGTTTCTCGGTGTGATCCGAGGTCGAATACAGGGATTGTTTGAGGTTATTGCATTATGTTTATGATACATGTGACCAAGTTTTTCAATTTAATAAAAGTATAGTTTGTGCAAGTATATAAAAATTGTGATAAAGTAAAGGAAAGCAGTAAAAATGCGATAATAAAATAAAGTGAAATAAACCTAAGCTAAGATGGGACAAGATACAGGCTTCATGTTACAAGATACTGAAGTCATGTGATCCCCGAATCACAATTTCTCTACTTGAGTATGTTCCCTGTTGAGATTAGTGTGATGAGTAGGTTGATGTGGAAACTAGGGTGAAATGGTAGAGAAAAGAATGGAAATTAGAAGAAAGAGGAAATTTGGAAGGTTAACTTTTTGGAAATTTGGCTCAGTATAGAATTTTGTGTGTTAGAGTGGTGTTGATGTGTTGGAAGAGTTGTTGGTGAAGGCATGCAGCTGAAGAAGGAAAAAGAAGATAACGCGTTAGAAGGCACATGGGTGGGCGAGGCATGCATGGAAAGACAGCCATGCGTCATGCAGCCTCGGCCAGCACACAGGCCAAACGTCAAACAGCCTCGGTCGGCGCCCAGGCCATGCATCGAGCAACCTCGGTCGGACGCATGCGTCGAGTGGATACGCCCGTGCGTTGAGCGCACTGTCGAGCAGCCACGCCCATGCATTGAGCGCACTGCCGAGTGGCCATGCCCATGTAGTGAGCACCCTGCCAAGCAGCCATGTCGAGCGTCGAGGTTCCCTGCCATGACTCAAGTGTGCAGCCTATGCCATGCGCCCATGCGAGCGAGCGAGCGATGGCCAGCACATGCCGAACACCCATTCGTCGAAGTAGCACGCCCATGCACCTAAGCACCCGGCCAAGCATCAAGACACCTCGTGCAGCCCATGCGGCCAAGCACGCCCATGTGACGAGCGGCCAGCCTATGCAGCGTGGCTATGCATTGGTGGCCAGCACCATGCACCCATGCCAAGTAAGCCGTGCGAGTGAGCCATGCATCAAGAATGGACGGTCACCCTATGCGTTGATGATGATTAGCTCCTTGCGATGGCTAAGTTGAATTGTCATGTTAGTGAATTGGCTTGCTATGCGTTGAGTAGAGGCTATGCGTTGCTTATGGACTAGGCGTTGAGCAACCAAGAGTTGGACGCATACAAGGATGAAATCATCAGGATTGGAGAAAAGCCTTAAGCCTTAAGAATTTGAGGTGGTGGCATCAGATTGGAGGCCCATGCATTGGCAACGTGGGAAGAAGACACTTAGCTTGCGATGACCACAGCATTGCGTGGATGGGATGAGAAGAAGACACTTGGCCATGCAGCCAAGTAGGTGGTGTCACCTCCAGAGAAGGTTTGGACACCTATAAATAGAACCATGAGACTTCATTTTTAGTTCAAAATTCAGAAATACCGTAAAAAGAGTGAGAGAGTGAGCAAACCTTGCGTCGGAGCCAAATCCATGCGTTAGACATAGATTACGCATTGGACAGTGAGGTCTGAGGAGGACGTATCAACTTGGGATGAAGAGTTCTCCTAATTTACTCGTGCGTTTGGAGTGATTTTAAAGCCACCTGAAATCTCTAAACGTCTAGTTTCCAGGGTAGGTCTTCTGGAAGAAAATACCAAAGGGATCGGGCTGAAAGCTGAAAAGAAGACAGAAGGGTCAGGCTGTCGGATCAGTTTGGGCTAGACTTGAAGATTCTGTTATTTCGGCCAAACCACAAGGATTTCTGAGCTCATATTTTAGGGTACGCTTCCTGAGACATTTTAGAATATGTTTGTAGAAGGAAGTATCTCAAAATAAGGTTTAGAACTATGAGTAATCTAAGCTGTAAGTTGAATCTAGATTCTAGGGGTGAAAAGAGAGCACGAGGTAGAAAAGGGAGCTACTAGAGTGAAAAGCTCCTAACCAATTGGCTAAAACGTTTTGACTAAAACATTTTCTTAAAATGTTTGACTATAAAGTGTTATAGAAAGCATGTTTTAAAGATGATTATTCTCATGCCAGCTAGTTTTACAAAGTGATTTCCAAGCAAACCATGAGTTATGTTTTAAACGCATGCATGTGTGAGAAATTGTTGAAAAGTGATTTATATGTGTTAAATATACTCAGCATGCATTAGTACCTTTAAATCCATGTTTTTATATGTGTTATACTTTACATGCTTTAAAAAAAAAAAGTCATTTTTGACTAGTTTTACTTAAAATGCGATACCGAATGACATTTGAGAAGGTATTCGCCCAACTAGATACTGAAGGACATTTGAGAAGGTATCTAGTTGTACTGAAGGACGTTTGAGAAGGTATCTGAACAGAAGTACCTAAGGTATGACGGTACTTAGTATGGCCACGTGCACGTAGGTAGAGTCAGAGATTGAGCAAAAGGGTTCTCTCTTGACTAGTAGTTGGTGTTGGGATTGTTTTACCCACAGTAGGGTTATCCTCAACTGAGAAATAGTTTTACTGTTTTATGATTAAAACAGCTTTAATATGTTCTATACTTGGAAAATGTTTATATTGCAGTACAAGTACTGTAGAAGCTTATATTTCAGTTAAACTCTTTATTGAGATTTTGTATGAGAATCAATTATCTTCCTTAAGTCACTCACTGGGCGCAAGCTCACCCCATTTTCAAATGTTTTCTTCACCCCCCCCCCACAGGTAGCGGTCAAATCCTCTAAAGATAGCTCTGCATCTGCTCTGCTACTAAAGGAATAAGAGATTTGTAACCCATCGGTTTAGGTGGTTTACTGTTAATATTGTACACATTTACTATTGTTCATATAGGGACTAGGGTTTGTGGGTTTTGGGACTTGTGAATCTAGTGTTGTAAACGACTCTAAATATGTTATGCTTCTAAATTAATAAATTTTGGCCTAAAGATATTCTGTTGTATATAAGTTATATTTTGGTATCAGAGTTATTCCACAAAGTTATTAGGCAGTAATTGTCAGCTAAAAAGGTTGATAACAGTTGCAGTCATGCCCTTCTCTAGGCTAAGAAGGTGGTCCGGGCAGGGTGTGACAAGTCAAGGCTAGCTGTGAAGATTATACACAGATAATGTAATTCGATGCAAGTCTTATGTATGAAACAGAAAGAGAAACATAACTAATATAAACATCGAAAGTTCCTTAATTGCGTTAAAGTGATAAACACGGTTCCGTTTTTCCCTTGGCGTACACCTCTCGGTGATCGGCCGTGTTCCCACATCTCTGTCGTGAAACAGGGATGAACGTAATGAACGCAAGGTTGTTTCCATCTCTGGAAGTACTACTCGCTCTAGTTAACGCATTCTTCTGACCTTCTATCGACATATCAGAATGGCATCTTCACTTCTGCTCTCACAGGTGAAGATGCCGTCTAGCATGCCTTAGCTAAACGTAATTATCTCTTTAACACCGATTCAGAACTTTTTTAATCCATATTAACTACAAGGGATTAAGAACACTTCATGAAGAAAGCGATAAATGGAGAAACAGAAATAATAGAGAAGTGGTAATGAAAGCGATCAAGACATTCAATATATCTATTTAGCGTCTGATACATGATGTGTGAATGAAGGGGTAAAGAAGATGAAATACAATGATGAAAAGAGATAGAAACAAATACAATCAAGTGCCAACGTCTCGGCACCGATTTGGATGGAGACTTGCTTGTTGGAATAGATGGATCGTGTGGAAGGATGAGCTTCCCTCTGAGGCTTGCTCCACCGGTAGTAGGGATCTGAGTATAGAGCTTTGCAACGGGGATCTGGCAGATTAACACTGAGACTCACCTCTCGGTCTTGTCTCTTCTTCTTCCCGGATTTCTTCAGTTTAACACTCAGCTCAGCCTTTCACTCAATGACCTAATATTAATTCGCCTCGTATCCAGTAGCCATCCTTTTTTCTATGAATTCTATGGGGTATTTATGGGTGAAGATCTTTGACTCCGGCCTTGTGGTCCCCACTTTTGTTATGGAAATTTCGAAGATGAAGGGATATTATTCCTTCTGTTATGCAATCGGACCATCAAATCTACACAACTGTTAGCTGTACACATGTCACAATCCCTTGCTTTTGCATTGCTGAGTTGCATCTTTCGATCGAGTGTTCGCATGCGGTGTTGTTTTTTCATTACCGCATGCAGTTGAAATCAGCTCCGGATCGACAGTCGCATTGCGCTTTCATTGAGTTAATCGTCTTTTTATTGTGGATTGACGGGCGCAATGTGACAGAGATACGTTGGTCAGTTTATCTTGAGCCTTGATCGCAAGCGGTGACTTGGTTTTCTGCAAAACAGAGTAGAAATCTCCTATTCTTCCATCTTAATGATGTTGGTGGGTGTATTTGCGATGATTTATAATTATTGTATTTCGAAGCTAATTTTCATACAATTGATGCATATTTATTCTCTTTTGGCCGCAATATCTAGATAAGGCAGTATAAATAACTTGTATTTCTACAAGTTATCACACCCCCAAATTTAGATATATGCTTATCCTCAAGCATATCTTCTACTAAGGCAATAAAGCTTAATTCGTATCCTATATTTTTGCGTCGATTGGTTGCTCCAAATGTTACACTTAGGCACATTACTTAACATCACAATTTCTTCCTATCCTTGTTAATTCTTAACAAGCCCTACTTTATTCTTCTATATAACAAATTTCTGCTCAAAAATTCGTTTCTAGTTTTAAAAATAGAATGTTTATCTCTTCTTTGTCAAAACAACTCGATATATCTACATACAGTGGTCAAAACGTATCTCTTGCATTTATTTTTAACTCATGATATTCAGAGGAGTTGTCTCTTGCATTTATTTTTCTCTCTTTTTTTTTCATATTGCATTGCTCTTGGAAACCCACCTTTGTTTTGGCTTGCTTCTACGAGTGTCATACGAACATTCGACTACGAGCAGGCTCCTTTCACAACTAAACTCTTATTAGGTTGGAAATATTTTTAAGGATTTCCCTTGCGCTGACATTGGAGCGTTGTATGAACTTTTTTTTTTTTTTTACTGAAAATGAACGCATTTTCTTAAATACTGCATATTCTGATCTTATCTGCTCAGACCTTCCCCACCCCCAAATTTAAAGATGAGCAAGATCCTTATTGCGTTGTTTGGATAGACTAGACAAACACTTAGAATAAAATTTTAAAAAGAAGGTTTAAACAAAACTTTGAAAGATAAAAGGTAAAGTACTGCTAAGCTAAGAATGAACTAAGTGTTAGTCAGAATTTACAAAGTATGAGAAATGTTCCTAAGTATAAACATATATTACATCATAGCAACACAATGAAGAACACAAAAGTAAAAGATTCAGAACATCGCAAGTACTGACAAAGGATGATAAAGAAAAAGGCACAGGCAAAAATGGAGTGAATATGTAATTGTATTGAATATTAACAAAGTATACAATTAATTACAAATTAATGCAATACAGAATTTGTGCCTGTACAAGAATCAAAGAATTCGATTAACTCATAAAAGAATAAATGAATTTAAAAGAATATATAATGGTCGCATAGAAAAAAAATATATATAGGAGGATTATTGCTGAGGAGCTGGTGGGTCTGGAGGTGGATTTTGAGGTGGTGCAGAGTGCAGAAGGAGCTTCTTCAAACTTTAAGTGTTGCAGGAGATGTAGGGGCACCATCGGACCATGAAGATATGCGGTGAGAAAGTTGAAGTACTCTTGATTACGCTCCGCAATCAGTCTCTGGTGCATATGGACTTTATAAATGTTGCGCTGCATGTTGATCAACGTCTCTCTCTGGATATGGCAACACTGTGTTTAATATCATCAATCTGCTCCATTACCACTTCAAATCTTTGGTTGAAGAAGTGTTGTTGTTGAGAGAAAAGTTTTTGTTGTTGGGAGAAGAGGGATCTCATTTCCGCTAACTCAGTAGCCATGGAAGTGATGGAGGGTTGTGCCTGCGATATCTCGCCAGCATCGTTTTGGGGTTGGGTAGAGGTGTCTTCACCAAAATCGTGTGGGTCATTAACTTGAGCAGTAGAATGGTGGGTTGCGGTGATGCTGCTGATGGTGAAGGTAGGGCTGCTAGGTAAATAGATTAGAAGGTTGGGACAAGGAAGAGATTGGTAAAATGTTTGTAAAGTGGAGAAAAAGGTTGGACGGGTGAGCTAGGAGGACTTGAAGGGCAAATGACTAAGGGAAGAGGGTTTGCAGGGTCTAGATCTTGCGCTGGTGACTCTTGAACTCTTTCTTTTCCCTTATCTTCTTTGCATCATCTTTTTGGCCTGGGTTCTTGCGGCGCATTCAAATCGATCGCGGGCCTCTTTGCTGGCAGGTCGGGGCTATGTGGAGAGTCATTGAGAAGCAGCCTCAAGATTTTTATGTTGATGAGGTCGTGAACCTCTGGCATGGGCTCCTCATCAATGCCTACGCTCATAGACAGGCACAGACTTGAAACAATCCGTGGGAAGAAGTACTGCCCTCGGATATGCCCCACTAATGATATGATCTGCCTTGTGATCAACTGCCCTACATCAATAGGAATGCCGCATGCGATGTTGTATGCGGCCATGACCCGATCCCTTGATACAGTTTTGTCATGCGTTGTTGGGATCAGTCGCTTCTTTACCAGGTAAACCCAGAGCCTTCCCTCCAGAAGCAAAGACTTGGCCTCCAGGGTGCAGATGCCTTTGAGCGAAACCGACCACTTCGTGCCCAGTTGCATTAATATCTTCAGCACGTCTTCCATTTTTTGTTCCGTGCGATCATCAATAATTTTATTCCTTGGTGCACCAGTGTTGTCTTTCATTTGATATATTTCGTTGATGTCCCTTTCGCTAAAGGATACTATTTCTCCTTTAAAGGTCACTGCATCCCTGTTTCCAAGTAGATGCCCGCAGTAGAAGTCCTGCACTACCTGAGGCACAATAATGGATGGGCACTGGCAGAATGTGTCCCACCCATGTTCCACAATCACAATTGTGATGAGGTCAAGTAGTGGTGTTGGCGCAAGATAGAAGCCCATCTTAATCAACATGTCATCATTCTCTTTTCTTTTTTATGAACGCTTCCTGGTCGATGCAGGCTCGCTACTCTCCGCAATTGCCTTGCCCTTTTCCATAACCAATGTAAGGTGGGCTGCTTGTTTTTGTTTCTTCTCCCACTCTTTTCGTTGTTCCTCCTTCTCGCGCTCTGCGAGTTCTTTGCCCTTTTTCTTCATTAAGCTCTGCAAATTAGCTTCGTGCTTTTTCTCCTTCTCTTCCAACAATGTCTTCTCCTCTTCTTCCTTTCTCCTTCTCCCTTCTTCTTCTTCTTGTTCTTCTCTCGCAAATTCTTCTTCAAATTTCTCAAAGGCCAGTAACAGACGTTGTTCCTCCTCGCGCCTCCAGATCTTTTCAAGTCTTGCAAGCTCATTGTTGCTTCACATTTCTTCGTACTCCAATCTTCTTCTTCTATTTCCCACTGCGATGATGAGCTTTCCCCTCTCCATCTTTTCTTGCTTCTCCTCCTCTTCTTTTCCTTTTCTTTCTGTTTCTTCCATTTTGATAATTAGTCTTTGAGGGTTAATAGCCCTTGCGGCGCATTCTCCTTGCAACACCACATCATGAGGGTCCCTTCTGCTTTTTCTCCTTCATCAGCTGCAACCATTTGTGTTGTTTCGAGTTGCGCCGACTCAATCAACTGTGTCGTTTCCCCCTATCCTCCCTCACGAAGGTTGATTCTCCATCCTTTTCAGGGCTCGCAGCCCTCTGCTTCTTTTCTTCTTCTTTTCTTAAGCATCTTTCTTCATGCCGACGCATTCTTTTTTCTTCCTTCTCTTTCTTCTTCCTCTCCTTCTTCTCTTACTCATCTTCATCATCATTCTTCTTCTCTTTATTCTTTTTCTCCTTGCAATGATGGGAAGATTCAGCCTCTCCAGCCTTCCTTCCTTTGTTTTTCTTCTTCTTCTTTTTCATCTCAACCACTTCTGGTCGTGCCTCCCCTGCAACCTCCTCCAACGCAACATCAGGGGTTTACAATGCAACTTCAGCCTCCTTGGCCTCCTCCACCACAATCTCTTCCTCTTCTTTTTCTTGTCCTTCTTCAATCACCACTGCCTCCGCCACCACCAGTTGTTCCGTTACCACCACTGCCTCTTTTCCGTAGACAGTGGTTGATTTACAACCCCTGCCTCAGGTAGACCACCTCCTAGCTCCAGGTTACCCAGGATGTTGCCAAACACCTCCGTATCATCGCGTCTCTTCCTTTCACTCTCAGTTGAGACGGCAGGTATTGGAATAGGTAGGCTTTCAATGCTTCCTCCCCTTTTGAACAGAGGAAGTCTAACGGCCAGGGGGTTTCTCCAGGTTCTCCCGAAGATTCTAGGGGCAGTGTGGGCTTGGGCGGCGAGCCTGCGACTGGCAGCCAGAAATGCTGCCTCTTGCCTAGCTACTTGGTAAGGGGCAGAGGTGGATGGTGAAGCAGATTGGTTGGAAGCTTGGTCAGCCATGGAAGCTAAGCTCGGAAGAACTGGAAAAACGCTGGAATGCTAGGGAAGAAGGAAGTTTGTATGCTAGGGCGCTAGGGTTTCTGATTGCTAAGATGAGGTAACCTTTCCAAAATGAGGTAAGGGTCCTATTTATAGGTTNCTAGGGCGCTAGGGTTTCTGATTGCTAAGATGAGGTAACCTTTCCAAAATGAGGTAAGGGTCCTATTTATAGGTTGGGTCGCAATGGGCTCAACGAGATTTTTGCAGCGATAGGCCTCGAGACACTCAAGAGGCGCATCGATCGATTTTCCTCATTTATGGAATTTTAGAAAAAATGTCCTTTCATCTGTCGAGTCATCATTACTTTGGGATATGAAATGATTGGACTTCCCCAAATTACAAAAAGAATTCTTTTAATATTTTATTCGAATGGACGCAAGATAAAGATTAACGCAATGTGCTTACCAACGCAAAAGCATCTTCGCAGAGGTCGAGTAACAACGTATACATCCTCGCAACACACCTTAACTAAACACATTTCTGAAGGATACCTCAACATAGTGCATTTAGCTAAGGACGAGAAAAGGACATATACAAGCGCAACACACCCCTCAGTCAATACAGTTGAGTTGGGTAAACGCAAAGCGTATCTTATTGGTTCAAGATGCGTCCATTATTGCCTTGCGTACTCATTGTTGATTGTTTGATTTTCTTTTTATTTTATTTTATTATTACATCAACGCAAGTGCAATGACTTGCAGCAATAAATCTTTTTTATTACTCAATCATTCACCATTAAAGCTCAACGCATTAATTACAGAAAAGCTTAAAGAATTAAAGACTATACGGAAATAAATGCCAAGGAAATAAATGAAGAATTCAATTCGTAAAGTTAAGAACGAATTAAATAAGCAAGTAAAGACAAAATTCAAGAATTTAAAGAGACAAGAATTTAAGAAAGCATTAAACATAGTATTGAAATATGGACCGACAAATGCGTTTCTTGAATGGGTGCAATCCACATCTCTGCAGGCTGTCCTACTTGCCTGCTCAATGTCCTAGGGACATTGCTCCTTTCGTGTAGATCCCGGGGATTATGAATTGCTGGGCAACGTTCCTGGTGCTCTGCTTCTCAGCTCAGAAGCCAGCTGGTCCACCTGGATCTCCAAATTCCTAATTGAAGACGCCTGCGCTTGCATCACTGCGTCGTTTTTATCCATACATTGCTTCAGCAGGGTCTCCAAGAGCTTTCAGAAGTGTTAGAAGATGAGGGTTGCTGGTTCGGCTGCCGTTGATTTGACTTTTGGTGAAAATGAGGATTCCCTCGTCCGCCACCTTGATGAGTGATTGGCCCCCCTTGGTTGGAATTACCTCCCCAACCGAAGTTAGGATGGCTCCTCCAGCCAGGATTAAAGGTGTTGCTAAAGGGGTTGTTCTGAATGGTGCATACTTGCTGGATGTTTGATGGGTACACTTCAGCTACATGAGCCCCTCCACAATTGATGCAACTTATTGCGGCCACTTGATCTAGTGCAGCAGGTTACGCTGATTGTTGAGAGATGGCTCCTTGAGTAATTGCCATCGCTTGGAGGATGGAGGTCACCGTGGCCATCTATGCGGCCAACGTGGTCATTGTCTCCGCAGGGACAATGGCAATTTCACTCTTTCATCTATCAGGGCCTCGGCCTCCATATCCATCATCGATCCAATCATCCATGTTCCACGATATGCGGTCGAGGATGACCTTAGCTTCTGTGTATGTTTTATCCATAAAACCTTCTGACACGGAGGTGTCAGCAATAGACTGCGTTGATCTGTTCAGGCCGTTATAAAAAGTTTCCACCAAGACGAAATCAGGAATTCCAATACGCGGGCAGTTTTTCACCAATCTTCTAAATCGCACCCAGGCAGTGCTCAGGGTCTCATTCTTCTTTTGCTCGAAGTTCGGCACGTCCTTCCATCGCCTTGCATTGACAGTTGGTGGGAAGAACTTCTTCAGAAATCGCTCCACCAATTGGTCCCACGATGTAATTTCATTTGGCTCTAGTGAGTAAGCCCACTTCTTGGCCTTGTCCTTCAAGGTGTAAGGGAACAAATACAGTCTTATACTCTCGGGGGTTACACCAAGTAGAGAGAAGTTGCCGCACATTTCAACAAAGCTAGTCAGATGGGCGTGTGGGTCTTCACCTTGCAGACCCCCAAATTTCCCGGCATTTTGGATCATCTGAAGCATGATCGGCTTTCTCCTCCAAAATAGGCCTCAAATCCCAGGGACGAAAATCATACAGATTGGGTATCGCAAGACTTCCTCAATTGGAATGTTGCGGTCAACCAAGAAAACAAGATCTTGTGCTGGCCGAACAGCTCCTTGATTCTCTACCGGTACCACGTTATCATTGTTGTCCGCCATGCTTGCTGCCTTCTTTCGTCTAATCTGATTCTGACGTGCCCGTGCGCGAAAGGTACGCTCAATCTAAGGGTCAGCTTCGAATTCTGGTTTAGCACTAGTACTCATAAACCGTCAAGTTGCTTTCCACGTTGAACAAGCAGTACAATGAGATCTGTCCTGCAAAATACCACAAACACACTCAAACAATAAACCGTTAACCAGTCCCCAACAATGGCGCCATAAACTTGATGACTAGGTTTTGAAAACAATGTGTATGTGATGATATGACTTTACTTAATTCATGCAATACTACTTCTAGATATGTGTTAGTAATAGATGTTCTTGTAGTATGCTATGCGTAGTCACAAGTTTCCTTGCGTTGGAACCAAGTATAATTCCACTGCAAGTTTCTCGGTGTGATCTGAGGTCGAACACAAGGACTGTTTGAGGTTATTGCGTTATGTTTATGATACATGCGACCAAGTTTTTAAATTTAATAAAAGTATAGTTTGTGCAAGTATATAAAAATTGCGATAAAGTAAAGGAAAGCAGTAAAAATGCGATAATAAAATAAAGTGCAATAAACCTAAGCTAAGATGAGACAAGATACAGGCTCCAGGCTACAAGATACTGAGGTCAAGGCCAGCTGTGAAGATTATACACAGATCATGTAATGCGATGACAAGTCTTATGTACGAAACAGAAAGAGAAAGATAACTAATATAAACATCGCAAGTTCCTTAATTGCATTAAAGTGATTAACATGGTTCCGATTTTTCCTTGGCGTACACCTCTCGGTGATCGGCCGTGTTCCCACATCTCTGTGGCGAAAAAGGGACGAACGTAATGAACGCAAGGTTGCTTCCATCTCTGGAAGTACTACTCGCTCTAGTTAACACATTCTTCTGACCTTCTCTCAACATATCAGAATGGCATCTTCACTTCTGCTCTCACAGGTGAAGATGTTGTCTAGCATGCCTTAGCTAAACGCAATTATCTCTTTAACTCCGATTTAGAACTTGTTTAATTCATATTAACTACCAGGGGATTAAGTACACTTAATGAAGAAAGAATTAACGGAGGAACGAAAATAGATAGAGAAGTGATAATGAAAGTGATCAAGACATTCAATATATCTATTTAGCGTCTAATACATGATGTGTGAATGAAGGGGTAAAGAAGATGAAATACAATTGATGAATGAAAGTTAGAAACAAATAAAAATAAGCACCAACGTCTTGGCACAGATCTGGAATGGAGAATCACTTGCTGGCATTGATGGAGTGAATGGAAGGATGAGCTTCCCTCTCAGGCCTGCTCAACCGGTAGAAGGGATCTAAGTATAGAGCTTCTCGATGAGGATTTGGAAGAATTGCACTGAGACTCACCTCTCGGCCTTGTCTCTTCTTCTTCCTGGATTTCTTCAGTTTAACACTCAGCTCAGCCTTTCTCTCAATGACCTTATATTAATTCGCCCCGTATCCAGTAGCCATCCTTTTTTCTGTGAATTCTCTGGGGTATTTATAGGTGAAGATCTTTGACTCCGGCCTTGTGGTCCCCACTTTTGTTATGAAAATTCCGAAGATGGAGGGATATTATTCCTTCTGTTATGAAATCGGACCATTAAATCTACACAACCGTTAGCTATACATGTGTCACAATCCTCTGCTTTTGTGTAGCTTAACTGCATCTTTCGATCAAGTGTTCGCATGCAGTATTGTTTTTTTATTACCACATGCGGTTGAAATCAGCTCCGAATCGACTGTCGCATTGTGCCGTCATTGCGTTAATCGTCTTTTCATTGTGGATTAAGGGGTGCAATGTGACAGAGATGCGTTGGTCAGTTTGTCTTGAGCCTTGATCGCAAGCGGTGACTTGGTTTTCTGCAAAACAGAGTAGAAATCTCCTATTCTTCCATCTTAATGATGTTGTTGGGTGTATTTGCGATGATTTATAATTATTGTATATTGAAGCTAATTTTCATACAATTGATGCATATTTAATCTCTTTTGGCCGCAATAGTTAGATAAGGCAGTATAAATAACTTGTATTTCTAAGAGTTATCAACATGCGATAAAGTAAATTGTGCAATAAAGTAAAGATAAGCGATAGAAATGCAGTAATAAAGTAAATTGCGATAAAAGTAAAGTGCAATAAAAGAAACCTAAGCTATGATGATACAAGATACAGGTTACATGATACAAGATACCGAGATTGAGACTGACGGTGAAGAATATACAAAGATCGTGTTATGCAGTGGCAAGTCTTATGCATGGAACAGAAAGAGAAAAGATAATTAGTACAAACATCGCAAGTTTCTTAATTGCGTTAAAGGCATAAGTACAGTTCCGCTTTTCCCTTGGCGTACACCTCTCGGTGATCAGTCACGTTCCCACATCTCTGTGGTGAAACAGGGACAAACGTAATGGATTCAAGGTTGCTTCCATCTCTGGAAGTACTTCTTGCTTTAGTTAACGCATTCTTCTAACCTTCTCTCGACAGATCAGAATGGCATCTTCACTTGTGCTCTCACAGGTGAAGATGTCGTCTAGCATGCTTTAGCTAAACATCTTTATTTCTTTAGCACAGATTGAGTTACTCGTTTAATTCATATTAATCACCAAGGGATTAAGAAAACATCATGGAGAAAATGATTTATGGAGGAACGAAAATAGACAGAGAAGAGAAAATGGAAATGATCAAGACATTCAATAATACTATTTAACGTCTGATACATGGTTGTGAATGAAGAGATTAAGAAGATGAAATACAATTGATGAATGAGAGTTAGAAACAAATACAAATAAACGCCAATGTCTTGGCACAGATCTGGAATGGAGAATCGCTTGCCAGCGTTGATGGAGTGAATGGAAGGATAAGCTTCCCTCTCAGGCTTGCTCAACTAGTAGAAGGGATCTAAGTATAGAGCTTCTCGGGGGGGATTTGGCAGAATTGCACTGAGACTCACCTCTCGGCCTTGTCTCTTCTCTTCCTGGATTTCCTCCGATCAGCACTCAGATCAACTCCCTCTCTCAACAGCCTCGTATCAATTATCCCCTGTATTAAGTTATCTTTCATGAATTCTTTGAGGGTATTTATAGATGAATGCTTTGACTCTCTGACTTGTGGTCCCCACTTTATTGTTATGGAAAGTCTGAAAATGGTGGAATAAATATTCCTTCTATTATGGAATCAATTCGTCGAATATGCACAATGGTTAGTTGTACATGTGTCACAATCCTCTGTGATTGCGCTGCTCATCTGTATCTTCGATCGTGTGCCCGCATGCAGTGTTGTTTTTATTACTGCATGCGGTTGAAGTTTAGCTCTAGATCGATTGTCGCATTGCGCCGTCATTGCGTTGATCGTCTCTTCATTTCTGAATGATGGGCGCAATGCGACATAGATGCGTTAATCTCTCTCTCTTGAGCCATAAGCGCATACGGTGACTGGATTTCCTGCAAAATAGACTTAAAATATTATTTTCTACCATCGCAATGGTGTTAGTGGGTGTATTTGCAATAATTTATAATTATTGTATTTCTTAGTTAATTTTCATACAATTGACGCAACTTTACTCTCCTTTGGCCGCAATATCTGAATAAGGCAATATAAATAACTTGTATTTCTACAAGTTATCACACCCCCAAATTTAGATATATGCTTGTCCTCAAGCATATCTTCTACTAAGGCAAAAATCGTGCAGGTCATCAATATACGACGGTGGAATGGAAGGTTGTGGTGATGATGCTGAAGGTGAGGATGGGGCTATTGGATATGCTGTTGAAGAATTTGGGGCAAGAAGAAGGTTGGTAAAGTGTGAAACCCGGATTTCCATTTTTCCTACTTAAGCATGTGATTAAGGGATTAACTAGGAGAAAGTTAAATCCTATGTTGAAGAAAAATGAAATTTCTAAGTGTTGAATAGATTTTCCTTGAGTAGCTTTGAGTTAAGCTTAAATCCCTGAAAATTGACTAAGTGTTGGACTAGACATTGCTATGTGAGTAGCTTTGAGTTAAGCTTAAATCCCTGAAAATTGACTAAGTGTTGGAATAGGCATTGTTATGCATTGGCCACAAGATCTTGGAAAGAGTGCTTGGGCAAAGGGAAAATTTGGAAATTTGGCTAAGTATAGAATGTTGTGTGGGATGCGTTGGAAGGAGGGAAAATTTGGAAATTTGGCTAAGTATAGAATGTTGTGTTGATGCGTCGGAAGGGACCAATGCGTTGGAAGAAGTTGTGTTGATGCATTGGAACAAGTTGTGTTGATGCGTTGGAAGGGTTGTTGGTGATGGCATTCGGCTGAAGGAAGGAAAATGGAAATTATGTGTTTAACATCCAAGAGTTTGTGGACGCATATGAAGGATGAAATCATGGAGGATATCATCCGGACATGTGGCTTGTTAGGAAGAATTCTTAAGCCTTAAGTAAAAGAGGTGGCAGCATAAGAAGACATACAAAGGTAAGGTCCATGCATTGGTGAAAGGAGAAGAAGACACGTTGGGTTGTGCTGATGCAAGATTGCATTGATGGTGTAAGGAATAGACACTTGGTCATGCGGCCAAGTAGGAGGTGTCGGCCATGGAGCAACCTTGGATGTCTATAAATAGAACCAAAGACTTCATTCTTCAAATCACAACTCAAAATACATTTAAGAAGTGGGGAAGTTGAGGAAACCTTGCGTTAGAGCAAAATCCATGCGTTGGACACAGAAGTTCAAAGAGGACGCATTGGATAGTGAAGTCTGGAAAGTAGCATCAACTTGGGACGAGGAGTTCTCCCAGAATACTCGTGCGTTTAATGTGATTCTAAAGTCATCTAAAAGATAAAATAGAAGATCCAAGGAATCGGTCTGGAGAACGAGGAAAAGACAGAAGGGTTGAGCTGTCGGGTAAGCTGGGCCAGTCTTAATGTTTTGATGATTCCGGCCAAACCACGAAGAGTTATGAGCTAATATTTTGAGGTACGATTCCTGAGACATTTTAGAACATTTTTTCAGAAGAAAGTATCTTAAAATAAGGTCTGGAACTATGAGTAATCTAAGCTGATATTTGAATCTGAAATTTAGGATTCAAAAGGGAAACCAAGGAAACCTAAGGAACTTCGGAAAGGAAAGTTCCTAACTAACCAAGGTGAGTGCTTTTGTGTGTTGTATTATTGATATAATTACTATATATAGGTAAATATATATAGGGGATAATTTTAAATTGGCATGATCAGGGATATATGTTTATCTGATTACTATGCTTGTTAAGATATTGCTTGTATGTTTGTGTTGGAAACTGGAATTGTACCCGTGATATATAGTTAGCATGCTTGAAAAGGTACTTGGCGGAAAAATATAGTCGGCTTCGATCGGCGGAAAATTATAGTCGGTGACGACCGGCGGGAATTATAGTCAAGTTACCTAAACATAGCTAGCAGGAAAAATAGTCGATGTGCACATTGGCGGGATAATAGGGTACAGGAAAAGTGTCCACAAGAATTGTTGTTATCTTAGTATACATGTGAAAGTACTGCAGATGTTTATATTATGTGATAACCGGCGATCAAGCTGGGGTTGGTTGTTTTAACTAGAAGTCGAGCTGGGGATTGTCCAGCGGTTTGGCTGGAAAATAATAATGAACTTGTGGTAATGTTCTTGTTGACTACGCATTGCTTTCCCAAAAATATATTTCTGTTGACAAAGTTATTTGTTTATCTAAAGGCACCACTCATTGGGCTTTATAGCTCATGTTTTCCATGTTTTATGTTTTACCTTCCCCCCCTCCTCAGGTAGCGGAAAGTGAGGAGTTCCAGGGTGCTACTAAGGTCAAGGTCTGCCACGTGCCACAGTTACACTCCTGAAGGGTTTTACAATTGTTGTTGTAAACTTCGTTGATAAGCCTTTGAGTTGTATAAACATTACATTACTGAAAAATGAAATGGGCCTACTTAAATCGCTGTAGTTTGCCTCATTGACTTAATCGGTCCGCTGAATATGAATTTGTATATTGGTATCAGGGTTATTTCCGCAAGAGTTATTAGGCAGTAAGTGTCGACCAAAGGGTTGATAACTGCTGTTAATCACGCCCTTTCTCAGGCTCGGAGGGAGGTCTGGGGCAGGGTGTGACATAAAGTGCTCAGGAAGGGAAGAAGAAGAAGGTTGCGCGGAAAGGATTGGAGGGCTTGGAGGGCGGATTACTAAGGGTAAAGGGTCCAAAGGTTCTGTTTCTTGCGATGGTAATTCCTGGACCTTTTCTTTTTCCCTCACATACAATGCGGCTGTCTCCCTTTTGGGCCTTGTTCTTCTTTGCGGCGCGAGAATTGAGAATCGATATGCAAGGCCTCTTTAAAGACATTCTGAGGGGCACTGTGAGGCAGTCGTGTGAAAGCGAAACCTCAGGACTTGTTGAATATGATAGCATGCGTTGAGACTTTCTGTGTATGGAGCTCTTCCTCAAATGGCCAGCCATGACAGGGCACACAGACTTGAGACAAGTGTCCATGGAAAAAAATATTGATCCTCTATGTAGCCCAAACAAAGCCTCAAATTTTGACTTGCATCAACCAGCCGTAATCAATTGAGATGCTCGCCTCAATTCAATACGCGGCCATATACTCATGCCCTTGAAATGGTCTTGTCATGGAAGTTGGAATCAGCCACTTTTTTTAACGCAAATAAACCAAAGAGCTTTGCCTCCTGGAAGCAGAGTTTGACGTTGATGGTGTCTTGGATTGCTTTTAAAGGAAACTTGACCATTTTAGTGCCCAATTTGCCGTTAAATACCGCAGCGCGATCTTTACAAGTTGTTCTTCCATGGGATTGCATATCAATGATTTTTTTGCGCCGGTGCAGTCCGGGTTATCCTTCTGTGTAATAGTTCATTGATTCCCTTGTGCTGAAAGATACCACTTGTGCCCTATCTAATGGTTCACCAGAACATCTTTGGTGCCTTGTAGCCGTCAAATGTTAAATACGTCATCCCACACTAACTTGTGAAACAACCATGGCTGGGCACTGGCAAAATGTGTCCTAACCATGCTCCACGATCACGCTCGTGATTAGATCTGGTAGTGGTTTTGGCGCAGGGAAAAAGCCCATCTCCATCAACAAATCGTCATTCTCTTTCTTTCTTAATGGACGCACCTTTGCCAACGCGGGTTTACTGCTTTCTGCGACTGCTTTTCCCTTTCCTTTGGCCAACGCAAGGTGGGATTGTTGTCTTTGTTTTCTTTCCCGTTCCTTGTGTTGTTCCTCCTTCTCTCGCTCGATAAGTTCCTTGCTCTTCTTCTTAATTACGCGCTGCTTGTTGGCTTCGCGCTTCCTCTCCTTCTCTTCTCTCATTCTTCTTTCTTCTTCTGCCTTCTTTTTCTTTTCTTCTTCTTCCTCTTCTCTCACTTCTCTTTCAAACTCTTCCACAAAACTGCTCAGAGGCCAACAAAATGCGTTGTTTCTCTTTGATCTGCCTTATTTCTTTAAGCCTCAAGATTTCGTTATTGTGGCAAACTTCCTCATCATGCAGTCTTCTTCTTCTATCACCTTCTGCGGTGATGAGTTTCGCCCGATCCATTTTCTCTTGTCGCTCTTCCTCTTCCTTTCTCCTCCTTTCCTTTTCTTCTAATGTGTTGATTAAAATTAAAGGGTCAACGATAGACCCTTACGGTGCATTCTCCTTGCGACGCCGCATCAGGGGGGTAGCTTCTCCTTCTTCGCCTTCGTCGGCCGCAACAACTTGCATTGTTTCAAGTTGCGTCGGCTCCCTAGGTTGCGCTGGTTCCCCCCTGTCCTCCCTCACGGAGGTGGATTCTTCATCCATCTCTAGGCTTGCAGCCCTCTTCTTCTTTTCTTCTTCCTTCTTCAGGCATCTTTCCTGACTCCTGCTTTCTTTCCTTTCTTTCTTCTCCTTTTTTTTCCTTAGCTTGGCCTCCTCATCTTTTTCATCCTCCTTCTTTTCTTTATTCTTCTTCTTTTTGTGATGATGGGATGGCTCACCTTCTCCAACCTTCTTTTCCTTCTTCTCCTTTTTCTTCTTTTTCTCCTTTTCCACCTCTTGTTGCTTCTTTGCCGCGACTTCTTCTAACGCGACTCTGATGGGTCCGTCATAGAATTCTACTTGCGTAGTTTCCTCAGGAGTCTCTAAAGCCAGAGTGCTTCTTCTTGTCTCCTCTTCCACCACTTCCTCCGTCACTGCCACTTCCTCTACCACCGCTACTTTCTCAGTCACCGCCACCGTCACCTCCTCCATAGACAGTGGTTGGTTTACAACCCCTGCCTCAGGCAAACCTCCTCCTTCCTCCAAGTTACTCAGAATGATTATGAATATCTCATTGTCATTTCGTCTCTTCTTTTTGCTTTCAGTTGAGACAGCTGGAGTTGGGATTGGGGTGCTTTCAGTGCTTTGCCCACTCTTGAACTGAGGAGGCCTGACGACTAAAGGGTTTTTTCGGGGTCCACCGGCGATTCTGAGGACAGTGTTGGGTTGGGCAGCAAGATGGCGCCTAGCAGCAAGGAATGCTGCCTCTCGCATGGAGATTTGGTCAGTGGAAGGAGTTGAGGGTGAAGCAGAAGGTTGGGAAGCTTGGTCAGGCATGGATGATAAGGTGCAAGGAACCGGAAAGGTCGCTAGGGTTTCGAGGAAGAATAAAGCTCTGGATGCAATGGTGCTAGGGTTTTTTAGATTGCAAAAAGAGGTAAAATGTTCACAGATGGGGGAAGTTCCTATTTATAGGTTGGGCCTTAGTGGGCCTAACACGATTTTTGCGACAGCAGGCCTCGAGACACTTAAAAGGCCCGTCATTCAAACTTCCCTCATTTATGGAATTTCAAAAAAACATCCTTTCATCTGCAGACTTCATCATTTCGTTGGAATACGGAACGATTGGACTTCTCAATTTTGCAAAAAGAATTATCTTTAATATTTTATTCGAATGGACGCAAGGAAAAGATTAACGCAATGTGTTCATCAACGCAAATGCATCTTCGCAGAGGACGGGCAACAACGCATACATTCCCGCAACACACCCCTTAACTAACTACATTTCTAGAGGATCGAGAGCACGGTATTGCTACTAGCGCAACACAACTTTAACATAGTGCATTTTGCTAAGGACGGGCAAAGGACACACATGCATGCAACACACCCCTCAGCTCAACGAATTTGATTTAGATGAACGCAAAGTGTATCTTATTGGTTCAAGATGCGTCCATTATTGCCATGGATATTGAATGTGTTTTATTTTATTAAAAAAAATTTCATCAACGCAAGTTGCTATGACTTGCGGTAATAAATTTTCTTCTCATTACTCAATCATTCACCCAATAAATAATAACGCATTAAATACAGGAAAGTTAAAGGAATTAAAGAAAACACAAAAATAAATGCAAGGACAGTAAATGAAGAATAAATGCATAAAATCATGAAACAAATTAAATTAAGTAGTAAAGAAAATTTCAGAAATTCAATAAGACGAGAATTAAAGAAAGCATTTAAACATAGATGTGAGATATGGACCGAAAGATGTGTTTCCTTGAATGAGCACAATCCACACCTCTGCAGGCGATCCAGCTTGCCTGCCCAATGTCCTAAGGACATTGCTCTTTTCCATGAGATCGTGGGGCTTCGGAGTTGCTGGGCAACGTACCAGGTGTTCTATTTCTAAGCTCAAAAGCCAGCTGGCACACTTGAATCTCTTAAGTTTCGAATTGAAGACGCCTGCGCTTGCATCACTGCGTCATTTTTGTCCATATACTGTTTTACAGGGCCTCCAATGAGCTTCCAGAGGTGTTTGAAATGAGGGTTGTTGATTATGTGATTGCCTTGGTTTCCTCTGATTCGAGTTATGGTGAAAAGGAGGATTCCCTCGACTGCCACTTTGATGGCTGCTTAACCCCCCTTGGTTAGGATTCCCTCCCCAAACAAAGTTAGAATGGTTCCTCCAACCCGGATTGTAGGTGTTGCTGAATGGGTTGTTTTGGATGGTGCATACTTGTTGGATATTCGATGGGCACATTTCTGCTACATGAGCCCCTCCACAATTAACGCAACTTATTGTGGCCACTTGAGCTGGCACAGCGGGTTGTGCTGATTGTTAGGGGATGGCTCCTTGATTGACTGCCATCGATTGGAGGATTGAGGTCACTGCGGCCATCTGTACGGCCAGTGTCGTCATTGTCTCCGCAGGGACAATGGGAGTGTCATTCTTTCTTCTTTCAGAACCTCTACCTCCATAACCATCATCAATCCAATCATCCATGTTCCACGATATGCGGTTAAGGATGACCTTGGCCTCTGTATACGTCTTGTCCATAAAACCTCCTGCCGTGGAGGCATCAGCAACAGCCTACGACGATCTATTCAGGCCATTGTAAAATGTCTCCATCAAAATGCAATCGGGTATCCTGATATGCTGGCAGTTTTTTACCAATCTCCTAAATCGCACCCAGGCAGTGCTTAGGGTCTCATTGTCCATTTGTTCAAAGTTCAGCACATCCTTTCATCGCCTTGCGTTGACGGCCGGTGGGAAGAACTTCTTCATGAATCGCTCCACCAGGTGATCCCATGATGTAATCTCGTTCGGCTCCAGTGAGTGAGCCTACCTCTTGGGTTCGTCCCTCAAGGTGTAAGGGAATAAATACAGTCTAATACCCTCAGGGGTAACACCAAGTAATGAGAAGTTGCCGCACATTTCAACAAAACTAGTCAGGTGGGCATGCGGGTCTTCACCTTGCAGACCCCCAAATTGCCCTGCGTTTTGGATCATTTGGAGCATGACCGATTTTATTTCGAACCTTGCGTTCTCCTCTACTGTAGGCCTCGAAATCCCAGGCAAAAAAATTGTATAGGTTGGGCGCCACATAGTTCCTCATGGGAATGTTACGGTCAGCAGCAAGGAAGACTGGGTCCTGCACTGGCCATATCGTCCCTTGATTTCCTGTAGGAGCCGCGTTGTCCATATTATCTACCACATCAGCTGCTCTCTTTCGCCTTGCTCGATTCTGGCGTGACCGTGCGCGAAAGGTATGCTCGATCTCTGGGTCAGCTACAAATTCTGGTTCGGTACTAAAGCTCATAAGCTGTCAGACTGCTCACCGCGTTGAACAGCCAGTACAAAGAGATCTGTCCTGCAAAATACCACAAACACACTCAAACAATAACCGTTAACCAATCCCCGACAACGACGCCATAAACTTGACACGCAAAAATTGTTTCTAGGCTACAAATCCATGCCATAAACTTGATGACATAGATTTTATGCGATGATATGCGATACTACTTCTAGATATGCGTTATTAATGAATGTTCTTGTAGTATGTTGTGCGTTGTCACAAGTTTCCTTGTGTTGAAACCAAGTATAATTTAACTGCAAGTTTCTCAGTGTGATCTGAGGTAGAACACAGGGATTGTTTTAGGTTAATTGCATTATATTTGTGATATATGTGACCGGGGGTTTTTCAAATTAATAAAGGTGTTGTTTGTACATGCAATAAAGTAAATTGTGCAATAAAGTAAAGATAAGCGATAGAAATGCAGTAATAAAGTAAATTGCGATAAAAGTAAAGTGCGATAAAATAAACCTAAGCTATGATGATACAAGATACAGGTTACATGATACAAGATACCGAGATTGAGACTGATAGTGAAGAATATACAAAGATCGTGTTATGAGGTGGCAAGTCTTATGCGTGGAATAGAAAGAGAAAAGATAATTAGAACAAACATCGTAAGTTCCTTAATTGCGTTAAAGGCATAAGTACAGTTCCGCTTTTCCCTTGGCATATACCTCTCGGTGATCGGCCGCGTTCGCACATCTCTGTGGTGAAATAAGGAAAAACGTAATGGACACAAGGTTTCTTCCATCTCTGGAAGTACTTCTTGCTTTAGTTAATGCATTCTTCTAACCGTCTCTCGACAGATCAGAATGGCATCTTCACTTATGCTCTCACAGGTGAAGATGTCGTCTAGCATACTTTAGCTAAACATCTTTATTTCTTTAGCACAGATTAAGTTACTTGTTTAATTCATATTAATCGCCAAGGGATTAAGAAAACATCATGGAGAAAATGATTTATGGAGGAATGGAAATAGACAGAGAAGCGGAAATGGAAATGATCAAGACATTCAATAATACTATTTAGCATCTGATACATGGTTGTGAATGAAGAGATTAAGAAGATGAAATACAATTGATGAATGAGAGTTAGAAACAAATACAAATAAGCGCCAACATCTTGGCACAGATCTCGAATGGAGAATCGCTTGCCAACGTTGATGGAGTGAATGGAAGGATGAGCTTCCCTCTCAGGCTTGCTCAACCGGTAGAAGGGATCTAAGTACAGAGCTTCTCGGTGGAGATTTGGCAGAATTGCACTGAGACTCACCTCTCGGCCTTGTCTCTTCTCTTCTTGGATTTCCTCCGATCAGCACTCAGATCAACTCTCTCTCTCAAAAGCCTCATATCAATTATCCCCCGTATCAAGTATATCTTTCAGTGAATTCTTTTAGGGTAGTTATAGATGAATGCTTTGAATAAGGCCGTATAAATAACTTGTATTTCTACAAGTTATCAGAGGTTAACTATGTCCTTGATGACATTGTGCAGGCAAGTTTGACTGCCTACAGAGGTGTGGACTGCAGTAATTGTGAGAAATTTCTTTCAATCAGCATCTCTAAAATCTATGTTTAATTTCTTTCTTTATTACTTTATGCATTATGTTATTTATTGCTTTCTTAAACTAGCTTTTATTGCTTTATGAATTTACTTTTCATTTAATTTAATTGCATTAATTTCTGTGCTTTGTTCAATTTCCTTACTTCTATGCATTAGTTGCATTGTTCTTAAATTCCCTATGAATGACTAATAAAAAGAAAGTGAATTCCGCAAAAAAAAAACCAATTTTCATATAAACTCCAATGTCAGCGCAAGGGAAATTAAAAAACAATCCCAACCTGATAAGAGTTAAGTCGTGAAAGGAACCTGCTCGTATTTGGATGTTCGCATGACACTCGTGGGAGCAAGCCAAAATGAAGGTGGGTTTCCAAGAACGACGCAATATGAAAAAAAAAAAGAGAAAAAAAAAAGAATATAAGAGACAATTCCTCTGACCAGCAAAAGTTAATCTTAGCTGAAAATCAAGAGTTGAAGTTGAGATTAGCACACAATCGTAGTTGGATGTTCGCATGACACCTATGGGAACAAGCCAAAATGAAGAGTGTAACCATGATCATCAGTCTCTAATAAATGATGCAAACTAGACTACCGCATAAAGTCGCACCTAGTTGTTTTTGCAAGAAGAGGTAAACATTCTTTTCAAAACAAGAAAGAAATTTTTTAGTAGAGATTTGTTGTATAGAAGAATAAAGTAGAGCATGTTTATGAATTATTAAAGGATAGAAGGAAATTGTGTTGTTAAGTAATGTTGACTAGGTGGAGCATTCGGAACAACCAATCGACGCAAAGTTAGGATAAGAATTAAACGATATTGCCTTAGTTGAAGATATGCTTGAGGACAAGCATATATCTAAATTTGGGGGTGGATAACTTGTAGAAATACAAGTTATTTATACTGTTTTATTTAGATATTGGGACTAAAAGAAAGAAAAGTTGCATCGATAGTATGGAAATTGGCTAAGAAATGCGAAAATTATAAAATGTCAGAAATACACCCACTAACACCATTGCGATGGTAGAATAGAATGTTTCTGTTTCTGTTTTGTAGGAAATCAGTCACCGCATGCGTTCATGGCTCGAAGACAAGATAAACAACGCATCTACGTCGCATTGCGCCCATCAATCAAGAACAAAAAAAATGATTAACGCAATGATGGCGCATGCGACAATCGATCAAGAGCTTTAGCGATCAACGCAATTTCAACAGCATGCGGTAATCAAAACAACACCGCATGCGGCGATAGATCAAAGATGTGAAGAGCAACGCATTTGCAGAAGATTCTGACAAGTGTACAGCTTTCAGTTGTGCATTTCTGACGGGTTGATTGCGGAACAGAAGGAATTTTCCAGTCCGCCATTTTAGGAACTACCATAACTATACAGTGGGGACCACAAATTCAAAGAGCCAAGGCCTCGCTTATAAATAACTTCTTCAAATTAGCTGAATGGCATAGAGATACAAGATACTGGTACATACAGATATACATGTATACATAGAGACGTGCATATACTGATTCTGAGAGAGAGGCTGGTCTAAAGTGACTGTCCAAAGTAGATCCGGAGAACTACAAGACAAGGCCGAGAGGTGAGTCTCCGAGCAGAGAATTCTTCCGATTCCCGTAGTTGAAGCTCTGTGCGAAGGTCAATTCTACCGGGAAGGCAAGCCTGAGAGGGAAGCTTTCCTCTTCACCACTCCACACGTCGGTAAGCACAATCTCCGATCAGGATCTGTGTCAAGACGTTGACACTCTTTCCATATTTTTTTCTATCCTCTATTTCATCTTTGTATTCATCTTTTGTAATCTCTCATTCACAACATGTATCAAATGCTTAATTTTAGAATTAAATGTTATCTTCATCACCATTATCATCTCTCTGTCTCTTTCCATACATTCATAATCCATTTTCTCCATGATGTGTTCTTAATCCCCGGGTAAATAGCGAGAATTAAGCGAGTGAGTTAATTTGTGTTAAGAAAATAATTAAGTTTAGCTAAAGCATGCTCGATGGCATCTTCACCTGTGAGAGCAGAAGTGAAGATGCTATTCCGCCTATCGAGAGAATGTTGGAAGAATGCATTAACTAAAGCGAGAGGTATTTCCAGAGATGGAAACAACCTTGCATTCGTCACGTTCATCCCTGTTTCACCATAGAGATATGAGAACGCGGCCGATCACTGAGAGATGTACGCCAAGGGAAAGCGGAACCTTAGTTGCGTCCTTAACATGATTGACAAACTTGCAATGTTTTTGCTCTTTACTCTTTCTCTTTCTGCTTCATTCATAAGACTTTCCATCGCATACATCGATTCATTTGTACAACTTCATAGTCAGTTCTCGACCTCAGTATCATGTATCATGTTTCTGTATCATGTATCATAGTAGCTTAGGAATTTCTTTTATCAACGCATTTTTACTTTCCTTTATTAACGCATTTTTACTTTCATCGCAATTTATATTTCTATATAAACCACCATTCTTTATTCATTGTTAAAAACCGGTCGCATGTATCACATAAGTATCGCATTAACGAAAACAATCCCTGTGTTCGACCTTGGATCATTCTGAGAAATTTACATTGGAATTATACTTGGTTTCAATGCAAGGAAACTTGTGACATGTACTACTTCATCGCATACAACGAGCATAGCACTATCAACGCATATATTTAGACGTAGTATCGCATAAAAATGTCTTTATCGCAAGCACTTGAGCGCATATATAGCATTTCCTTCATTTCATTCACAATCCATGCATTAAAGCTAGATAAAGAAAAAGAGATTAAATTATAGTCAACAAGTTTATGGCAACATGAACTTGAATCATTTTCATCATCAGTAGTGTGTATAAGCGATAAATAACATACACATCACAATATACATCTTGTATCCTTACAGAAAGGTGCACTGATACATGAGTTGTATAATGTTAAGGCAGCATTATCAGTTGGTCAAACAGGAGGCTTACTAGCTTCATTTCAAGTACGTCCTACTCTCGTACAAGTTATTCTACGTGAACAGTTAAAATATTTTGATCTTCAGAAGTTAGCTGAAGAAGTAAGTAAAGATCTGAGGACGGACTACCAATTAAGAGCAGACAAAGTGCTATTAAAAGAAGGTAGATATGTGTACCTAATAACTTAGCACTTAAACAAGCTATTCTGGAAAAAGCACATAGTTCAACTTATGTTATGCATCCAGGCAGTACGAAGATGTACAGAACATTAAAGAGATCGTACTGGTGGCCTGGTATGAAAAGAGAAATAGCAGAGTATGTTGACAGGTGCTTAGTATGTCAACAAGTTAAGCCAAAAAGACAGAGGCCAACAGGATTGCTTAATCCACTCCCAGTACCAGAGTGGAAATTAGAGCATGTTACAATGGATTTCTTGTTTGGGTTACCTAGGACACCAGTGAGCTATGATGGTATATGGGTAATTGTGGATAGATTGACAAAGACAGCTAAGTTTTTACCTGTTAAAGTTACTTTTACCCTAGACCAATTAGCTAAGCTGTATGTTGATCGAATTATGAGTCAGTTTGGGGCTCCAGTTTTGATTTTATCAGATCAAGATTCTAAGTTTACATCGAAGTTGTTGCCTAGCTTACTGAAAGCTATGACCAAGTTATATTTCAGTACAGCTTTTCATCCACAAACGAATGGTCAGTCTGAGCGGACAATTCAGACATTAGAGGACATGTTGAGAGCATGTGTATTGCAGTTCAAGGGCAGTTGGAATACGCATCTGTCATTGATCGAATTTGCATATAACAACAGTTATCATTCGAGTATCGGAATGGTACCGTATGAGGCACTATACGGAAGACCATGTAGAACTCCGATATGTTGGAATGAAGTTGGTGAAAGGAAATTACTAGGTCTAGAACTTGTTCAGCAGACATCGGACAGTGTTAAGATTATAAGAGATAATCTTAAAATAGCTCGAGATAGGCAAAAGATTTATGCCGATAAGCAGAGAAGAGAATTGGAATTTGAAGGTGGTGATAAAGTATTTCTTAAGTTATCTCTGTGGAAAGGAATACTCAGGTTTGGTAGGAAAGGGAAATTAAGCCCGAGGTATATTGGACCTTACGAGATAATAGAAAGAGTTGGCCCAATGGCATATAGGTTGGATTTACCTCCAGAATTATCTCATATCCATGATGTGTTTCATGTGGCAATGCTCAGAAAGTATGTGCCAGATCCTACCCATGTGTTGCCTGAGTAACCAGTACAGTTGAAAGAAAATTTGTCTCATGACAATGAACCATTGGAGATTCTTGACAGAAAAGAACAAGCCTTAAGGAATAAGACAATCCCATTGGTAAAGGTGTTATGGCGGAACCATAGCACTAAAGAAGAAACATGGGAAGCTGAAGAGCAAATAAGAAACAAGTATCCCTAGTTGTTTAATTAACAGACTTGTAGCCAAATTTCAAGGACGAAATTTTCATAAGAGGGAGGTAAATGTAAACCTTGAACCCTAATTCCTCAACTTGAGTATGTTCCCTACTGAGACCAGTATGGTGAGTAGGTTGATGTGGAAACTAATGTTTGATTGTAGAGAAAAGGGTGAAAAATTAGAAGAAAAGTGTGAATTTGAAGGCTTGACTTTGGAGAAAACTTGGAAAATTTGGCTAAGTATAACCCATACGTTGGAAGCAAGAAAATTGACTAAGTGTTGTCCATGAGTTGGCCTTGATCATTTAGAGGTTATTTGAGGCATTGAAGGAAGGCAAAGTGTGGCCAAGAGAAATGCATGCGACAACCAATGTTTTGAGAGGTTAGAACAATGCATGCAGCAGCCAAATGTATTGAGAGGTTAGAACAACACATGCGGCAGCCTCAAGTTGCGCATCCAAGGACGTGAGACATTGGACACGATGGTATGTGTGCATGCGGCCGAGGGCATGCGACCGAAGGAAATGCATTGGTAGTATGCGGTGATGCGAGGGCATGCGGCGATGCGGTGCGAGGCATGCGATGATGCGGCGATAAAGGCATGCGGCAATAGGGGCATGTGGCAATAAATGCATGCGGTGATGGACGCTGCAGTGCTACACAATGGATACGGCAGTGCTATGCGATGGTATGCAGCAATGGATGCGATGGATCTGACCACACTATGCGTTGGTGATGTGCTATGCGTTAGACATCTGAGGGCTTGTGGGCGCATAGGACAAGCTAGTAGTATGCGTTGAAGGAGTGTTGGTCATTATCCTAATTGAGCACATAGAGCAAAGGTGAGCCATGCGAAGGAGAAGGATATGCGGCCAAAGATGAGCTTTGCGAGCATGTAGCATTTGTGACCAAGTTGCGTTAATTAGATGCACAAGGTATGATTGAATGGACGCATGCGCCGGTTGATGGTGTCATGACATATGTAGGTTCGGGCATTTGGATGGGACCATGTGTGGTTAGATGACCGCATATGAGATTGGATAGACACATGTAAGGTCGTCATCCTAACATGTGGATTGTTGGGAAGAAATCTTAAGCGTTAAGAAAATGAGGTGGATGCACAAGAAGATATGAAAAATTAAGCATTTTGTGCTTGCTAAGGATGAAGAAGACACCTTAGATTGCGGTGATTGAAGGTTGCGTTGATAGTGTGGGGAAGAGACACTTGGACATGCGGCCAAGTAGGAGATGTTGGCCTTGGAAAGAGTTTGGACGCCTATAAATAGGGCCAAGGACTTCTTTTCAGATCACAATTCAAAATAAATTAAGAAGAGCGTGAAATTTGATTAAACTTTGGGTTGATAGCAAATCCATGCGTCAGTCATAAAGCTTCCAGAGAAACACAGTTAAATAGTGAAGTCTGGAAATAGCATCAACTTGGGACAAGAAGTTCTCCCAGTATACTCGTGCGTTTGGAGTGATTCGAAATCCACCTGAAATCTCCGAAAGTCTAGTTTTCAAGGTAGGGCTTTTGGAGAGCTCCAAGGGATAGGGCTGAAAACTGAGAAAAACACAGAAGGGTCAGGCTGTCAGGTAAGCTTGGGCCAGTCTTCAAGATTTTGTGATTCCGGCCAAACCACGAGGAGTTCTGAGCTTATATTTTATGGTATGTTTTCTGAGATATTTTAGAGAATGTTTGTAGAAGGAAGTATCTCAACATAAGGCCTAGAACTATGAGTAATCGGAGTTTCAAATTGACTATGGTTTTTAGGGGTTCAAAAGGGAACCCGAGGTAAACACAGAACTTCTAGAGTGAAAAGTTCCTAGACGACAAGGTGAGTGACTAAAATATTTGATTAAATATTTACAATGTTTTAAAGAAAGATTATTCTCATGCCAGCTAGTTTTACAAAATAATTTCCAAGCAAACCATGAGTTATGTTTTAAACGCATGCCATGTATGAAAGTTTATTGAAAAACTATTTATGTGTGTTTAAATACACCCAACATGCGTTAGTATCTTTAAAGACATGTTTTCTATGCGGTATGCTTTACATGCTTTAAAGAGGAAGTCATTTTATGACTAGTTTTACTTGAAACGCGATACCGAAGAACATTTGAGAAGGTATCCGACCAACTTGATACCGAAGGACATTTGAGAAGGTATCCGAGCAGATCGATATTGAAGAACAAGTTGAGAGAAGGTATATGAGTAGAAGTACCTAAGGTATGACGGTACTTAGTATGGCCATGTGCACGTAGGTAGTTAAAGTAAGAGATTGAGCAAAAGGGTTATCTCTTGACTAGTAGTTGTTATTGGGATTTAACCGCAGTAGGGTTATTCTCAATAAGAAACAGTTTTAATGTTTTCTGATAAAAACAGCTTTATATGTTTTATGCCTGGAAAATGTTTATACTGCAGTACAAGGTTACTGTAAAAGTTTATATTTCAGTTTAATCCCTTTATCGAGACTTTTGCATGAGAATCAGTTATCTTTCTTAAGTCACTCACTGGGCTAGCAAGCTCACCCCGTTTTCAAATGTTTTCCTTTTCCTCAGGTAGCGGTCAAATCCTCAGGAGATAGATCTGCATCTGCTCTGCCACTAAAAGACAAAGATATTGTAACCCGTCTGTTAGGTGGTTACTATAAATATTGTACACATGTTACAGTTGTTCATATAGGGACTAGGGTTTTGGGTATCGGGACTTGGGAAACTAGTAATGTATTTACTCTAGATATGTTGTGCTTTTGAATTAATAAATTTTGGCCATAGAGGCATCCGCTGTATATGAGTTTTTACATTGGTATCAGAGTTATTTCCGCAAGAATTATTAGGCAGTAAGTATCAACAAAAGGGTTGATAACTGCTGCAGTCATATCCTTTCCTAGGCTCAGAGAGTAGTCTGGGAGGGGGGTGACAATCTGGTCCTTATAGTATACATCGATTCTAATTTTCAAACCGATGTGAATTCTAGAAAATCTACTTCGGGATCAGTATTCACTCTGAATAGATAAGTTATAGTATGGAGAAGTATAAAGCAAAGTTGTATTGCTGACTCCACCATGGAAGCGGAGTATGTAACTGTATGTGAAGCAGCGAAAGAAGTAGTATGGCTAAGGAAGTTCTTGATTGATTTCGAAGTAGTTCCAAATATGCATCTGTCGATCACCCTCTATTGTGATAATAGTGGAGTAGTTGCAAATTCTAAAGAACCGAGGAGCCATAAACGTGAGAAGAACATCAAATGCAAGTACCATCTCATCAGGGTGATAGTACACCAAGGAGACGTGATCATCACACAGATAGCCTCAAAAGACAATTTAGTTTATCCATTTACAAAAGCCTAGTTTATTGTATTTATAGTTTATTCACCTAGTGGGACTAGGACTACGAGATATGTAAATCTAGGGTAAGTGGGAGAATTCATAGGTATTTGGATGCCCTAGTTTATTGTATTTATAGTTTATTCTCTCTTACTCAACAATGTATATATGTAAACCCACTGGAGTTTTAGTCCAAGTGGGTGTTTGTTTGGTTTTATGTCCTAAAACTCGTAGTTTGTAGTCTTTGAATATATTCTATTTGCAATAAAGTTGTTATTATGGTTTACTGAATAAAGTTGTTATTGAATATGTGAATTGCACTTATAAAAACCTAAATCCAATTAACTAACGAACCCCTGGATATAGCATGAATACTTGAACTTTATGTGGAGACATAAAAGATTATCAGGTTTGAGTATATAGCAAAAGCAGTCTATAAATATAAAGATAGGGTTGGGTACCTTATCCTAGGGTAAGTATGGATGCGGCTCATTTTGTATTTCATAGAAATGATGTGATACCAAAATCATTCATGTGGAGACATGCGAGTTAAAACTGACTATTTCAACTTTTCTTTATAACACCATTTACTGTTAAAACTAACTATTTCAACTTGATGACCTACGGTAACTCGATCTCAATCCTGAGCTAACTATGAACTTCTGTTTATTTAGAATTATCCTTTAATCAGCATGGATGAGAGTGGCTCAACATGCTCAATAAGTTTCCTATTTTAGGGGTAAGACCGAGTAGATAGTTGGGGACATAGTCCTACAAGATGGAATTCATTCCTACCTACTTTAAGGATAGTAGATAGGTTGTTCCATTAAGTATTGACTCCAGTTTTGAACAAGGGGCTCCGCACTCTGATTGAGAGGGACTCAGTTTATTGGTAGAACCATAAACCAATTGTTTATTAGTGGATCAGTGGAGACTTAAGGAGCAAGATGTATTATAGGGGTAAAACAATAATTTTGACCAAGCTGTAAATATGAACAACCTGTGAAGGATTGACTTATTGATCATGGTTAAATAAAATGGACAGAAATATATCTACAGTGAGGAGAGTGCAACTACTGGGCTTTAGTGGAGTGACCTGGTAGTTAATGAATGTTGATTAAATTCAGTTAAAAAAGTTTAGCTAATTAATCTTAAATCATTGGAGCTCATGATCTGTAGGTCTATTAGGTCCCCCTACTATCTCATAAATAAACTAAACCTTAGAATAGTGCGATGAGAGAATTTAAAACATTCAAATTTGAATTACGGAATTATTAATTATATGTGATATAATTAAATGTTTAATTATTGAATTAAATGAAATCAAATAATTTGAAAATATTTAAATATGATTTAAATATTAATTACATAAATAAGGATTCATGTTATGGAATAGATGTTATATATTAATTTAATATTTAATATTAAATTGATTAAATTAATTAAATTATTTAATTAATTATTTAAAATCAATTTCATTTAAAATTAATTAATTTTATTTAAATATTAATTATTGAATTAATATTTATAAAATTATTATTTTTTTCATTTTTAGAATTTTGAAATTTCAAAGTTTAATAAGAATTTTATAGAGAAGTCTTTAAAAATGAAAATTAGAGAAAGTGGGTTTTTCCCACTTCCTCCATCTACAATTCCACTCAATCTTTGATAGTTTGGTGTCACTTTATTGTGCAATCTGATTGCACATTGTTCTTCTATAAAAATGAAGAAGGAATTTGCTAAAAAAGCTAATGCAATTCTAAAATCTTGATGAGAAATTGTTCTCTCAAGCCTAGATACCAAAAACTTGAAGTTCTCTCCAAATTCCCTTAAATTTCTTCTCATTGATCCCACAATCCAATCTAAGACTATAGAATAGTAGGGAAGGCTTTTGTGGTAGTCTGCAAACTATTAGAAAGGAGAAATCAGCTGGAGATTGGAGAATTGAAGAGTTCTTCAAAGTTTGTTCTTTATAAACCCTAATTTCTATTTTTAACACACATGCATGTTTTTTAATCTCTAAAATTAATGTAATTTGAGTGTTTAAGATCCTAATTGCGTCTATTTGTTCAATGTCAACACTAACAGAATAAATGTTACTAACAAGTGCCTTGACATCTTCCTCTGAGTCACTAATGTATTCAGATTCAACATCAGATAGAGTTAAAACATAACCTTTACTATGTTTCTTCATAAAATTAGGACATTCAGCCTGAATGTGACCATAATCACCACACTCTCTACATATGATATACTTTCCTTTTTTATGCACGAATTGGATTTAGTGTCCTAGATCTCGTATATATCTTGTAGCCACAAATTATTTATTTAATATGTATTTCATTTAACATTCAAACTGCATTAATTCAATCCAATAAACGAAAATCCAAGGTTATGTGATATCACTTGAACAATGTGTGGTAGGCATACAATTGGTTCATGTTCAAATTAAACCTAAAATGTCTGCAGTAATGGATAAGATTGGATGTCTTATCCTAGTAACACTGTGATGCGTTATTTTATTGAATGTGGGAATGGATGATATGTGTTGATGGAATTACGTTGTGCACTCAAGTTTCCCCAGCGGAATCCAAGTGTAAATTCCTCTGAGTTTCCTGGTAAGTCCAGGGTCGATCACAGGGACTTGTGAAAATAGTTTGTGTTGATAATTTTCTTATGAAAACTTTGCGGTAACCGGTAAAATAAATAAGGTGGTTGGTTTATTGTTGCGTTAATGAAAATAATAATAAATCTGGCAAAGTTCGAAAAGAGTTGGCAACGGAAAATACGATGAATATGCGGTGAACGGGTTGAGAAGGGTTTTGGCTAACACTCCCTAGGTTGCGTTCATGCCTTGCGATCATGCAACATGCATACAATAGTAAACCACCTCTCGGCGTGATGCACGGCTTCTAAGGCTAGAACGCATGCGATAAATATGCGATAAGTCTACAGGATTTACACATAAACCTCTATTTCTATTTATGCGATGACAACATGACATTCATACAAATATGCGACCGCATAATATCATTCCCATTCCTAGGATGCATGCGATGCAAGTTGACAAACAGAGCTTATCTCTAAGTCCCTAATTTCTTGTTTATGCAGGCCTAATCTTGTTCTTTCAAGTCAGATTCTAACCTAGCTCTCTCGAGAAATTAGGTTCTTTCTTTAGATTCTCTCTCGAGCAACTCTAAAGGGATGTTTCGCACAGCATAAGACAAGACAATCGCAAGCAATGAACTTCCTAGATCATGTTAGCTTAGTTCCTCTCAACCCATTCAACTAGTTTAGCTACTCATGCGTATTAAGAGAGTGAGCAGATGTAAAAATATAACTTCCATTGAATAGATAAAAGATGAAGTACAGAATAACAATGCAAGTATAGTAAAGAGCCTAAAGCAATTTCTTGCCACCAGGAGTTACATTGTTCTACTCGTGCTCTAAAGATATTCTCGCTTTTGCGAGAGTCAACCAGCTCTCTGCTCTTACACCCCAAGGTTCTCTCTCGAGCTTCCTTGGACGATCTCCGGCGTCACCACTCTTCTCTAGCTCCACCGCGAAATGGAAAAGAAAACTATGAACAGAGATGTGAACTTGTAAAGTGAGGAAGTAATCAACTGCTTAACCCCTTCTCTGAAGAATGCACTTGGTATTTATAGGGCATCAAAAGGTGAAAGGCGGCTTCTCTTTCCTGGTTGTACAGATGGGACAACTTTAATTCCTGACTGATGTGCCAGATAATTGTCACCGATAAAGCTGGATGTACTTTGTGACCGTTATCGGCTGTCAACTTAATTTGGATCCGACTGCTGTCAGCTTTCTGTTCCATCGATCTTAATTGTCCTTTCGTCCGAATGCACCCACCATGTTGTGGTGATTTTTCTTGGGTGAATATTTGCGAGCGCGATCAACGCAAGGTCTTGCGGTGAAGTTGCGCTCGACCGATGAATGCCTATGATCGCAATCTTTGTAATGCGTTAACGCATATTCTGCACAAAAAATACAAAAATCAATAGTTCCAATGCGCTGACGCACGCGATCGCAATATTATAGATTTTATGCTTAATGGACACAATTTATTATTTTTAATCAACGCAATCCAACATTGTTTAATAACTTAGCACTATGATAACGTGTATTTTTCCCATTATCACACTATGGATACGACCCACTTTGTAATTGTTATATGAATTGTATGCGTTACAGATAATATGAGCCATATTGTTCATGTGGACACATGTGAGTGGGGATATCCTGCATAAAGAGTTTATACAAGATTGGACTGTGAAAGGATTGGTTTCTCTTTATAACACCGTTACTTGAAGAAACCAATATTTCACTAGGATGACCATAGGTGACTTGATCTTAATCCTGAGTGAGATGTGAATTCCTGTGTATGAGGACAATCCTTTAATCTATATGGGTGAGAGTGGTGGTGTTAACCGAGTCAACAAGCCTACACTTTTGGAGATTTGTCTGAGTAGGGAACTAGGAACATACCTACACAAGAAGGAATTCAGTCCTTCCCGATCATAAGGAAAGTAGATAAATTGCTCCCTTAGCAATTGATTTCGAATCTTGAACAATGAGGCATTAATCTCTCATTGGCCTAAGAGGTGTTAGTTTATAGTTGGACTATAAACTATTTGTTCACTGGAAGAATCAGTGGTACTTAAGAAGTTAGATGAAACTATATGGGTAAAACAGTATTTTGACCTAGCTATAGTTATGAGCAATTTATGAAAGGTTGACTCACTGTTGATTTTTTGTATCGATGGACACAGAAATACATCTACAATGCAAAGAGTGCAACTATCGATCCTTAGTGGAGTGACTGGTAGTTAATGAATATTGATTGATTTAATTAAAAGAGTTTAATTAAATTAATCTCATATTATTGGATCTTTTAATCTATATGTCTATAAGGTACCCTTGTTAGCTCTCTAAGAATAGTAAAAAAGAATTATTTGAATTGTTCAAATATTTTAACCCAGCTATAGTTATGAGCAATTTATGAAGAGTCGACTCACTGTTGATTTTTTGTATCAATGGACACAAAAATACATCTACAGTGCGAAGAGTGCAACTATCGATCCTTAATGGAGTGACTAGTAGTTAATGAATATTGACTGATTTAATTAAAAGAGTTTAAAATTAAATTAATCTCACATCATTGGATCTCTGAATCTGTATGTCGATAAGGTCCCCTTGTTAACTCACTAAGGATAGTAAAAAGAAATGATTTGGGTGTCTTATCTTGGTAAGACTGTGGATACGAACCACTTTATAATTGTTACATGAATTGTAAATGTTACAAACAATATGAGCCATATTGTTCATGTGGAGACATGTGAGTAGGGGTATCCTGTATAAAGAGTTTATACAAGACTGAACTGTGAAATGATTGGTTTATCTTTTTTACATTCAGCCCAATTTTAGAAACTAAAATTGGTAAAATATCAAAAAGTTTTTATTCCAAATTGAAAAGCCCATATTTATAGAAAAAGGCCATGCAAAATTGCATGAAACAAATCCATAAAAATCCAACACCTAGAATCCACTATCTAAGTGGGCTTAATGTCTCCACCATAAGCCAACACCTAGCCCACTTACTTGTTAGTGGAATTATCCAACAAAAGTTTGGATTTTTCCACTAACTTTAGTCTAAGGGCAAAATAGTCATTTTGTCAAAGTTAAACTTTGACCAAAAAGTCAATATTTTAAATTTTTATGATTTTTCTCGTGTTGACTAATTTTGACCTTTCAAGCATGAATCCACATTCATTTTCTCCAAATTCAAATCACATTTGAATATAAGGTCGGTCAAAGTTTGACTTTTCAAAGTCAAGTCAACTTTTGACTTTTTACATCTTTGACCATTTCTATTATTTCCGAGCTTCCGAATATGAACGTATTCATATTCTTGATATTTAAATCACATTTAAATATTAAAGCTGTATCTCTAAACTAAAAACCCGACCATTATATCACATATACTTGTCAGTTTCTCTCTCTTCACCTAATTCGAACAATTCGACTTATTCTATCATACTGTTCTAAGTTTATTCCATATGAGCTAGTAGGGGAACATAATGGACCTATAGATCATGGGCTCCAACGATCCGAAATTAACTGGCTAAAACTCTTTTAGACGGAGCTAATCAACATTCGTTAACTAACAAGTCATTCCACTATAGTTTCGTAGTTGTAATCCCCTCAATATAGATATATTTGTGTCCATTTTATAACCATGATTAGTAACTTAATCCTTCACAGGTTGTTCGTAATCTCGGTTGGGTCATAAAAACCGTTTTACCCCCAAGATTACATCTTGTTCCTTAAGTTCCACTGATCCTCTAATGAACAATTGGTTTAAGGTCCAACATATAAACCGAACCCCTCTCGGGCCAAGGAGAGGGTGAGGCCCCTTGTTCAAGACCTGCATTCAATACTAAAGGGAACAACCTATCTACTATCCCTACAACGGGTAGGAGTGAATTCCGTCTTGCACCCTATGTTTCCAGCTATCTACCTGATCTTACCCCTGAAATGGGAGGCTTATTGGGCCAGCGATAATGAGCTGCCCTCACCTATGCAGATCTAAGGATAATTCCGAGTGAACAGGAGTTCATAGTTAGCTCAGGATTAAGATTAAGTTACCTAGGTCATCAATTAACGAAATAGTCAGTTTTATACATAAAACGACGTTCATAACGTAAAAGGTGACTATTTTATGGTTCAATCTTATGTAAACTCTTTACATAGGATGCCCCCATTTTCATGTCTCCACATGAACGAATTAGGTTCACATCGTTTATACTAACTAAAAAATGGGTCGCATCCATAGTGTCCCCAGAATAAGGCGTCCAACCTTATTCATATACTATAGACCATTTTGACTATATATTTGAACTTGATCCACATTTATGTCACTACATAAAGTTCAAACTCTATTAAATAGCCTCGGGACCTTAGTTTATTGGATTCAAGATTACAATTTCAATAACAATTTTATCAACAAAAAAAAAACAGAATATGTTTATTAATTTACAAAGTACGAGTTTTAGGACATAAAATCCAACAAGAAGAGTGTATGAGGGCTGATTAGGAGAAGATTATGCATCAATGAAGGAATGCATGCGTTGGTAGCAAGACCATGTGTTGGTCAAGAGGTTCCAAGAGGAGGAGATGCTGGCGGAAAGTAAGATCTGAAAGTAACATCAATTTGGGACGTGGAGTTCTCCCAGAATACTCATGCGCTTGGAGTGATTTCAAAGCCACTTAAAAACTAAGAGAGTCTAGTTTTTAGGGTAGGGCTGTCAGAAAAGAAACTCTAAGGAAATCAAGCTAGAGAGTCAGGAAAATATAGAATGGTCGAGCTCTCGGATAAGCTTGAGCCAGTCTTGATTATTTGAAGATTCCGGCAAAACCACGAAGAGTTTTGAGCTAAGATTTTAAGGTAACCTTCCTGAGAGAATTTAAAACATGTTTTCAGAAGTAAGTATCTTAAAATAAGGTCTATAACTATGAGTAATCTAAGCTTGTATTTGAATCTAAAATTTAGGGTTAAAAAAGGGAAACCGAGGAAACCTAAGGAATTTCAGAGAGGAAAGTTCCTAACCAACCAAGGTGAGTGGTTATTCTATTATTTGTATGATTGATTTCTATATATATATGTGAATATATATATATAGGTTATATTTGAAATATTGGCATGATCGAGAAATGTGTCTTGTTTGGATTTGATTGTTGTTGTGTTGTTGTCATAATGAGCGTGTCATTGTGTTGAAACGGGATTTGTACTCAAGATACTGTTAGCATGCCTTGTGGATGCTTGGCTGGGATTGTCAAGGTACCTGACTAGAATTATCAATATACTCAGTGGACTATAGGATTGTGTCCACGTTGGTCATCGTGGGTTATTCGCGGTGAATACCCGGGGAAGATACATGATCATGCCAAGGTTGTCCAGCTGATAGGCTGGGATGGTTACATTTTGTTATGTGATTGTTGTTTTTGGAATTATATTCCCAAAAATGAATTTCTAAAATCAAACTTATGTTTGTATAAAACCGCCACTCAATGAGCTTTGTAGCTCACATTTTCCATGTTTTATTTCTTCCCCACCCCCCCCACCCCCAGGTAGCAGAGGTTGAGGAGTTCCAGGGTGCTGCTAAGGTCAAGGTCTGCCACAAGCTACAATCACACTCCCGACATTTAGATTTGTTGATGTAAACTTTGTAGTTAATCCTGGAGTTGTATAAACGTTACATTATTGTAATAAAATGGGCCTACTCAACCAATTGTTGTTTAGCTCCTTGACTTAAAGTTTACTGAGTGTAGTAAGGTAGAGATGGGCAATAGGTATCACAAAAGGGTGGTATCTGTGGTCCCTTACACCTCTCTTCGGGCCCAAGAGGCGGGCTCAAGGCGGGGTGTGATAGGTAGCCTTGGAGATGGTGTTCTTATTTGTTGAGAAGCTCGAGATTTTTCTTGACCTTTAGAGAGAAAATGTGAAGAAGGAAAATAATCCACGAGGGTGAGTTCATTTCTTCCCCTCTTCTTCATTAGAAGCATACTTAGGTCCTTTTGTATATTTATCCTTTGAATATTTTCATGAGTTCACTGATTTTAGTTTCTCACAAAAACATTTTTCAAAATTGTAAGGCGATCACACGCTTTTGCTGGAATTAGATTCTCTACAGAAAGTACCTGACTTGTTAGTTTCCTTCTTGCTATTCTAAGACCTGAATTTTTTTTAGGGAGACAAACCATCAGACTTGTAGTTGTTATAAATGGCAGACTTCTTACTGAACCTTTTAAGGACATGGTTAAACTATTTTGAAAGTAATGATATAAATTCAATAAGGGAATCATCTGACCTTCTATCAAGATCAACAAGCTCCTCTTTAACTGATGATTGAAGAGTAATATCCTTATTTTTCTTCATGGTCTTTCCATCTTAAACATAAGTAAGGAACCAAAATATTCATCTACTCTCAACTTTGTTATGTCTTGAGCTTCCTCAATGACAGTAACTTTCATATCAAATCTCTTAGGTAGTGACCTAAGCACCTCCTAGACAAGTTTTTCTTCTGAAATTTTTTTTCCGAGAGCAAATGGCTCATTTGCAATATCTAATAGCCGAAAATTGAACTCAGCAATGAATTCTTCATCATGCATTCTAAGACTGTCAAAATTTGATGTCAACAATTGCAACCTTGACAATCTTGACTCTAAAAGTTCCCTCATAAGTAACAGATAAAATGTCTCATGCTTCCTTAGAAGAGATGCAAATATTAATTAGTCTGAATATGTTGCGGTCTACATCATTAAATATAGCATTCAAGGAACGAGAATTCCCCAATGAAGCTTCATATTATTTTTCAGACCACTAAGACTCTAGCTTCAAGATTTCTTTTCCATCATCAGTTTTGATGGTGGGATGAGACCATCCAGTTACAACAATCTTCCAAGATTTGTTGTCAGTTGACTTCAAGAAGGTAGTCATTTGAGCTTTCCAATATGAAAAGTTTGTTCCATCTAGAATCAGAGGATGAGTGGTAGAGCCACCTTCTTTGATCCCATCCATGATCGAAACACCTGAGGTAAAGGTGAGCTCCTCTGATACCAATTGAAAAGGCAACAGGATGACTCGGACATATGGATGTTAAATGGAAAGCATTAACAATCAATCTGGGGGGCAATGTGCCCAGGAAAGATAATCCATTAATATTAAAGCGTTAAGCAGTTTACAACGCAGTACTTATCTAAAATACACAACTACTACAGTGACTCTTGTAGAGCTTAACTCATTGATCATCTACGCTCCCCCTAGATGTGAGACTCCCTCTCAAGTATACTTGGTCCCTCAAGCTTGATAATATTAATGTTAACCTTTCCTCACGGTGATATCTGTGAGACTCCTCTCACAGTGATATCTTTCCTCAAGTCAGCAAACTCCCTTCACTGATGAATTTTAGGATCCCCTAAGATGAAGAACTCCTTCTCCGAAGTTGATCTTAGGCTCCCCCTAAGACTGAGAATCCCTTCTCCAGAAGCAATGGCTTAGGCTTCCCCTAAACCTTAATTTACTTCAAAGTGTTTCACTTCAACAGATAAAGGACTTGCACAGCGCAATAATGATCAAGGAGCAAAAAACATAATGCAGAACAAATCGATCATCGAATAGAAATCATCTTGCTTAATAAATTAAAATATGCGGCTGACCTAAATGGACAACATAATTCTCTTTATGTAATCAAATTCAAGAAAAGAAACAAATATCCATTTGGAATCGAAAAGTCACGCTTTGATATAGAAAAAATATCGGATAAAATATTACACTCGAGTATTTGCAAATAAGAAAAATATTCTACAGGAAGATACTCTTATGTCAGAGAAAGATGTTAAGATTTTATTTGAGACATCTGCATAAACCACTACCTTGGAAAAATATAAAGCCAACGAAACAAATCTCCAATAATCTATATTTTGAATGAAGATCAGAGGGCAACCATATTTATTAACGAGTGTATATAGGTCATTTACATACGTTATTAATGTTCAAGATCTTCTGATTTTTTTCTCGATGATCTTTGGGAAAAAAAGTGATAGAGTGTGAAGAGTCTCCTATGTAGCTTTTTCCTTTTTTTTTTTTTTTTTTTTTGGTGTTTGAGGAAGAGGAAACATGAGAACTATATAGTAACGCGAATGGAGATGGGTGTTTTCAAATATGAATGAGTTTCACAATTGACTTAGAAGATCAATTTAGTTGGGTTTTTTTTTTTAAAAAATGTTCAATCAATACTGAAGATATTTGATATATTAAACATAAACGAAAAAAATATATTTAATTTGAAGTGTTCAAATTAATATTGAATAATATACCAAGGAAAAAATATATTTATCATATTTGATTAATTAAATATTAAAAGAATTAACATATATTAGAAACAACTATATATATATATTTATTGTGTGTATCCTTATTATCGATAAAGATTATTTTCTAGGTGTTGCTACTCATCTCCTCTTCAAGAATTAGAGAATTTTTTTCCCTTTCCATGATTATATTTCTTTGAAGTGGTTCACATTAGCCTTAGTCTTATGTTCGAGTGGTTAGACTGAAATTGATCTCACTGCTCTAACTTTCAAATGTAACCTTTTCGAAGAAGAAAAGTGAAAAAAGGAACAAAATCCCACTAATTTTTAAAATTAAACAAAAAAAAAAAAATCAAACCTATTCTTTCTTTCTTTCTTTTTGTTTTTTATAAATGATATAACATTTTTCTTTAGAAAAAAATAAAATTGTTATAAAATGGGAGCTAAATATTCGGTCTATTATTCATTCATAGCACCTATCCCGTGTAGAAACCTAAAATATATGTGTAAATTAGCTTACACTTCCCATACTTGATGGCAAGATGGGAAGAAAAAAACATATGTACATTATTGATGTGATTTTGGCAGATGGAATTTTTGAAAAGGAGTCGTTCAAATTATCATTTTGTGACAAAGATCTTTGGTGGATGTTTGGTAAAAATAGACGAAAGCACCCTTATTGAGAATGAACATTGATGCGTCAACTTTTGAACCATGAAAACCCCACCAAAAAGACGAGCTCATCTTTGCAAACCAAGCATCCAGACTTTGCTTCAGGTTGTATAGAGATTTATTCAGACTGTTACCTCCTGAAAGGAGTTACTTCGATGCCTCTAATCCACTTGCTTATTATATTTAATGTACTTCAATGTTTACAATTGTAGATTCTCGAACAAATTATGCATTTCGGAGTGTTGTAGGCCATTCAAGTTTAATTTAGAGTTATTAAGACCGATACCGAGCACCCAAAACTTTAAGGAACGGAAAATGATGAAAATGCCCCAAGCAACTTAGCGCTGCGGTGCTGGGCAACACCTAGAACAGAATCAATCCGTCTAATCAGACTTTGAACTTATCCTATGAGTCATTGGAGGCATGATCAGTTCATCTGAAGTCTTCCACATCTTCATTTTCTTGAAAACAAGCCGCAATCCTGTAGAGTTATGTCGTTTCATAAATAAACATATATTTTTGTAATTAATCAACTTGAGACATAACTATTCGAATGGCCAGGAATAGTCTATAAATATGTATCTTCTTCAAATGGCATTTAAGAACTTTTCATAACACTTTTCTCTCATAAAAATTTCTCACGTTTTATCAAGTTTATGAAGTTTGGTTTATTTCTACAAAGCATAGTTCGCTAGATCTTGTGGATGAAGTGCTGCTCCCATAAGAAAGTTAATCTGTTCTATCGTAGGAAATAATTATTTAAGAAACTCAGACACTAGAGTGAGTAAAAGTTATTGAGCTCACATTCTCTCATGTATATAACGTTACATATTCTCCTATATTCTATGTTACATTTTCTCAGATTCTCTCATTTTAGAGCCCTTTTTACTGTGTAATTCTTTTCTGTTTTGTTTAAATTTTTCCCTTTCTATGTCATTGTATAGAATTATACGCAACCATCTTCTTCTTGTTGTGTTTCTAATCTCTTTTGCCCTTGTGTACATATTAATATTCTAGAATTACTTTCCATTATGCTTGTAAATTCCACTGATGTTTTTTTTTTCTCCAATTAATTGTTGTCTAAGTAAAGTTTTGTAAAATGCAGTTATTAACGTGTTATCTTTCTTAGTGAATTTTGCGCTAAGTTTTATTTTTTACGGCACATTTACTTTATAAGGAAAAATTAATTCTCTATTTTACTAAATATATATATATGTATATATATGTAATGTTTATTAATTTGTGTTAGCTGTGGAAACAATGACATCTATTTGATAATTGTATTATTTTTTATTTTTTTTTTTGTATAAATTGTTGAAGTGGGTTTAGTAATTTTTATGATTATGTAATGAACTAGAAAATTGCATGGTGATTAAGATTATGTGAACTTTTATCTCCTCCAATTACATTAAAAGGAGAATAATTGCTCTATGTTATTCCTTCATTTTTTTTTTTTTAATATCATTTCATTGTCTAAAATTTGGCCTTCTTTTAATCTTATGCATAATTGGGCATCAATCATAATATTCGCATCCTTTTACGTTTTAAGTATAATGAATGCTCTATGTTATTCCTTCATTTTTTTTTTTTTAATATCATTTCATTGTCTAAAATTTGGCCTTCTTTTAATCTTAATGATTTTTTTTGTGAGAACTTGTTTGATAAATTGTGCGCTAATGTTAATTTATTTTGATGATCGATTTCTCATATAGTCTGTAACACCCCGAGTTTTTCATAATTCCAATTCTATAATTGCGTAAAATTTGAGGGCAATTTTGTTAATTTCGAAATTCAGTTTTGTTTAAAGGAAAGATTTGGATTTATGTCGAATTAATTTAACTTTAAGTTAATGTCGAGAAATCATTTTAAATTGCGGTCTGATCGAAGTGTTTTAATTTTTTTACCTAATTGGTTCTCAACCTTTATATTCCTTGAACATTTCAAGTGTTTTGGACTTATGATGCATTAAGTAAATATAGTCATATCTCGAATAATCATTTAAAAAGTTGATGAAATATTTAAACCTTTCTCTAGCTTTAACATTCATCGGACCGCAAAGGTCTAAATGTACTAGCTCTAAGGATTCTTTGGTTCTAAGACCTTTTCCTGAAAAAGATCTTTTGGTTATTTTACCCTCAAGATAAGATTCACATGGAGGTAAAGAGTTATCTTCTAACTGATTTACAAGTCCACTCCTAACCAATCTCCCAATTATATTGAGATTTATGTCTCATAATTTTAAGTACCAAAGATGGGTATTTGGATAAATCTTTCGTTTCTTATTTTGAGTTTTAGCTATTTTAAACATTTCTATATTCAAAACGGCCTTTACCTCAGTCTGTTTTAACACATATAAGTTATTTTCTAAATTTGCATAACATATTTTAATACCTTTCGAAATAATGAACACTTCATTATATTCAAAAAAGACTTTGTAATTTTATTCAAGCAAACATGAGATAGATATTAAATTTCTTTTCATAGAAGCAATATATAGACATTTTCAAGAAAAATGTGTTTATTTTCAACAAATAACTTCATATCTCCCACTACTTTAGCTGAAACAATTTCTCCGGTCCCCACCTTAAAAGTTACTTCGCTTTCTATAAGTTGTTTCAAAGAACTAGTTTCCTAAGCGAAAGCATAGATATGATTACCGGCACCTGAATCTATTTTTTAGGTCTTTTATCACGTTCCACTAAACACGTCTCAATGACAAACAAATCGTATTTACTTTGTCGTGCTTTCTTTGTTTCTTCATCTATGACATTTATGATTTCTTTAGCAGAAGCCATGTTCTTAATTTTTTTTAGCTAATATATCAAATATATTTTCTAGAATAATGTTTCGGGCCTTTTTATTTTCCTTAATCCATCTGTCATATGCATTCTAACCATTTTGGTCTGCATAAGAGTTGGGAGATCAAGGACATTCCTCTATTAAAACAAGTTTTAAATCATCATTTGCTAGTATATTTGGTTTCCATTTTGAATAATCATTACCGTTAAACATATCTGAAGTGAATAATTTTGAGGAATTCAACATACCGAAATTTAAACAAATTATAATTAGTAAAATGTTTCTAAATCCAATTCAATTTTAGCAAAAGGAAATAATGTACCCAAAATTTATTCTTTATTTGCAACAATACTATAGTGAGTCAGAATAAGTGCTACCAATGGGCAGTCAAATACTCCTTAACTAAAGCAAGACATTCTTGACTAAATACTATCGCCAGAATAACTCTTATTCCTATAGTCATTTAGTTACCATTTTCGGTCAAGAACTTACTAACACTTTAGTAATTTTGTAAGTGTAACCCTCAATTTTAAGTCTTCAGAAGTCAACCCCAACGATGCTTTCGAATTGGATAGTCAAGGTTCGGAATTGACCTAAAAAATCTTATCCATTTCTGGAGTTTGAGTTGCTCCAAATCCCATGTTACGACCCTCCAAGGGGATAGTCATTTGTCAAATGACTAGCGTAGGTTGCCTAAAGTCAACAAGCAGGCGTAACATAGGAATCTCGCGGTCCAAACTAACGGAAAAGACCGTGGGACATGTTGACACATATCCTTCACCCACTTACTATGAACTACTTCCCCTATTCACATTGCTATTGACCCGTGCAAACATTTTCCAAATGGAGGTCACTCTCAGGGTAATACGAAACCGAGCATGAATTTCACGGTGTGAACTCTTAGGGACGTGAGAGCTAAGAACAACATATCATATATATTATTAATCTCCCACTAAATTGTTCTAAATATTTGGGTATATTCTTTTACTTAGGCATAATTCTGCTAAAAAAAATCCTAAGTCTATATGGTTTTATCCAAGTATAATGTTTATTATTGGATTTAACCTATGATGTCTAACTGATAAAACTATTTTATTACCTCACACCACTCATGCATGCTCATAAAATCGGTTAATAACACTCAGTAATTCAGCTAAAATCCCCAGGTAGGAGGTGTTACGTAAACCGTCAACTTAAGTACCTCCAGCCTTAGACAGGATTATAGACCGATTGTGTTTATAAACGTGTTTTATAAGATAACGACCTATTTTAACTATTAAAACAAGTTGTTATTAAACCTAAGTGAGCATGCATCTTATCTTTGGTATAGATTTTAAATGTCTAATTCATTTTATAACTCTTATAAAACCATAGACATGCTATAACAAATGCTTAAGCATTCCATACATTAATATAACAATTATATTAATCTTATGAAACCCTACCATGCATATATATTATAACTAATTTATAACATATCATGCTTTCCTATGGTGGGATTTTAAATCTACATGCCATACAATATGCACATACATGTTTAATTTAAATATAACATCCATCATGTGCAAAAAATTATTTAAACAAAACTGATATGGACCAACTTTGGTATCCTAAGCAAGCAATAAACTATTTTTATTACATAAATAAATTTTAAAAAACAAAAAAACAACTTGAAGTTGCCTTTGGACTACTTGAATCGACCCAAACCAGACCCGAACCGCCCGAATCGGCCCTCCAAAGCTTCAAAGAAATCTAAACTGGTCCATTTAAGGTTGAACAATACCCCAAGCCGCCGAACTGGTTGAACCGGATCACTCCCGCGAAACAATTCATGTGCACACGTGTTTCTGGGCTGGATATGTGCAATATTGCAATGCTCCATCACAACGTTGCAACGCCACGAACGTCAAGGTGAACAACATCGTGACACTCTAAGAACAGCGTCATGATGCTGCGAAGGCAATGGTTGTTTTTCTAGTTTCTGCAGTTGACCTTGCTTGCTAGAATCTTTAATTACAGCCTATTTTCAACTCTACTGACTCCAATAAAAATATAAACTCTCAAGTACACATTAAAGCTCATCAATGAAGATCCAATTATATATTCAACAACTGAATCAAAGAGAAATCTATCGCCAAAGTTGAATTAAAAACCATATCAATCATCAAAGATGCATTGCTAGAATTTCACCCACCAAATTCAAATTAACATTAATTAAGTGCTTAAATCATGCTTTGATATCTGGAATAAATATGTATAAAGTGGAAGCAAACAGAATCATTAAGCACTCTAATTACACTTAAATTTGAGTTACAAGCATGTTTAAAAACAGTTTTTCAGATATAAGGGTTTTAGTTCACTACCTTTGAAGAATTCCACCTTAATCCTTCTGCTCTCCACGAATTTGACCTTCAAATTTACAATAGACCACCAAGAGAATCTTCTCTACTATTCTCAACCTTGGATTTGAGTTGTGGAACTTTGAATTGAGAGGAGTTGGACAAAGGTTTGAAGAGGGTTTGATAGAGAGTCTTAAAATTATCAGAATTATCAAATAATTCAGCATACATCTCTTCCAATTTCTGAAATTGAAGTATTTATTCAGTAAATACTTACAAGCATTAACACTTCCAACAATTTGACACTTCAAATTACATTCAAGAAGTGGGCTAGTTGTTGATTTGTGGAAAAATCCACTAAAAACCCCAATGTTCGATTTTTTTCACTCAAAATTAAAAATCAATCTTAACTTATTTATCTAATTAGTTTCTTTAAAATTAATTTAGATAACAATAAAATTCAATTCTAAAAAATGATTTTTATAAATTAAAATTGATTTATTTAAATAAATAATTAATTAAACATATTTAATTAATTAAATAATAATTTTATATCAAATATTAAATTAATAAAATATCTAATTCAAATATGATTCCTATTCATGTCATCATTATTTAAATGTTTTGAACTCTCCAATTAAAAATTAAATGTTAATTATATTAAATATAATTATTCAAACTCTAAATTTGAAATTTGAACATTTCAAATTCCATACCTAATTTCAAATTGGAACGTTTCAAATTCGGTCAATATTCTAATCCAAAGTTTAATCTTTTATGAGAGAGTAGAGGGACTAGAAAACTCACGCCTTACTTTCTCTTTTTAATTATATTTATTATTTAAGTTAAGCAAAGTATTGGGTTAAATATTTAAGTTAGATTGGATTTGTGCGATTTGGGTAAAGGATAAGTTTGAAGAAGGAAAATGTTTAAGTACTGAAACTTAACTCTCGGTTGCTTATTATCTAGCCTCACAATGAGAATTTCTGGCTAAGTGTTTGTTGTGTTAAGAGGTGATTAAGCATCGAGTGAGCGCAAGGCAAGCATCGAGAAAATGCTGTCGAGCGTCGAGTATAAATGATTGAGGAAGGGTCGAGTGTGGAGTATAAGTGATCGAGGAAGGATCGAGTGTCAAGTATAAGTGATCAAGGAAGGGATCGAGCGTCGAGTGTAAGCAAGGAAGGGTCACACATCGAGTACGAGCGAACGAGTAAGGAGCATGCATTGAGCAAGCTCCCAATGTCGAGTATCAAGTCCTTCCCATCGAGTATTTAACAGATAGCCACGAACTTTTCCATCGAGTAAGGACCTTTCTCCATCGAGTTTTTCCAGCAAGGATCGAGTTGCTCGAAACGCTCAGTTTAAACTTCTCTTTTAGTTACCCGAACAGATGGCTTAGTCTCGGCCCTTAATCTCCACTAGTGGGTGACTTGGCTTAAGGAGATTTCATGTAAAGGGCTAGACGGTAGTATAAAAAGGGAAGAGAACTTCAAGGGCTTGTTTTGGACGATTTGCTCAAGTAAAAGAGGCGAACTTGGTACCATTGGAAAGATCTATGAGTCTAATTGCTGAAATACAATCTTTGGAAGGGAGTTCTTGCCGGACAGAGGGTTGGAGAAGGAAGGAAGAGTCAAATGTTTATTTTCAGGCCTTTTTGAGCACTTGACGAAGAAACATAGATCTAAACTGAATCACTTAGGCTTTTAAGCCAAAACTTTAAGGTATTATCGTGAATACTATTTCAAGTAAGTTTGTAGAAGGAACTTTGACAAGAAAAGGTCTAGGGTTTGAGTTATATATTTTGGAAATTAAACCTAGAATCTTTGCTCAAGTAGGGAGTCGTGGTTAGGGCTTTCAGGAAAGATTTGAAGGAACAAGTTAAACCACAAGGAGTTTCATACTAAAACTTTGAGATAACATTGTAACAAAATTTTGAACATGTTTGGAGAAGGAACTTTCTTAAAACGAGTTCTACTTTTCAAGTTATTTACATTAGAAATTGAATTTGGAAATATTGGATGAATAGGCAATCCCTTGCTAAATATGAGCTTGGTTAAAAGAATAGTCTCAAAAGGGAGGCCAAAGTGGCAACTAAACTCTTATTCTTTTATGTGTAGGAGTTACGTCAATTGAAAAGGCCTACAAAGCTTAGGAAGAACCAAGCCTAAAGATCCATGAGTGTAAACCTTGAACCCTAATTTCCCTACTTGTGTATGTTCACTACTGAGACCAGTATGGTGAATAGGTTAATTTGAGAATTAATGTTTAATTGTAGGGAAGTGGGTGAAGAGTTAGAAGAAATGTTTAAGTTTGGAAGCTTGACTCTTGAGTGAAGCTAGAAATTGGCTAAGTGTTGTTAGTGTGTAGCCCATGCATTGGCTTTGTGTTAGGCATTAGAGTTGAGCCATGGGCGTTAGCCTTACCTATTTGTTGAAGTTAGTTGGGCTCTTAAGGAAGCCAAGTGTGGCCGAGGGAGAAGAAGCTATGCGTCAAATGTTCACGCCAAGAAGAGCCATGTTGAGCGTAAGCAATCCTATGTGTGGATAAAGCATGCAGCAATCAAGTCTTGTGAGATTAGTATACGTGCGGCAGGAGGATATTGAGCATTGCAAAGAGAGGGTGTATGGCTGATAGGGTTATGGCATTGGCACGAGACTGGGCGTTCAACCTAGCACACGCACGCGAGGGGAAGCAATGGCAAGGTTGTGCATTGAGGTGTAGCATGCGGACAAGGCCATAGAGGTTAGCGTGCGATGAGGGTTGTGGTAAGACAAGCCTCGGGCGTTCAAGCAAGCATTAGCTTGGGCGTGGCTAGGTGTGCGATGATCAAGCTTGGCATGCGATGAGTAGAAGGCATGCGTTGATAGTAGGTGAAGTAATCACTCTTAAACCACCGATTAGAGGCACCAGCTATCCTAATCTCATGAACTAAGCCCAGTTGAGGNCGAGTAAGGAGCATGCATTGAGCAAGCTCCCAATGTCGAGTATCAAGTCCTTCCCATCGAGTATTTAACAGATAGCCACGAACTTTTCCATCGAGTAAGGACCTTTCTCCATCGAGTTTTTCCAGCAAGGATCGAGTTGCTCGAAACGCTCAGTTTAAACTTCTCTTTTAGTTACCCGAACAGATGGCTTAGTCTCGGCCCTTAATCTCCACTAGTGGGTGACTTGGCTTAAGGAGATTTCATGTAAAGGGCTAGACGGTAGTATAAAAAGGGAAGAGAACTTCAAGGGCTTGTTTTGGACGATTTGCTCAAGTAAAAGAGGCGAACTTGGTACCATTGGAAAGATCTATGAGTCTAATTGCTGAAATACAATCTTTGGAAGGGAGTTCTTGCCGGACAGAGGGTTGGAGAAGGAAGGAAGAGTCAAATGTTTATTTTCAGGCCTTTTTGAGCACTTGACGAAGAAACATAGATCTAAACTGAATCACTTAGGCTTTTAAGCCAAAACTTTAAGGTATTATCGTGAATACTATTTCAAGTAAGTTTGTAGAAGGAACTTTGACAAGAAAAGGTCTAGGGTTTGAGTTATATATTTTGGAAATTAAACCTAGAATCTTTGCTCAAGTAGGGAGTCGTGGTTAGGGCTTTCAGGAAAGATTTGAAGGAACAAGTTAAACCACAAGGAGTTTCATACTAAAACTTTGAGATAACATTGTAACAAAATTTTGAACATGTTTGGAGAAGGAACTTTCTTAAAACGAGTTCTACTTTTCAAGTTATTTACATTAGAAATTGAATTTGGAAATATTGGATGAATAGGCAATCCCTTGCTAAATATGAGCTTGGTTAAAAGAATAGTCTCAAAAGGGAGGCCAAAGTGGCAACTAAACTCTTATTCTTTTATGTGTAGGAGTTACGTCAATTGAAAAGGCCTACAAAGCTTAGGAAGAACCAAGCCTAAAGATCCATGAGTGTAAACCTTGAACCCTAATTTCCCTACTTGTGTATGTTCACTACTGAGACCAGTATGGTGAATAGGTTAATTTGAGAATTAATGTTTAATTGTAGGGAAGTGGGTGAAGAGTTAGAAGAAATGTTTAAGTTTGGAAGCTTGACTCTTGAGTGAAGCTAGAAATTGGCTAAGTGTTGTTAGTGTGTAGCCCATGCATTGGCTTTGTGTTAGGCATTAGAGTTGAGCCATGGGCGTTAGCCTTACCTATTTGTTGAAGTTAGTTGGGCTCTTAAGGAAGCCAAGTGTGGCCGAGGGAGAAGAAGCTATGCGTCAAATGTTCACGCCAAGAAGAGCCATGTTGAGCGTAAGCAATCCTATGTGTGGATAAAGCATGCAGCAATCAAGTCTTGTGAGATTAGTATACGTGCGGCAGGAGGATATTGAGCATTGCAAAGAGAGGGTGTATGGCTGATAGGGTTATGGCATTGGCACGAGACTGGGCGTTCAACCTAGCACACGCACGCGAGGGGAAGCAATGGCAAGGTTGTGCATTGAGGTGTAGCATGCGGACAAGGCCATAGAGGTTAGCGTGCGATGAGGGTTGTGGTAAGACAAGCCTCGGGCGTTCAAGCAAGCATTAGCTTGGGCGTGGCTAGGTGTGCGATGATCAAGCTTGGCATGCGATGAGTAGAAGGCATGCGTTGATAGTAGGTGAAGTAATCACTCTTAAACCACCGATTAGAGGCACCAGCTATCCTAATCTCATGAACTAAGCCCAGTTGAGGTGGAGGTATCATGCTAAGCATTTATGATAAATGGTGTGGGGGGGGAGGGGGGGTATAAAAGGGAAGGATGAATTTCAAAAGGTTAGTTTGAACAATTCCTCTATGAAAATTGAGAGTTCTTGGTGTCATTGGAAAGCTCTGTGATTTTAGTTTCAAAGATAGTGCTACCAAAAGAAGATTTCGCTGAAATAAGGCCAGAGAAGGAAGAAAGTGACAAGAGGTTCAGTCCATGGGTGAATCCGGGCCATCAATGAAAAATTGAGGCTTCAGGACAAACCATAAATAGTTTTAAGCTGAAATTTTAAGATAAGATTTCTAAGACAATTGTAAACAAATTTGTAGAATAAAATTTCTTGAGTTGAGCTTTAGAATTTTAGTTATTAATGAAGTAATTTGAATCTAGAATTCTATGAACAAGAAGGCAGCTGCTTGGGTTAAGTAAGCTGGCAGCTCTTAGTAGGTGCACAGACAGACGAAGGGTTGAGCACTCCTATGTGTTTAACCTGATTGTTTGGGTTCAGAAGGCTTGCATTGAAGACTAGGATGAATAGGTGCCTATGTGAATGACCATGTGCGGCTGAAGGAACACTTAGAGCAAGTATTGGTTGCGTAGTGGGAATGCATTTGTGAGGTGTGTTGGCCACATAGCAATAACCTAAATCTCAAGGAAATTTCTAAATGCTTGACCTATAGCCAAGTATGCGTTTGAGTGAAGATCTTCTAGAAAAGGCTAAACGCAAGTTTAATTAAGAGTTAGTCTCAAAAGGGAGACCATTGCTAATAGCTAAATTTATGTGTTGTGTCCACAAGATTGATACCATTGCTAGAAGCATATCAACCTTAAAGGAGTAGCCCTAAAGTTATGAGTGACTAAGTATTTATAATGTTTTTAAAGAATCCATGATTTTAAGAAAGATTATTCTCATGCTAGCTATTTTACAAAATAGTTTCTCCAAGAAAACTATGAGTTTGTGTTTTCAAACGCATGCCATGTATGAAAGAATGTTATACAACTATTTACGTGTATTCATATGTACAAAGCATGCATTAGAGCCTTTAAAGACATGTTCCTATGCGTTTAAGTATACATGCTTTAAAGAGTAAGTCTTAATATGACTAATGTTACTTCAGACTCGATACTGAAGGACTTGGAGAAGGTATTTGAGCTATAGTACCTAAGGTATGATGGTACTTAGTTATAACTACGTGCACGTAGGTAATTAGACGTCGAGGGATTGAGAAAAATGGTTCTCTCTTGACTGAGGCTTGACGTTGGGATTTAACCATAACAGGGTTACTCTCAACTAAGGATCAGTTTAATGTTTTATGATGATAACAGTTTTACATGTTTAGTGCTTGAAAGTTTACATTTCAGTACAAGGTTACTGTAAAGACTTATGTTTCAGTATGATCTCTTTATTGAGACTTAAGCATGAGAACTTGTTTTCTTTCTTAAGTCAATCACTGGGTTAGTAGCTCACCCCATTTTTTAAAAATGTTTTCTTTCCCCAAGTAGCGGTCTTTCTCCAGGAAAGGGTGTGACAGTGAGTGACTAAATGTTTTCAAATATGTACACAAAAAAGGACATGCGTTCCAAATAAATTTCATGATAACATTCATGGGTTTTCCAAGCAACTAAAGTTTATATTTATGTTTTAAAGGTTTCATTCCATTTCCTAAGCAAGATATTTTAAGTTCTTTAAATGAGTTTTACTAATCCTAGCGTATGTTATGATTGAATGAAAGAATATTTCAACTACATGTTTATATTTGTGAAGCATGCATGTTGAATGGTAATAATGCTCTTATGGCAAAAGCTAGGTAAGTGCTATGCCTAAAGCTTATGATACTCGAATCTCCTATGAATGTTACGTTTCTAATGTATGGGTACCGAAGGTATAGAAGGTATCCGAGAAAGTACCTAAGGTATTGACAGTACTTAGTATACTCCACGTGCATGTAGGTAGTTCTTTATGAGAGGCCGAAGTATGGGTCTCCTGGCTACAGTCTTTATAACGGGACCGAAGTATGGGTCTCATTGCTATGAATGGACATTGGAAACTTGAGCAATGAATGCTCGTTCTCAACTAAGGTTTGACAGTATGATTGATGATAATGCTATGATTAATGTATGATACTATGTAATTTGATTGAGATTAATTCTAGTATGTTTATCTATTTACATTAATGCATATGAAATACTTGAGAAGAAATGTATTTCTATGAGTCATTCACTAGGCAACCAATTCACTCTTTTCAAATGTTTTCCTTTTACCCAAGTAGCGGTCAGTTTCCTCACGGTTGAATTCACTATAGGTTGCCACCCAAAGTTCAAATATCGAAGGAAGAAGCTTAGATTAAGCTTGTTTTGATGTCCACATATTTGGAAAGGAGTCTGGGACTTGTGAAACTTATTTTTCTTTTGGGACCCATGTTTATTCTTATCATTTTATTTCGTTAGACATATGTTTGTTTTTGGAACTGTAATTAAGTCTTACGTTGGTTAATGTCATGGTTGTTTTATTGCCAAGTCATTATGCATATTGAGGTTTTAAGCAGGTTTCACTTAAGTTAGGCAATAAGTGCTGGCAAGTAGGTCGGTAACTATTGTCGTCATATCCTCTTTCGATTTTAGAGGGTAAACCGGGAGGGGGTGTGATAGGGACCTTATGGACCTACAGATCATGAGCTCCATCGATTTGAAATTAATTGGCTAATTTTTTTTAACTAAATTAATCAAAATTCGTTAACTATCGAGACACACCACTATAGCTCAATAGTTGCACTCTTCTTATCGTAGATATATTTCTGTCCATCTGATTTAACCATAATCGGTAAGTCGACCCTTCACAAGTTGTTCATAATATCGGTTGGGGTTAAAGTTGTTTTACCCCCAAAATTACATCTTACTTCTTAAATCCCACTAATCTTCTAATGAACAATTGGTTTGTGATCGAATAACTTAAACCAAGTCCCTCTCAAGCCAATGAGAGGGTGGGGCCCCTTGTTCAAGACCTGGAATCAATACTTAAGAGAACAGCCTCTTTACTATCCCTAGAGATGATAGGAGTGAATTTCGTCTTGCACTCTATGTCCCCAGCTATCTACCTGATCTTATTCATATATTATAGATCCAATAACTTAAATCGAGTCCCTCTCCGTCTTGCAACCTATGCTCCCGATAGTGTTACCAGAATAAGGTACTCAACCTTATTCATATACTATCGACTGTTTCGGCTATTTACTCGAACTTGATCCATCTTTATTTCTCCACATAAAGTTCAAGTATTCATGTAATAGCCATGGATCTTAGTTTATTGGATTTTAGTCTATACAAGTACAATATACCTATTCAACAACAATTTTATTGAATAAATATCAATGAAATCTTTATTGATAATAGAAAATGTTTAACATTACAAACTGCGAGTTTTAGAACATACAACTCAATAGTACATGTGTTCAAACAAGGTCGGACAAGGAACAATGATTAATGTTGTTTATATTAGCAGGTTGCAATTGTTGGTAAATCCTTTTGAACATCTAATATTCAACTTTGATCAAAGTTTTAGAATTTTGTTTTAATCTTTAAACCTTGTTTTTTTTTTTTTTTTTGGTTTAGGAGTGTTTATATTAGTTTTAGAAGCACATCAAGTAAGTGAAATCCTACTTTGTTTATTTAATGTTAGTATGTTGTTTGTTTTACTTAATTAATTATAATATGTTGCATGCATATGTTTATGAGTTTTATTGTTTTGTAATGAGCTTTGCGTTGATTATATTATTGTGATTTTGGATGATAAGCATGAAGCACTATAGTTATTTTGTTACTTCTAATTAAGTTTGATTGTATATGAAGATTTCTAATTAAGTTTTAAACTCTTTGTTTGTAGTTTCAGATTGTTTCAGAGTATTCAAATTGAGTTTTAAGGCTCTTGTTAAGGTAAGAACATCTCCTTTGAGAAAGAAGAATGTTTTGTCCTATGTATTATGAGTATTATATATTTTGACTATGTGACATGAATGAGACTTTTGTTGGATTGTTAATAGATGGAAAATGTAATGACATCAATATTTTGAACATTATACCTTTTTTATGTTTAATAAGTTGGAAAGAATGCAAACATTGAAATGGTGTAACTAATGAATAATATTATAATTGTTGACATTGATGTGTTGAGTTGAGTTCTAAAATGAATGTTATTCTTTTACTAGGGATTGGAAAAACACATTGAAGAAAGGAAACTACCAAGCAAGTTATTTATATGTATTTTTCTGTTGGGATAGTGGTTAACATTTAGTTGTATTTAGTTTCTTTGTAAACAACTCAATCGAAGTTTGGTTACTAGTTTCTTTGTAAATAGTTTCCTTGTATTAATGTTACAAACCCCATTGTTATATATGAAAGTTCATATTTATGTTTGTGTACATATTTTATGTCAATATTGGATGAACCATAGGTGTAATAACAGGTATGAAATAAATAGTTATCCATGATTAAAAGCATTTGTTGACATTTCAATGACGTTTAGAAAGTGTCATAATTAAGGCATTATTGACACTTAAGTGTGACATTATTAATGTTTTTAAGACAGGTTTTTAACGTCAATGTAGATGTTTAATTGACAAAAAAAGTAAACTTTTGGGACATTTATTGACAATGATAAATTGTCATAAAAAATGTTCCCATGATAGGTAATAAATGTCAATAAATGCTTATTGTTGGCTGAATTAAAAAATCATGAAAAAATCAATAATGACCGAACCTTGATGGTGGATTCAAAGACTAAAAAAAGAGCACGAAATTTTTTAGAGTCGTGAAAATCCATTTTTGTTGTAATGTAAAAAGAGGTTGGAATATGTTTGAGTTGTATACAAAATTTTTGGATACCTCTTTTAGTGAACAATAATAAGTTTTGACATATATGACAAAAACTTAATAAAATCAGATAATTGCTTCTTAGTGATATTATCACAAATGACTTCATAAAGTAAAAAAATAATATTGCGGATCCGCTTGTAAAAGGTCTAACTAGAGACTTGGTTGAAAGTTCATCAAGGAGAATAAGATTAAAGCCTTTAATTTTAAAAAGTTAACTAGAGAAGCAACCCAACCTAGTTGACTGGAGATCCCAAAATCTAGGCTCAATTGGCAAATCGACCTTTGGATAACTTAGTGAACACTGCATTGAATTTTTTTCTTACCTATTCTAAGGATAATGTGACAGTGCAAGCGTGGTTTTAAGGTAAGCATTGTGCTTTTAATGATTTCTATAATTTTTTGAATAATTATTTATAAAATAGCATATACGATGTTCTTTATAGGAATCACTTATGTGAGTGTGAAGGGGTCATTTCTATGAGAATTTTAAGGCAAATTCTCTAAAACACTCATGAGACCAGGCAGTGTTCAAGGCCAAAGTGAACACAGTCATGAGAACATACTTTGTTATAATGAGAAACTATGTGTCTTCAATTGTCGTAGTTTACTCTAGAATAGCTGATAGTTCAAGGCATCAAGTTCACTGATTAGCTAAGTAAACTCGGTTGATGTTCACTAGGAAAAGTTCAAAGTCTTACTACTTATCTCGATGCAGATTCTTCATGGGAAATACTGAAAGTTTCCTTTTTTCTTTTATCTTGAATTGTCAACTTATCATTTATAAATATGTCTCTACTTCAAGTTGTATTTAAAAACTTTTTCATAATCACTTTTCTCTCATGAAATTTTATCCCGTTTTATCAAGTTTTTGAAATTCGGTTTATTTCCACAAAACATAGTTCGTTGGATCTTGTGGATGAGGTGTTGTTTTCATTAGAAAGTTAATTTTTCTATCTTGGGAGACAATTACTCAAGAAACTTAGGCACTAAAGTGAGTAAAATTGTCTTAAGGAGACAATGTGAAGTCGTTGGACCCAGATTCTCTCATGTATATAAGATTACATATTCTCAGATATTCTTGTGATATTATTCTTATAACACAACCGATTTTGTAGACCTCATTAAATGTACCAATAATGTCGATTGAAAACTGACAATAAAGATCTTTTTTTTTTTTTTGTTAAAACTGACACTATACATCCGTGCCTTTTATTTCAACCAACATCAAAGGCCTTATTTCTTCTAGTGATCAATTTGTTCTCAACCTCTAAGATAGACTAAATTCATATTACTTAGATGATCTAATTATAAACTAAGGATCAGAAAAAGTTAGAAACTCCCATCAATCCTTGATCTTCAAAGTACTCCACAAGTAAGATAGATCAATCTTCACTTTGAATGCTCCAAATATTCATGCATTATATCACAAGAACACACAAGAAACAAAGCTAAAAGCTTTCAAGATTTAAAACCCAAAATTCTACGCTTTAGAAATTTCTCATTAACATTAGGGTTAGTTGCATAAATGGAATTCAAGCCCAAAATAATATAGCATGTAGTACAAGGATAAAATAATTGCATAACAAAAATAGTAAAAGACTAAAAACCCCACGTCCAACCACCATTTTACACGGTACTTCCCATTTTTCTCAAATTTAAAGTTATCACGGATAGCTGCTATCAGTGATAATTTCAATTTGACAAATGTACTATCAGTTGCTATCACTTATAGCTACTATCAGTGGTGTTGCTATCAGTGATAACTTTCAATTTGAGATGTGTGTTATCAGTTGCTACCACTAATAACTTTCAATTTAAGAAATGTGTTATTCGTTTCTATCACAGATAATTTTCAATTTAAGAAATGTGCTATCAGTTGCTATTAGTGATAGCTTTCAATTTGAGAAATGTAATAACTATTGCTATCACTGATAACTGCTATCATTGATGTTTCTATCAGTGAATATCATTGATAGTTGCTATTAGTGACTATCATTGATAGCTGCTATTAGTAATAGCTTTCAATTTCATGTGTGCTATCAGTTGCTATCATTGATAACTTTCAATTTCATATGTGTGCTATCAATGCTGCTATCAATTGCTATTAGTGACTATCATTGATAGCTGCTATCAATAATAACTTTCAATTTCATATGATAATTGACTATCATTGTTGAGGGTGGAGCATATTTGTGATGTTTTGTAGCATAGAATTTTGATTTAGAGAGATTTAGAAGCTTAAAGAAGTTAGGAATAGACAACGAAAAACCCCACGTACCAAACCTAGCCTTACCATATTTGTGAAAGGACTCTCCTTTTCACACATATCCAAACTAGTTAAGAATACATGTAATGCACGTTAAAAAAAATTGTAATTGTTTATATTTTAAGAAAAAATATAGGTGTTTTTTTAAAATGTAATAAATATTATATAATTTTACTTTAAATACTCAATATAAATTTTATTTTAGTGTTTTTATATGTTATCGTTTTTCATTATAGTATACAAAATAAACAAAGTGTTCTAGCAATTAAATTATCAAATAAATATATTAATGTTTTGATATTGTAACATAGATAATGAACCAATTTTTATTTTAATGTTTTTATATATTTACCATCAAAGTCACTCTCATATACGAAAGGATGGATTTTGTTTTGAACTCTCTCTAGACACCTAGAATCAGAGTAAAATGAAATAAAAATGAAAATGAAGGACGAAAAACGAACCAGAGCCAAAAGTACTGGAACTAAAGTAGTATTTAAATCATAAATTTAAAAAATGATATATTTTGAAATGGGTGATATTTTATTTTTATGTTTTTTTAATCACTCCCACATAACTCTTCAAAATTCAATGATCCAGGTTTATCAAGTGGCTATTTTAAGTAGTATGTTTATTTGTTTTGCATATCAAGATTATATTTGATTGTGTTTAATAATTGAAAAACTCCTAAAGAAAATAATTGGTGATATTGAAAGAAATAATTAGCCTTGTGGTTAGTTATTAAATGATCATACAATATCTTCTCCAATGCTAAAAAACAAATGTACAAGTTGGAACCATTCACCAACTTGGAGATTTATAAGTGTAATAATCTCTGTCTTCAAGTAGTTTTTATGAGTTTTAATGTTATGTTGCATGATAGAAATTAATTAAAATGATACGAAAATTTTTCATCATATTGAGGACTTTAATTTTAGGTGGAATAATGAATTTGGACGCTATGAAGAAATTATGTCACTCTTCATGTCTTGAATTAACAATATTATTTATTTATTTTGGCATTAAAAATAGGACGATTTTCAAAAATAGAAAAATAAGAAAAAAATATTTACACAAATAGCAAAATTTAATTATAGTTGTGATAGTCACATATATAAACATTGATCTTCAGTGTCTATCACATATATAGACATTGATCTTCAGTGTCTATTAATGATAGAAACAAATACAAGTCTATCACCGATTATTATTGATCTAGATGTTGATCTTCAGAATCTATATGTGATAAAAAATGGTAGAAGTCTATCATTAATACTATCAGTGATAGAAATTGGTACAAGTTTATCATTAATAGAAGTTGATAAAATTCTATTAGTATCTATCAGTATTTTTTTCTTTTTTTATTATTTCTATAAATAATTTAACATTTTTTCTATTCATGAAAATTTATGTTAAAAATTCGAAGATATCCTAAATTAAATAACTTTCTTTTCAAATACATCAAACATTACAAATAAAAATTATGTGTACATATAAAAAAGAAAAGGAAGAGAGTAACACTTGAAAATTGTACAGGTTTATTCTTAATTTGGACTTTGACCTGTCTTATGCAAATTAAATTATAGGGTACCTGCACAGTAGTAATTTTAGGAATAATAACAAAGTATATAACGATATTTTAACAAAGTGTATAACAATATTTTAACAAAGTGTTTCTGCGATAGACTTTTATCGTTGATAAACTCTTACTGGTCTATCACTAATAAACTCCTACCAACGATATGGTCTATCATTGATAAACTATCTAAGTTTTATCATATTTGTAATTTTTTTTACATTATGTTATATCTGCTAATACTTTTGATCTGATTGCTATATTTGTAACTTATCTCAAATTATAAATGTTTATTTAATAATAAACACTACAAACAAACTGAAGATTAATAGAGATTTTGCAAACTGCTCTCCAATGAAAATATGTGATCTTTTTATAAAAATAATTTAATGGATTATCTTTATTCTTTTATTATTTTAGACAAAGGGAAGGCATAAATAATATTCCTATAAACTGTGTATGCTTTAAAATGTTCTTGAAAGATGGGGATGATATTTTAACTGAGATCGGAAACAACTCATTAATAATATCTCGTGACCAAAACGAGTATAGTTTAATTTAACTAGTATACACATACGTTAGTAATCAAGAAATCTATGGTTTGAATCTTGTGTCCTTACATTGATAGAGAAGAAACTACAATGGTTCACTATAAGTAGATGAGAAAATAGGAATTTTTGTGTCCTTCTCAATTTCTTTCATGAATGGGGATTCCTTTAATGTACTTATTCGAAATATTAGTGTCTATAGAAGTTTCAAAAATATTTATTGAAATCGACAGAAACATTATCTACCAAACTATGTTCAACTTAATAATTAAAATATTTATTTAATATAGTATATATATATTTCAAAAGTTAATTCCAGTATAGCTTAATGGATAAAGATGTCGATATGCACACATTTTTAATTAAATTCAGAAATCTGTAATATCACCTCAATAATCACAAATTTTTAATGTACTCGTGATTTCCTTTCCAAACTAAACGTAATAATATTTTTAAATTTTTTTTAAATCTATAGAAATTATTGAAACTCTTAAATGGTTGGTCGTCTTTTTGAATAAAGTAGAAATTTATGGAAATTTTTTTTATAATTGAACATAGAAAAAGGATGAATATTAAAAACAAGTGGTCTTGAAATAATAAAGATTGAATAATCAAATGTACGAAAAAAGTGGGACACAAAAATAGACGATGGTTATTAATTAATTTCCCTATTGTCAACTTGGCAGCCACCAATATTTGCATACATCTAATTTACTCCCAAAAATCCAAATTATATGACCAACAAAAACACAATCATATAATATAATAATTACTTGCCAAACCCGATGCCCCGCCGTGTACTTGTAAACTCTTCTATTTTGGATTACTTGTTTGAGCCAAAGCTTATGTTTTCATCAATATTTCTATTTTTATATGGGTTCGATATCGATATGATAATGAATCGACATTTTCGTTAGGTAAAAAAGAAAAGTTTTCATGAACTCTATTCATTATATTCACTTTTACTAAATTATATAAAGTCTCGTCAACAAAATTTTTGGATCCACGATTGATTACTAATGTGTATATATCATATAAATAATAGACATGTGAATTTGTGCAATATTATATAATGTTTATTTAATTATTAAATTTTATTTTTTTCAATTTTTTGATTTTATAATTTTTCAGAAATATCTATCGACATCGACATTTTATTCATATTTCCATCGACATTTTCATAAAATTGTGATGTTTGTATTTTTGTCCATCATAAGTTTAAATAGTTTCACTTCCAATTCATCTCCCTACTTATTGGTTCCACAATTATTGCATTTTATTAATGCATATTTCCCAACTAATATCGGATCGACCAATCAATTATTGGTGATTCTACATATATGTTCTGTCATCTTACGATCACCCATCACTTTAATATGGGTATTTATTAAAGAAAAAAATCTTAGCATAAAGCGAACGTGAATTGTAGTCTAGCCAATATGAGAGAGATTAATAAGAAATTATAACCTAGCCAAAGTGAAGACAATATGCCAATGAATAACACAGACTATATGGTTAAATCACAAAGAAACTACTTGTGAGTCTAAGGAGATAATCATCTAGTCTCCTCGTGTTGATCTCTCGTCTCGTTTAACTGAGATAAGTATTGATTACTCCAACATAAGTGTAAGACTGATACTTAAAACATGTTTCGGAATAATTCTAAAATAGTTAAAATCACTGTTGTTATTTCCTAAAAATACTCTGAAAAATGGTTTTAATCATTTAGAACAAATTTTGATGATATGCAAAATTGCATGTAAAAGTGTAAAATTATATACTAAATTAATTTTGATTGATTAATGACATGTTTTGGAGTAATTTTTAACACATGACAAAAGTTACTTTGACAATTTCAAAACCACTCTCAAACATGCAATTAGTAATTTGTGGAGATAAACTCACACCCAACAAAAAAAAAAAAAAAAAAAGTGCATATAAGTAGTCTTTTACAAACACCCAAAAATTAGCCCTAAGTGCTGAATAGGAAATGAGGCATTAACCACTACAAGAAATCTGTCATTTAGCGACGAAAAGCTAGTAACTAAAAATACATCGTCACATCTCTAGGGACAAAATATATTTTTTGTCACAAAAGTTTGTGACAAATACATAAAAAGTCACAAACTTGCAACTATAAATCATGTTCGTCACACAATTCATGCAACTAAAAAGTAACAGTCGCATAATAAGGTGCGACTGTTACCATTTATGTCATACTATGCGACAAAACGTGGGAAAGGTCGATGGCCCAGATTGGGACTAAACCTCAATTAATCGCAAATTGCAACTCTTTCTGCCTTTGTCGCAAGCCCAATTAATTGGGCGGGACATAATGGCGTTATAAGGTATGCTACGAAACCACGTCTAGTCACATGATGCGACAGGTCGTAGTCGCAAATCGTAAATCTTTTCCCCAATTTCCTTTTCTTCTTCGTTTGCCGCATCATTCTTTAGGGTTTGGTTTTCTTCTTCTTCCAACCCAAAACTTCACCGTCGTCCGTTAGGGTTTGTTTCTTCTCTCTCTCTCTTTTGTTCACCGCCATTACCTTTGGCACACCTCTGGTAGCCTTCTGTTCACCGTACATCACCGTCATAGGTGGGTTTTTTTTCCTCATCTCTCTCTGTTCCGTTTCTATATCTTCATTTGTCACATCTCTCAGCCTCACTCTTGCAAGTCTTCATAGGCTACCGAAAGTCACAGCTACCGAGCACCTTTGTCGTCGTCGCCTCCAGATTTGTACTTGAAACCATCGAATTCGTAGTAGAAACCATCACCGTTAATAGGTATTTACGTTTATTATTTCATTTCATGTTTTTCATATGATATTTGAGTTTATTTTGTATTTAAAATGTAATTGGAGAATGGTTGAAAGTTTTTATGTGTTTGAAGAATGGTTGTGACTCCATTGTAAGCTTAATTATGTTCTTTTATGTGACTACATTGTAAGCTTGATTTTGTTTTTTGTTAAGCCATTTGAATGTAAGTTGGAGAATGATTGTATAGTTTGTATGTGTTTGAAGTGAGTTTTGGAGGATATTTTGTGTGTTCAAAGTGTGGATTGGAAGTCATTGACATTTTGGTAAGTAACATACAGTTGTATCCATTTACTTGATTTTTGTGACTCCATTGTAAGCTTGATTTTGTTCTTAATTAAGCCCCTTGAAAGTTTTTAGGTCCTTTCATTATGTTGAAAGTAATTGATTATTCTTATTATGATGGAATGTTGAGAGTTATACACATGTTTGTTTACTTTAAATAAGTTTACGATAAGTTTCTATATATCATGATGCTTATTCATAGGATATTTGAGTTTATTATGTATTTAAAATGTAATTTGGAGAACAATTGTTAGTTAAATTATACGTATTTGAAGTGAGTTTTGGATAATACTTTGTGTGTTCAAACTGTGTTTTGAAAGTCATTGTGCGAGTTGGAAGTTATTGACATCTTGGCCAGTTATCTACAATTGTATCTATATGCTTATTTTTTTTAGTTGGATGACATTGTGTGATTGTGAAATTGGAAGCATTTGATTATTTGTTAAGCTCCTAAATTAAAAGTTTGTAGATCCTTCCATTGTGTTGGAAGCATTTGATTGTTTTTGTTATTATGGAATGTTGAAATTTATATATATATTTTCACCTAGTTTTGTTTAATTAAAACAAGTTCATGATAAGTTTCCATATATATGATGTTTTTTCATAGGATAAATTATGGATAAAAGTTGAATAAAATTACAAAATAGGCTATGCAAAGAATGTATTGATGGAATAAGAACATTTATTAGTTTGGCACAGAAGTATGTTGAACGAATTGTCTCAACTTTTGATCTTTCCTACTATTCTCTTGGACTTTAGATTGAATTATAGAATTCAAAATGAGCTTGAATTTAGGAAATTTTGGAGAGAGGAAGATTGAATTTTTTGGTTGAGAGCCACAGTTCTCAACCTTTGAACTGAGTATTTGTTCACCGCATGCCATTGATCTTTACAAGAGAATGAGACCTCGATTGAAGAAGATAGTGGAATTTCATGATGTTTAATGCAGGATAAATCCACTAGGTGGAATTTCTCACTTTTTTAATTAAATTCATAATTCAATATAAATAAATTTTGAAATCAAAATTTCAAAATATATATATATTAACTCAATAATTAATTTCAAATAAAATTAATTTTAATAATTAATTAAACAATTTAATTAATTATATTAATTTAATATCAAATATTAAAACACAAATTCTTTAATCGTAAATCTTTATTCATGTAATCAATATTTAAATCATATTTAAATATTATCCAATTCTCCAATTTCGTTTAATTTGATACTTAAACGTGTAATTATATCATATATAATTACTAATCTCCTTAATTCGAATTTCAACGTTTCAAAATTACCCATCACTTTATTCTAAGGTTTAATCCGTTTGTGAGCTAGTAGGGAGACCTAATGGACCTACAGATCATGAGCTTCAACGATCCGAGATTAATTGGCTAAATTCTTTAAACCAAATTAATCAACATTCTTTAACTACCAGGCCACTCCATTAAAGCTCAATAGTTGCACTCCCTTCACTGTAGATATACTTCTGTCCACTTGATTTAATCGTAATCGGTAAGTCGACCCTTCACAGGTTGTTTGTAATAACGACGGGGTCAATTGTTTTATCCTCGAGATTACATCTTGCTCCTCAAGTCCCACTGATTCTCTAATGAATAATTGGTTTGGGATCCAATCAAGAAATCGAATCCCTCTTGGGCCAGTGAGAGGGTGGAGTACCTTGTTCAAGACCTAGAATCAGTACTTAAGAGAACAACTTCTCTACAACTTTCTTACACCCTATGTCCCTAGCTATCTACCCAGTCCTACCCCTGAAATGGGAGGCTTATTGAGCTGGTGTTGTTGAGTCAACTCTCACCCATGCAAATCTAAAGATAATTCCGAATAAACAAGAATTCATAGTTAGCTCATGATTAAGGTCGAGTTACCTAAGTCATCACTCTGAAATAGTCAGTCTTAAACAATAAACAACGTTATAAAGTAAGAGTGACTTTATTTCTTGCTCCGATCTTATATAAACTCTTTGCATAGGATGCTCTCATTCACATGTCTTCACATGAACGATTCAGAATCACATCGTTTGTACTAAATACAAAGTGGTCATATCTGATAGTGTTACTGGAATAAGGTATCCAACATTATTCGTATACTATAGACCACTTTGGTTATTAACTCAAACTTGATCTATTTTATGTCTCCACATAAAGTCCTAGTACTCATGTAATAGCCATCGATCTTTAGTTTATTGGATTTAGGCTTTTACAAGTGCAATTTATATATTCAATAACATATTTATTGAATAAACTTCAATAACATTTTTATTTCAAATAAAATATGTTTAAATTTACAAACCACGAGTTTTAGGATATACAACCCAACATTTTTTTCTTTATAGGCGAATTTTTTTCATCTCTAAATGTCAGTTTTCTTGTAGTGGACGAAGCTCCATCTTCTTCCACAACCTTGTGGTGGGTGTGGCATAGCTCCAACATAAGATGTGGATTCATGTAGGTGTTATGAAATTGAGAAATAAAGAAAAAGAGGAAAGTGTACATAATAAAAAACGATCCAGAGATTTATGTGATTCACTAAAAGAGTGTTAGCTACGTCCAAAGGCAAAGGGAGAGAGCAGTTTCATTAACAAAGAGGGAAATATCAGATAATTCAAATTTTAGAGGAGTCAATTGGGTTAGAGGATTATTTTATAACACATCAGATCTAAACATTAGGTCTAAAATCATAAATAACACATAATTCGAATACAATTTAGTAAGACCTTCATATTTAGTCAGAGCATCAGGTAATATATTCAAGACATTTTAATAGTGCCAAATTTTTGTCCTCTATGCAAATCTATTAGCATTTCACTTATTCATACATATACTGTTATCAAACACACGTTCAAAATATTTAATTTTGTACTTTTAACATTTATGATATATTAATTGTAAAAGAATTAGTAAAAAAAAACATTTTAAATTTATTTCTTTCTAAAATTACATGAATGAAACGGTACGCAAATTATTTTCATATTTTGTGCTCTATGTGCATGCCAATCTAACATGTCGTATCAAACCTCTATAATCAAAATTTGTCGAGTATTTTCAGTTAACATTGTATATAATCTAAGCCTCCTTTTTTTGTGTGAGGTTTATTATTATTATTATTATTATTATTATTTTGACCACGAGTTCAAATTAAGTAACCTCTAGTTTGATAATCATTTGTTTTTGAATATTAAGTCCAAACGGCTCCTTCTATCTTTAAATTTTTTGTTTAGTTATATACTTTTTATCAATATTTTCAAAAACTAAGTTAAATTTTAAATATATTTTTTTAAGAAAATTGTTTCTTTTTTAGAATTTTGCTAACGTATAAATACCAATTCATTATTATAATTATACGTTTAACTTATATAAATATATATAATTTCCTAAATATATATAATTTCCTAAATAAACTTGTAAATATATGGGAAAGTGGCAATAAATATAGTATAAGATTTTTTTTCTTTTTACAATATATACAAGTTATTTTGATACCACGGGAATTGCACCTGTTGTGTAAAATTTAGAAAGAGAAATTAATTATAGAATTTTAACAATACAATTTTAATTGAATAAGAGAGTTTTATTATTTAAATAAGTCAGGAAAAAACAGTTATAAGAATTTAGGAAAAATAATAATTATTTTAATTAAGTTTAAAATTTATTATTAAAGAATATTTACATTAACGTGTTTAAAAGAATATATAAACTGAAATATTTTGTACTCATTTTTCAAAGAAAAAAATTGTGAAAATCATCTTAGCAACCATCTTTTTTTTTTTTTTTAATTGGGTTGATTTTATTAATTTCCTAATTTCGAAATTTAATTCGAATCAAAATATTATTATTTTTATAAAAGATTGTGGTTACTTGTATTTGATATTTTAATTTGGGTATTTGATGATCTTTTTATTTTTAAACTTTAATTTAAAACAAAAAGAAAAAAACTGAAAACTAAAAGATACATATAGTAAGAAAATTGGAGGTTGGAAAAGAACACATATGATGTTAACTATTTTATATATATATATATATATAAACTAAATATAGGCATAGAGATTAAAAAAAAATCTATAAAAAATTAAAGCAAAATAATCAAAATTATTAAAATTAGTCTAAAAAAACAAAAGGAATATGAGATAGCAGAGGGAAAATTGAAGGTTTAATTTAGCCGATTAGATTTCAAATAGTAATTTGATTTTATTTCAAATCAAATATTTTAAATTTGTTAATTTAAATCTTTTGAATGGATTAATGTGGTGGTTAAAACAATTAATAAAAATTAATGTGAAGATTGAAAAATAAATCTAAATATGATTAATAATAATAATAATAATAATAAAGATTTTAAAAAGATAAATAGAGAATGTAACAAATAATTTAATCTTTATAATTAAAATAAAAATACTCCATATACTTATATAACCATCAAATAAAAGGGGTAAATATTTTAAATTGATTAATGTGCCTATTAAATTTTTTTTAAAAGAAAGTACATGGAGATTGAAAAATAAATATAAATCTAGAATTAATTAAAAAAAATAAAAATCAAGATTTTAAAATCAAATATAAATTGAGAATGATTACAAATGAAGCAATTACAATAAAATTACTCTTTATATCCACACACACTCTATAATATGTTAAACAAAATAAATGTTTAAATAATTTAAGAAAATGTAATTGGTAATTTTCTTTTTACAAAATTGTAATTTTTATGTTAACTAATGTTGAAATTTATTGGATCTCTAACTGTCAACGAATTAGATAAAATTATGGATAGCTTTTAGTTTCGTGATAATTGACTCTTAAACCTTTTTTTTAAAAAAAAAAAGAAAAATCAATTTTTATTGATAATTTGATTGTCCTCTTATTCCTAAACTAACTTAAATCAAAATATTTTTCTATACTAACTTAAATCAAAATATTTTTCTACTCTTTTATTTATTTAGGATTGGTTGTTTTGATTATTCTCCCAATTTAAAATTTAACATAAACCAAAGTATCTTTTTCATTTCATTTATATATATTATTTTTTGTAATTGATTTGGATGATATTATTATTCTTTTAATTTCAAATAAAAATATTATTTTTCTTCTACTTTTGTATAAAATTTTGTAATACTTTTTTCGTAGTTGAAAAAAAGATGATTTGATTATATCTTCCTAGTTTTTAATTTTTAAAAAAATTTATTTGAACAAAGTTTTTCTATCAAAACTCTAAAATCATAAATCTTGATTTGCATGGATCTCTTTTTTATTTTAAATTTATTTTGAAGTTTTATGAATGGAGAAAATGTACAAAAGCATGTAGCAAATAGTAAAAATTATTATAAACCTTAAACTAATTGGTGTGCATATAAAAAATTTAAAAGTGAGAAAAACTCCAAAAACATAAAAAATAGTCAACCACTTTCTTCCCTATCACTTTGTCATCCTCTAAATTGCTTGAACCATGTTGAACCTAAAAAAGAATGTCTTCTTCCCTACCCTCTTTAATAATTGATGATCAGTAGGTGAATTTGCATGTATAGGAAAAAAAATTACAAAAGCATATAAAAGAATACATTAATCACTCTGCATAATTTTACGAAATTGAAAAGTGAAAAAGATTTGAAAAGGATGACATACATTTAAAAAAAAAAAAAAAAAGAGAGGTAATATTTTTTCTAGACGTAGAAGAGATATCTGAAACACTACAAGTAAATTCTTCTTTGGGAATGAAAAGAAAGATTGTAAAAGATGTTAAGATTAACAAAAAAAAAAAAAAAAAAAAAAAAAAAAAAAACATGAATGCTACAACAAAATTTATATAAGAAAATGAAAGCAAAAATCTTAGGGAGTGCATATTAACAAAATTAGAAAAAAGAGAGAGAAGAGATACAAATGAAAAATGAGAGGTTAAATTTAGTTCTTTACAAAAAAAAAAATAAATAAACTTAGATTTCAAATCAACCAAATAAATATAATTTGAAGTTATAATTTTTTTCCAAAATTTAAGAGGAATTTGAGATTTTATAGATAAGATTGTGATTTTTAAAAAAAAAAAAAAAAAATTTATTTCAACGTGAATGCATAAAAGTAGGGGATAACTTTTTAATTAATGATTTTAATGTGAATTAAATTATATTAATGACTATCAACTAAAAGGAGAAAACGGGATTTATGAGATGAATATTGTAATTTTAATAAAACATTTGTAAAATCGTGCCACTAGAAAACTATTTAGATAAATATCCGTCTTATGAGAAGACGCATTCTCTCTCCTCAAAGCTACAATTTTAAATAAGTCAACGGAGGACGCGCAATTTACGTAATGTTTGTAGGTTTTCTGTTGGTCCAATAGGTTTGCTGCAGACTGCAACATCTTTTGTTTTTTTAATTCGTAAACAATTTACATTAACATTTTTTTTCGTCAAAATTATACATAACTAATAGTTTTTGTACGATTTCCAAATAGAAAAAACTAATGATTTTGTAATATCTTAGGATCTTTTTCTAATAAAATGTAAATACTTTTGAGATTTTTCAATTTATAAGAATTTTTCTATAATCTAATGGGTTGTTAATATATTTTGTATTACTTATAAGTTATAGGAAAATTCTTATGAAAAATCTAAAAATATATTTATACTTAAAAAAAAGTTTAAACTTTTTGCTATAAAGTATAAATATTTTAAAATATTTTTTTATATTAAAAAAAGGCCCCTCTTATAATTTATATTATAGCAACTTCCTCTTAAGATTCTATAAATATATCAATTTACACCTTCCATTACATTCTATTTGAAAAATATTTCATGTAAACTTATAATTGTATTCATTAAATCCATAAACATTAATAAATGAATCAATTTGGTCTCTTCTTATACAATTTTTTTTTAACTCGTCCATGAATTTACTATAATCTTCCATTTTATTAAAACGATATTTGAAAACGTATACACATTTGAGAATTAATCCATGGATTTTTTTCAAATGCAATAATAATGAAAGGTTTGAATTGATTGACTTATGAAAATTTTGAGAGTTATATCAATTATTATTCGAAAATGATAGATATATCAATTTAACCTATAAATTTTCATTATTGAATTAATTTAGACCATTCCTTAAAAATTTATAATTATTTTCATCTTATAGTTTTGGAGAAAATAATAATTTGTATCCCTCAACTTTATGGTTGCATCAATTTAAACCATAAACTAATAATTGAATCAATTTAAACCCTCGGATTTTATTAATATATCAATTTACCCCCTCAATTATGTTCCATTTGGAAAAACTTTATGTGAAACTTATATTTGTATATTATATTTACAAAAGTGTAGGCTTAAAATTAATATAATTTAATTCATGGTTTTAATTGATGGAACCCAAAATCTAATGTTATAATTTGATATTTGATCGTCACGATATCAACTTTGATTAATTTTAGTTATTGAACTTTCACAAAGTGATAATTTTGATTCCTAAATTTAAAACGAAAAGATCAAAATGGTTACTTTTTAAAAGTATAAGGACCTAAATAAACTAAAGTTAGAAATATATGATCAAAATAAATATTTTCAAAGTATAGGAACCAAAACGAACCAAAATAAAGGTATAAGACAAAAGTAGTATTAAACGCCTAACAAAAAATATAATAAAACATTAGTTATATTAAAAAATATATATATATTATTTATAAAGTTTTACAAATAGAAAAATGTTAATGTATAATATTTACGAATTAAATAACAAGAAAACAAAACAAAACAAAAATGTTTTGTAGCAAACAAACCAAGCAATTTAAATTCACAACTAATGGGCTAACACAAAAGAAGAAATCAAAAGTTTCTCCCTAGATCATAGTATAGATAAGCCAATAAAACTATATGAGATTAGCACACTAATCACTTATTAGTTGAAGTATTAAGCTTTTGTTTAATTGACATTAAATCCTGATCTTTAATTACCAATTAGGTAGGTGATTAATATGTTTAACTTTTAGGAATTCATAAATATCCAAATATTATTTAAAAGGAAATTTTACAAAAATAACAAAAAGAAAATACTGATAGATACTAATAGAAGTCTATTGACATTAATAAACTTCTATCAATTTCTATCGCCGATAGATATTTACATTTTTCTATTTTAAAAAAACCACTTTTTAAAACATACCCGTCAAATTTAATAGTGTCGGATTTGGATGTTTTTTTTCTTTTTGAAATATCCAACTTGTAATGTTAAAAGTTGATACACGACTCTTTATTATCACTTAAAATATTTAATTGCATGATAATAGTGAATAAAAGTTAGGATTTTTCATTTTGACCTACAAATTGCATATTAAATATTTTAAAAAAAAAAATAGTTAAAAGCTGTATTATGATTCCTGAAGGAGTAGATAGGAAAGGCTGGATGATTTTCCATAATATGTTAACATTCAGAGACAAACCAAGGGAGCAACAAAAGCAAGAAAACATATCAAATATTAAACAAATTGCAGAATGTTCCAAAAGCTTCGAATCAAAGAAAGTCATATGCAGAAGCAATCAAACTGGCAAGAAGGTCGTCTGAGTCTCACGATTCCTCATCAACACAAACAAGTACAGGCTCGAACAACAGGAAAATACAGAGTATTGTATGTTTGGAAAAAGAAGAGACTTCCGAATGGGAAAAAATCATTGTGTGTTATCTCGTAGATGTTTATACGATGATTGTGTTAGAATCATCAAACTGCCCAGAAGTTTTTTGCATTGTCAACCTCCCCCTCCTAACTGTGCATCATGCTTGGGATCCTGACAATAATATTTGGAACTTAGAGCTTCGTAGACCTGAAGTTTGGGATTCATTATCTGTCACTTGGGCTAACCATCTAGAAACTAGATCGACGACAAAATTATTTGGAAATTGGCAGCAGATGGAATCTTCTCTGTTAAATCTTTAAAATTCCATTTACATGAGACTAATCTAAACCTTCCATGCATTAATCCGGGCAACATATGGAAATTGTTTATTACAAAGAAATGTAAATTCTTCTCATGGTGTATCTTGCAAAACAAATGATAGATACAAACGAAGAAACCATCTATTTGTCTTAATTCTAATTGGGTATGCTTTTTGCAAGGATAGCGCGAAGTTGATGGAACATCTCTTTCTTACTTGTAAATACTTTTCTAGCTTTTGGAATTGCCTTATTTGAGAGTCTACACATCAACAGGTACACTCTCTAAATAATCTACTGGATTGCCTCCTCCAGTAGATTTTTTTTAATGCAACGTTATTGATTTTGGAGCATGATGAGGATGCTAAGGAGGTGTCAACCTAGTTGAAATGTCTCGGTGCACCCCCTAATCTCATCTTTCTTTAGTATTTTGTTCAAGAAAAAATATTAAAAAACTAAAGAGCAAAAATTCAATAAAAAGTTTTATTTTTTCATATAACCAAAGTCTCTCGAGATTTTCCGACCCTAAAGTGAAATAGATAGATAAGCCGACAAAACAATTGTGAAAAGTAATTTCAATTTGTTATTTAGCTAAACAAGGAGACACATCAATATAATTTTTTGTTTTAAAAAAACTTTTGTTGGATAAACAAAAAATTCCGATTTGGCATCACTTTTTCTTTACCATTCGCAACGAGTGGAGATATATTTTTATAGGAAAATAGAGAAGAAGATAAAATGATAGATAGGGGAGAGAGTGAAAAATGGGAGACGATGAGCTAGGAAGTTTGATGGTCTAAAAAGCCTAATGGACAATTTGTTTTTATTTGCTCACTATAATTTTATAGACCTATTTATTTAATATTAGAATATTATCTAATGAAAGATCATTTTTTATAATAAGAGGCATGTCTTCAAGGTTAAAGTGAGTTTAGCTCAGTAGTAATTGACAAGTAACCTTCGAAAATTTGATTTTCTCATTCTCAATTACAATTGTTATACTGAAAATATAAAGACTAGTTGTTTTAAATTAACTTTGAAAATAATGTAAATACTAAATAAAATAGGTATAGCATTGAAAGCAAATAGAACAGAGGAACGCTCAACAAAAGAGGTTTGATGCTTTCAAATCCATCGTATTAATTCCACTTCCTACTCACAAGGCTTTTGCAAGCAGTTCCAACCATGAGTGATATGATTCCAAAAAGCCAAACAAGAATGAATCTGAGATAAAAAATCTGGTGGAGTGGAGAGCAAAAGAAATGAGAAGAACACATACTACCAAAGAATTGGGTGTAAAGGAAGAAGAGCATAGAATTAGCTAGGTGCATTTTTTTTTTAATTCTCTAAACTTGACTTTAGTTGATTTTTTTTCTCTATATTTTTAAAATATTTATCTTAGTTATAGTATTTTAATTAACTTTTTTCACCAAAATGAACTTAGTTCTATGATAATTGTCATGACCTACTTTCTTAAAAGCTAGAGATTCGATCCTCCATCTTCGTAATTGTTCTTCAAATTTATTACCTTTGAATCTATAACGTAAATATGTGTGAACAAAATTTGAAAATAAAAAGACCAAAAGGATAGGGTTTTTTTGAAAAGTATAACAGCTACAATATTGTTTTTCTAAAAATGAAATGGGCAGTTTTAAATTATATATTAAAGTTGGGGTTGAAAAAAGAGTCATAAAGAGAGAGAGAAAATAGTTGTTTTTTTATTTGGAATTTGTGTTGAAGTGAATGAGGAGAAGAATTCTATCAAATAGTTTGTATGCATCCCCCATTTCAATAATGGCCTCTGTCTTACATGTAAAATATTAAATAAACAAATTATAAAAGAATAGAAAAACTTGTTTTCATCATATTATATATATAAAGTAAAATAAAATGAAACCCTTTGTTTTTTAGTGATTCCCATGTATAAATAGTATCATTTCTGATGAGACTCATTGCCCCTTCTTCACAATCAATATTCATATTCAATTATAATAATCATCTTCCCTTTCTAGAACAAAAAAAAAGGGGGGGGAAATGGTGTTAGGATTGGAATCTGTGATGTTCCAACAAGATCAGTTGATTAGTTATGGATGGAAGGATCTGCAACAACCAAGGGGAAGAGGTGGAGTTCTTAATCCACAGAATTATTATGGGTCGTCCTTACCGGAAAATGTGAAAGGTGGGTCGGGATACTGTCCGGCAGGGAAGAGAGGGCGGCAGAAGCGACGGAGGACGGCGAAGATGGTGAAGAACATTGAGGAAATTGAGAAGCAGAGAATGATCCACATTGCTGTTGAACGCAATCGGAGAAAGCAAATGAATGAGTATCTCTCTATTCTCAAATCCATCACACCTTCTTCTTATAACCAAAAGGTAATAATAATATAAATATTAGGGAAAATTGCAACTTTAATAAAAAAAAAAAAAAAAAAAAAATTGAAAATTGGGGGCGTGTATTTAGGTTTTGCATTTTTGCAAATATAGCAAAAAAACTTTCGCCTAAAAATTTAATTGTTATTTGATGATTTCTATGTGATTACCACATTTGTAATTGTAAAAAAGTTGAAGTCATGGTTTTGGCTTCTTAAAATATATTTGTCGTATAAATCAATTTTTCTAAATATTAACTGTACATCTTAAACTACATCTATCTTTTTACACGTATAAAAAATTCTATCATATGATTGGATAAACTGGTTGAACATGGATACGACTCACTATACACTCCCAAGTTAGTTAGTTTGTAAGTTAATTCATTTTTTTCGAAGCACATCACTATTCTTTCCGTTCTATCATATTTTCCATTGTAGGCTTAAGTTATGTCTATTTTTTATTAATGGATCAAAAATTACTTTTAGTCTCTTAACCTTCTGCAAATTGACAATTTGGTTTTTGAACTTTAATTGGTAACAATTTAGGTCTATGTAATTTTAATTTTTTTTTAACAATTTAGTCTTTAAATTTTTATAAGTAATAATTTTAGTCCATATACTTTACAATTTGAAACGATTTAATCTTTACTAACAAAAATTTTATTAAAATTTAATGAAATTTCTTACGCATGTAGATCGATAACCTGATTCAAAATTAATTTTCTTTTAATAAAATATAAATATTGAGTCGCAGGATAAGAAAGTTGGCACTTAATTTCTAAGAGATTTTTAATAATAGGAACTTAATTGTTATTATTATATGAAAATTTAGAGACGGAAATGATTTTTTAATAATAGGTTATTTTTAAATAGGATTTTTTAAAATAATTTGGAGGATTTTGTTTAGAGATTTGAAAATGAAGCTANCGATCAACTTCGTGAAGGAGCTACAACAAGCCGTGCAGTGCTTAGAGGCCGAGAAACACAATAATATTTTCTCCTCTCATGATTATTATTCCGTTAACTTGAGGGTGGCGGCGGCGGCGAACGTCGAGGTGACGGTGATAGAAAGCTATGCCAATATCAAGATGATGGCGGAGAATCGCCCCAAACAGCTGCTCAAACTTGTGCTGCATTTCCATTCTCTTCACCTTTTCATTCTTCACGTTAATGTCACGACCATTTGCGAAAAGCTTCTCTATTGTTTCAGTGTTAAGGTAACAGTTAGATATTATAATTAACTTTACCTTCATCGGCCACTGACTTAGGCCTGTTTTTAAGTCAATTTGTAATTTAAAAGTAAAAAATAAATACTTTTTTTTACTACAAAAGTTGAACTTCAAAGTTCAATATTATTCGTTTCATTTAAATTTTAAAATGAGGTAATTAACGTTTAGTTTTTTATTTTAAAAGTTAAGTTTATTTTCTCTCTATTTATTATAATTATTTGTATTTTTCTTAGGTAAAAGAATTGGATTCTTAACCAATTTCAAAAACAAAAATAAAGTTTTAAAAACTATTTTGTTCTTTGTTTTCAAAATTGGCTTAGTTTTTTTAAACCGTTGATAAAAAAATAGATACCTAAACAAGAAATTTAAAGGTTGAGGAAGTGTTTATAAGCTTAAATTTCATAAATTAAAAATTAAAAGTCAAATGATTATCAAATGAAGTATAAATTTTTTGTTTATAATTTCTAAAAATTAAGTTTATAGACATAACAGCCCGATTAATCTACTTTTTACAACTGCTTTCATGATCCAATTCAAAACTTTTGAAAAGAAAAATATTGTTTCTTTTAATAATTCTAATATTTTCTTAAGAAAGATAAAAATAGTCTGGTAAAGAAATTAGAAGGAACAACCACTTTTAGAAATAGAAAACTAAAGAAAAAGTTGTTATAATAAATAATTGTGGAAGATGGTTCTATTTTGTTGTTTTGTTTTGTTATTTATTAAAAAGTGAAGCACCAAGCTACTCAGCCTATAGATGAATACTATTTTGTTGTTTTTTCTTCAAAGTAAATAAATAATGATAATCAAGTAGCATTGTGCAATATCGGAAGTAACCATTATGATTTTCAAGTAATATCTGTCTTTGTGTATCTTACAAAATTGTCCTATCATAATCTGACATGTGACAAACTATTCTTCTTTTTTTAAAAATATATTTTAATTTTTTTTAGTGTGAGTGATAGGAGTGAGAAACATGGAGATTGGTACATCTTTTTTAGAGTATCGTTTTCTATTTTTGTTTGTTTACATCTTTCTATCATTTGAATAGTTGAAATTCAAATTTGACTTCTAAATTAAATTGTTAATAAATCCATCAATTTGAAGTAAGTTTGAAATGGAGATAAAGGACAAAGATGAGTCTTAGAATATAAAATAAAAATGGAGTTTAATTTGCTAATATTTGATTGAATAATTTGAATGGGCAGATGGAAGATGATTGTAAACTGAGCACTGTGAGTGAGATTACTGCAGCTGTGAATGAAATGTTGGAAAGGATCCATATGGAACAAGTTTGACTTCCTTTTCTTCTGCCAATTATAATTTCAGCATTTTAGTTTTTTCTTACTCAAAAGTTTAATAGTAAGTGTATTAATTTTCACCTCCCTTCTAATTCTATTAAAAAAGAATATTATGTGATGTGAGACTTTCAATTGTTTCAACTAAATTCTTAAATTATCATAGGTGAATCAACGTACCTTATGTTATTTATTAAGATCACCTTTGCAAATCGTTAATGAATCAGTTCTTACACATGTATAGACTTCTTCAAATATTGAATTGACGGAAAAGACAATGTTAAAATGGATACGGACAATTCTCAGAGGAAGTCTTAACTAAATGAGAGTACAAATTGATTTGCTTATGAAAATTTAAATGTTTAATTGATGAAAATTATAAGCACACTGGTGAATGAGAAATGGACCAATCACAAATTGTCATGTTATTTCTCAAAATAATGGCGAAATTATAAATAATTGAATTTGGGACTAAAATTAAAAGTTGATATGTGTCCCAAATTGAAATTGAAGACATAAATTGGCTAATGTCGATGATGTCACATGTTTTCATCTTGACCGTTAGATCAAATTAATTATTTTGATCTAATTAAATATTAAAATTTAGACTAAAGTCCAATTGAGTCCAAAAATAGGTTTAATCTGGTCCAATGACCAACTAAGACCCAAATTCGACTAGTTGGGGCCCAAGAGTCAGATTCATGGACCAACCAAGCCCAAACCCACAGAACTTATAAATAGAGGTGTTCTCTTCATTTGTAAGGGGTCAGAAATTTTAGACTCTAAAGAGCCTAGAGAGAATTCTCTAAAATGAGAAGACTCTCTAACTCCCAAAGCTGACCACACTTGAAAGTTGAAGTCCTCTTGAGATACGAGCATTCTTTCAAGACTTCAACTTCAAGAACATCACACGCTCCGTTTCCTCAAATCAAGCGTATGTATTTAACTAAGAGAGAATCAGATGATCAAGTATTAGAGATCATCAAATCTACATCAACACAAATTCAACTCCACGAAACAAGTTTCTCTGTGCGAACAAATTGGCACGCCTAGTGAGACCTCTCTACCTCTCATCTCTCTCTCAACAATCAAATCAAGCAATGACATCAAAGAAAGCTGCATGTAAAGTAACTATTACAAGCAAATATTACACAGGACCTATCACCCGCAGTTGTTTGAAGGAGACCATGCAAAAACAAGAACAAGGTTCTGCCCTTGCGAAGAAAATCTTGGAACAGTTAATGGAATCTCCTAAAGGCGAGTTCGTTAGCAAAGAAAATCCCTTATTTGATAACTCTACTTCTGACCAACCAACGAAAGAATCACACCTTAATATGATGTCTATCATGATGGCTGATGTAACAATCGAGGCGACTATGGCAGAGATGGAGAGAAAAATAGATCTCCTAATGGAAGTTGTTGAGGAGCGAGATTATGAAATCGTCACCTTAAGAGATCAAATGCAGACTCGAGAAACTGCTGAGACAAGTCAAACTCTAGTTGCCAAAGTCAATGACAAAGGAAAGACTATCATACAGGAAAATCAGCTGCAATAATTCATCTCTATTGCCTCCCCTTCAGTTCAACAGCTGCAAGATATGATCACAAATTCCATAAGGGCTCAGTTCGGAGGACCATAGTAATCTTCTTTTATGGAAGGAAAGAACAAGAAGAGAAGAAGAAGAATTTGAAAAATTAAGTCAAGAAGAGGAACCAATATAAACAAAGACTATAGGTGAAGCAAGGGAGCAAACGTTAAGAGAGTTTGCCGAACCAAATTACACTCAACAATCGTTATGTATAGTATATCCGAAGACTACGGTACCTTTTGAATTGAAACCCGCTTTAGTTCATCTTTTTACCCACTTTTCGAGGTAATCCAAGGGAGAACCCACACAAACACATGAAAGAATTTCATTTGGTATGTGATGGTATGCACCTACACGGGTAACACAAGAACAACTTAATCTTAGGGCCTTTCTCTTCTCCTTGAAGAATGTGGCTAAAGATTGGTTATATTACTTGTCGGCAGGATAAATTACCATGTGGAATGGTTTTAAGAAAAAGTTTTTAGAATTTTTTTTCCTGCATCTGAGGCTAATAATATTAGAAAAGAAATATATAGAATAAAACAATTGGTAAGAGAGTCTCTATATGAATATTGGAAAAGGTATAAGCAACTTTGTGCTTCCTTTCCCCATCATCAAATTTCTAACCAATACCTTATGCAATATTTCTATTCAAGATTGCTTCCATCTGAGAGGAGCAACATTGATGTGGCCGCCGATGGAGCTCTAGCTGACAAAATGCCCACTAACGCTAGTGAGCTAATATCAACCATGGCGGAGAATTCACAGAATTTTAGACCAAGGACTCTTGAATATGATGTTGTTCATGCTAAAGAGGTTAATGATGACAGGCATAAATGTACATTATTATAGACCTTTTATTTAGAATTATGAGGGCTGTTAAGTAGAATATACGGTGATTATACTGAGAATTCATGAGAAAGTGAGCTTGCATCGATCAGCAATGAAAATCTCGGCTAACCCACTATTATGCGTTATTTTGCGTCCAATTGTCTACTTTTGTAGCTAACGCAGGAATCTATCGCATGCGATAAATCTGACCATCGTGGAGGCGATCGCATACGTCAACGCATGGATGTTGCGATCATCAACCGCACGCGTCCATCGCATAGAAGTTGTGGCTACAGAGTAATAACCATAATAGAGGGATGAACGCAAGGGTGGTGGAATGCGATGATACCTCGGAAACCAAGCATGAACGTATACCTTGGGAGTATCAAAAGGTGATGTTGATATTTCACATACCACGCCGTTAGTAGCAAAGATTCAGAGTAGGTCCATCATGCCGTTAGCAGCAGAAATTCAAAGAAGGACCATTAATGTTGTCGGCGATCGAGCTCTATAAGTAGAAGCCTTAGAGCACAACTTCAAAGAATCTGAGCTTCTACCTTAGGGCAAATCCTTGTGATCCAGACGAAAGCGTGAGAAGATATTCTTGAGAGTTCTTCATCCCTTCAACCATTATGAGTGACGACCGGAGCTTCGTCGGAGATAGATCTTGAGAGAGACTACTCCACCACCCATCCATGGCACCACCGGCAGCCTTGACACACATCTGATGGAAGCAAGACATTGCCCATCTGGCCCTCCATATCTCTTCTATCTTTGTATTGTATTACATTGTGGCTTAAGAGATTAATATATTTTGTGATCAATGCATTTCTCTACTTCCTTCGATTCCATCTTCATTTACCTCTTCTTATCATCCATTACTTTCATTGCTCGACTAAGTAAGATTGCTAGAGTATCCCATACTTAATCATGCGGGATAAACATATGAAGCACGTAGCAAACAACCGAGAGGTGTGCGTTGCGCGAGTGTTGTGAGGAAATTCTCTTTGCTTAGTGTTAGGATGTAGCAACTCTTGTCTATGAGCGGTCACAATGCTTGTCTATAAGCAAAAATCAGCAGCGACTAACTACACGAGAGGGTAAGTAGTTGAACGCATTAAGCAAAGTAAGAAGTGTTCCTAGAGATAGAAATAATCTTATGTCAACCATGCTTTATGTGATTACCTTGTCTTATGAGCGCATCATTCATCAATTAGGCATACTTGAGAGAGTAGTCTAAAAACCAAATCTAGGCTTGAGAGAGTCAGATTGGAATGCATAAACAAGAATAGAAGCTTAGGAATAAGTTATGTTTGCTATTACACAGCGTATGCACCATATAGATAGGATATGAAAGTATACGGTCACATCGCATGCGTCCAAAAGTAGGATACGGTGGTATGCGGTCATCTCGTTTATGTGTGGGAGCACGTGAGCAAGAATCGATGACTTAGACATAAGTTCTCTCGACACTATCGCATATGTATCGCATGCGTCTTTGTCAAGTGTGTATAGCATGATCGCATAGCTTGCGCTAACTGGGCTTACTCTTGCGATCAAGCTTATTGATGCAATGAAGTCATCCCTACCAGTTTATCTATTTTCCCATGCATCTTATTACGCGTTAACAGTTAATATGTCTCTAACTCTCATAATCATACTTCCATTGCTTAATCTGTTTAGTTAGGAGTAGGAGTAGTGCATAGCCCTTAAACTTCAATATTCTTTTATTCTTCGTCGAAAACACTTTACTTCATAACATTTAGCTACAAGTCCCTGAGTTCGACCTCGGATCACCTCAGAAACTCGTGATCTCACTATATTTGGTGAGAGAGCAAGAAAACTTATGGCAGGAATGCATGGTAATCAGATGCATATTGTATATCCTTTAGACCAACGCATGACCAGCGACGCATGAAGAACGAACAATGAATGCATATTTATTTACTCCATTTTCCACGCATCAGTTAGTTTGTTAAGAACTTAAGTATCTAATCTAGTTTCCCTTTTTACTCAAGTTGCTCAAGGAGGACTCCCTCAAATTAAAATGTGTGGAGCATGTGGTGTGGTTGGACTGAAGGAAATCAGACATGAGGATTTCCATAAGCAGCGGAAAGATTGTTCCAAATTCCATTCGATATTGAAGATACACAATTACAGTACAAGAAACAAAAACTAAGAGGTCATGCATAATTAGAAATTACAACATGCTTTAAGATAATCAAGGGATAGAGTGTCATACCTTTGAAGACTCATTCTTCAAACTCCCTCGATCAGTCTCCAAGCGTCCAAGATAGCAATACACGAACACTCGAATAGAACAACCGCAACACAGCACGATCAACAACGAACATGAACCCAACGATCACAATAATCACAAACCCAACGAACGGCCTTCAGAACCTAGAACTCAATCGAGTTGAGTAAGGACACTACCACAATAGTTACCTTCGTATTCTCGGTGGAGAATCTAGGAGTTGTGGGCTCTGTATGGACTTGGTTAAAGGAAGAGACTGGAGGAACAACAATCGTGTAGACGATTGAGCAAGTGGAAGATGAGAAGTGTCTATCGTATAGACAAATGCTTAATCGTGTAGAAGATGGCAGCCTATCATATAGACAATGCCCTGCAATCGTTTAGCTACGACCAGCTGAGTGAACTATCGTATAGTAACACTCCACGATCGTTTAGCCTCTCTATCATCTATTGTTTAGTGAAACAATTTCACTTGATAGTCTTTTTGTGAGTTTCTTTCCGAGTCAAGTAACTCTTTTAAATTTAGGAAAATATTTTTCCTTTTTATCTCACAGTTACCATAAAACCACAAATAACCTCCCACTCAATTGGTTATTAGAGAAAAAGAGATAACTATCCAATAATTAATATTATTATAAATATATATGATAACCAACTTACCATATTATATTTATAACCTATAGTTTTAATATTTCATCTCATGAAGTATATAAACCATAGTTCTTTTTCTATGGTACTTAATGTAAATCATATTTACATTAATCCTCCACTTGATATATCTCATACATCTGATTAGATCATATATAATTGAATTTCCTATTGTCAATTGGAACATTTCAAATCAACACCAAGAATTGATTCTCAACTTGAATACATTAAGCTACCAAGGGGACCTTATAGACCTATAGCTTGAAGCACCAACAGTACATGAATAATTGACTAAGCTCTTTAGTCATGGGTCCATCATCCATTAATTGCCGGGCACTCCACTAAAGACCGATAACTGCACTGTTCTTACTACAGATATATTCTATGTCCATATCAACCAACCAACAGTGTGATAACCCTTCACAGATCACTCGTAAGTACAGCTGGGCCGATTTACCGTTATGCCCCTGTAGTTACATCTAACTCCTTAAGTACCACTGATCCATCTAATGAACATAAGTCATAGTCCTATTATGACTGAGTCCTCTCTTCCAAAGAGAAGTTGTGGCCATTATGCTCAAGACTCGAAAGTAACTCTTAAAGGAACAATCTATCTACTTACCCCTACTTCGGGGAAGGAGTGAATTCCATCTAGTGTAACTGAGTTCCTAGCTCCCAAGTCAGACAAATCCCCAAAAAGGTAGGTTTGTTGAGTTAGCAATCTAGCCACTCTCACCCATACTAATCAAAGGACCACCTTCAAATGCAGGAGTTCCCAGAACATTCAGGATTGAGGTCATATCATCTATGGTCGTTTAGGTGAGATGTAAATCTCAAGTATCAACGGCGTCATATAAAGAGGCTAGTCACCTCGTGGTCTGGTCTTATACAAACTCTTTGTATAGGACACCCCCGCTCGCATGTCTCCACATGAATGGTCAAAATCAACCATCTGCAGTAGTTCACAACACTTGTAAGCCTCTACAAAGTGGGTTGTATCCATAGTGTCATCAGGATCAAGTATCCCTTCTTAATCCTTATACTATAGAACTTTTTAGGTTATCACTTAAGGCATGATCCACTTGTATATCTCATATACATGCTTAAATTTTCATACAATAACCATGGAGCTTTATTTATTGGATATGAGTAAATGAAAAATAAAATAACTCTTATTTTATTCATAATAATGTGTATAATGTTTACAAACTACAAGACTCCGAGAGAATTAAGACACCAATCCCAACATGGACATGCTTCCAAAGCTTGCCCACAAGGTCAATCTCAAGTGAATGCAATAGGAGGTTTCCAAAGGAAGTATAACCCCCATAGGCAAACTTATATCCAAGGGTGGCGAGATCATCCCAATTTCAAATGGGGATCTCAAGGGCAATACAAGAACCAAAATCAATCTTCTTCAAGCTTCTAAGGTACGTCTCTCAAGGATGTAGTGAAATCCCTTGCTGACCACTCTTTGAAATTTCAACAGGAACTCCACAATTTATAAAAGGACAACATACAACTTCAACAAGAAACCAAACAACTACAACAGGACACAAAATCTTTTCAACAAAAGACTAGACAAGGCTTCTCAAACTTGGGCACACAAATCACACAACTTGCAACTACTGTAAGGAAGCTTGAGAGTAAATCATCAAGAAAGCTCCTCGCTTAATCGAAGCATGCAAATGTAAGCGCAATCACTCTCAGAAGCGGTAGGGAAATTCCCTCCTCTTCTCAAGATGCAAAACCGGTTCAAACAGCCTCCTTAGCTGCTTCACAAGTGGCTACATATTCAGCTTCCATAGTGGAGTCTGCGATGCATCCTTGCTTGATGCTTCGCCACACTACAGCCCCTCCATTCAAAGTGAACACTGACCCTAATGTCAATTTACAAGAATCTCTATCAGTCTGAATGTTAGAGTCTGTGTATCCTGTAAGGATCAAATCCTTATCTCCATACACGAGCATGTAGTCTCTCGTTTTCCGAAGATACTTGAGGATCGTTTAGACTGTTGTCCAGTGATCTAATCCTGGATTGGATTGATAATGACTGACAATCCCTACTACATAGTAAATGTTAGGTCTAGCATATAACATTGCATACATTAAGCTTTCAATAGCTGAAGCATAGGGAATCCATCTAATCTCCTCAACCTCTTGAGGTGTCTTAGGATACTGATCCTTAGACAATACGATTCCATGCCTGAAGGGTAATAAACCCCTCTTGGAATCCTGCCCTGATCAGGATTTGATCAATGTATGATGCCTGAGACAAGGCTAACCTCTTGTTCTTACGATCCTGAAAGATCTAGATTCCTAGAACATACTACGCCTCACCCAAATCTTTAATTTGGAACTGGACGACTAGCCACTTCTTAATGTCAGTCAAAAACTCTGCATCATTCCCAATGAGTAGGATATCATCCAATATAGTATCAAGAAAGCTACTAAGTTATTGATGATTTTCTTCTAAACACAAGGCTCGTTAACATTCTGATCAAAGCCAAACGATTTGACCACACTGTTAAATCTATGTTCCATGATCTAGACGCTTGTTTTAGCCCATAAATGTGTTGGGTTTTATGTCATAAAACTAGTGGTATGTAAACAATGGAACTTATTCTGAAAATTCAATAAAGGTGTTATTGAATAGATCTATTGCTTAAATAGAAATCCAATAAACTTGAAAGTTCCTTGACTATTGGATGAGTACTTGAACCTTATGTGGAGACATAAAGGTGGATCAGGTTCAAGTAAATAGTCAAAATAATCTTTAGTATATGATGACAGGCAGAAATGCATGTCATCTTAGGCCTTTTATTTTGGATTATAAGGGCTGTTAAGCAGAATATGCGGCAATTATGTTAGGAATTCATGAGAAATTGTGTTTGCATCATTCAACATCAAGAATCTCGACTTATCCACTAATATGCGTTATTATGCGTTAAATTTTCTATCTTTGTAGTTAACGCAAAAAGGGGACGCAGACGCGGAAGCTGGGCTATCGCATAGACGACCGCATGCGGAGAAATTCTCCATCACAAACGCGAGCGCATACGTTCAACGCATGGGTGTTATGATAATCAACTGCATGCATCCATCATATAGGAGTTGCGATCGTCAAGCGATTGCGGTCATCGTGTAAAAGTTGCGGTAATCAAGCGAATGCGGTCATTGCAAGTTTGCGGCTACACGATGATAACCATAATAGAGGGATGAACGCAAGGTTGGTGGAATGGAAGCATCAACGCATATCTCGGGAAAATCAAAAGATGATGTTGACATTTCACCTACCACGCCGTTAGCAGTAGAGACTCAGAAAAAGACCAATGCGCCGCGAATGTCAGAATCAGACCAGGTCTATTAATACTGTTGGCGATCAAGCTCTATATATAGAAGCCGATGAGCAGAATTTCTTTTCATGCAAGGTTTTCTACCTTTGGGTGGATCCTTGTGATCCAGACGAATGTGTTAGAAGAAAGCTTGAGAGTTCTTCATCCCCTTCATCCATTTCGAGTGACAATCGAAGCCTTCGTCAGAGTTAGATCTCAAGAGAGTCAGCTCCACCGCCCTTCCATGGCACCACCAGAAGCCTTGACACACATCCGCTGGAAGCACGACATTGCTTCCAACTGGTCCTTTCATTTCCTCTTCTTTTATTGTATTGTATTACATTTTGGCTTAAGAAATTAATACATTTTATGATCAATGCATTTCTGTTTCCTTTGATTCCATCTCCATCTTCCTTTACTTAGCATTGTTAACATTCATTGCATCACTTAGTGAGATTGCTAGAGTATCGCATACTTAATCATGCGACATAGGAATATGAAGCATGTAACAAACCACCGAGAGGTGTGCATTGCGTGAGTGTTGTGAGAAAACCTTATTTGCTTAGTGTGAAGTTGTAGCAATGCCTGTATATAGGTGGACACAACGCTTGTCTATGAGTAAAGTCAGCAACAACTAACTGCCCGGGAGGGTAAGTGGTTGGTCGCATTAAGCATTGTAATCAAATATTCACTAGAGATAGGAATAATCTTACGTCAGCCAAGTTTATGCGGTTACCTTGTCTTATGAGTGCATCATTCATCATTTAGGCATACTTGAGAGAGTAGTCTAAAACCAAATCTAAGTCTCGAAAGAGCGGATTGGAACGCATAAGCAAGAATGGGGAACTTAGGAATAAACTTCGTTTGCTATTACACAACGTATGCACCCTACGGAGAGGATATTGCATGCGTCCAAGAAGTAGGATACGGTGGTATGCGATCATCTTTTTTATGTGTGGGAGCACATGAGCGGGAATAGAGACTTGGGAATAAGGCCTCTCGACACTTCGCATATACATCGCATGCATCCAAGAAATAGGCTTAAGTGTGTGTAGCATGATCGCATAAGAGGTTGCCCTTGCAGTCAAACTTAGGGCTGCGATGAAGACATCTTCATTTTATCTATTTTTCCATGCATTTACTACGCGTCAACAGTTGCGTGTCTCTACCTCTCATTCATACTTCCAATGCTTTGTCTGTTAGTTAGGAGTTGGGGTAGTTATTAGATTGTGTTCCATTTGGAATATGGGAAAAAATAAGTATCCAAGAAAGTTTACTCTTTTAGAAAGAGAAAGGAATTTAATGTGTTCAAAACCCGTAGTTAAGTATGGTTTGGAGGCATGATATGAGGGATTACAAGGGATTTGTTTTGGTATAAAATAAAAATATCTCATTATCATGTGGAACTTTAGGAGAATATGAGTTGGATGGAAAGATAACTTACATAAGTGATTGGTATGGAACTTTTTTTTAACACAAGAATCTATTACCAAAATAAAAGGTTGAGAAAGGATAAGCTAAAATGGAGTTACTAGTAACAGTAGATGTTCAAGAACTATTGACATGGTATGTTGAGGCTTCATTAGTTAAGAGGTAAATCATTGAGGGCATTAGTAATATTTAAGGGATGTTGACGTAGTGTTCAAGTTCGAAACATGAACTAACAAGACCATCAATTTGATTGAAAAAGGAACTTAATCCAACTTGAGGTAGACAAAAGTGGTATATGCACAAAAGTAAGTAAGTTGGATCTTCCATATCACCATTGGTATAAGGGATAGACTTGTAATAAAGTTAAGTTGATAACAAGAAGTTGCTATAGGTGGGTTTGGAGCAGTGTATGTTTTCCCTTGCATGGGTAATGAATTAACTAGCTTTAGGGAGTACGAGTACTTCAAACTATGACTTATGAATCAAGAAGATTTTATCGTAAAAACTAACTATAGGGATCAATTACGGTTATTACGAGGTTATAGAAATGTGTTATCAATTGACTGATGCTTTAACATCTAGGGACTTCAAAACCTCATTTTCAGAGGGAATTTTAGACTCGTCCTCAGCAGGGTCTAAGTAATGATATGTGATTGTTTTAAGGCTAAAGAATAATATGAGGATTGGCTTAAGCAATTTTATAGCCTATGACAATATAGAGCTTCATGATGAGTTTCTCATGAATGTGAGACTTAATTAGACAGAGTTATTCTTAGACATGTAGATCCTAAGAGAGACATCACAGTCGGCACTTCTAGAATAGAAGCAATATTCAGTTGAGCAGATTTGTTTTGGTACGTATCTTCAGATGACGCATTATATAGCATGACCAGTTTCTCCACTACACATATGAAGTTTTCCTGTGATAAAATGGTAAGCTCAGATATATGTTTTTAGCGGATAAGAATTTCTTAAGCTCACGACAGTTTTCATAGTTCTCAGCTTGAACGTGTTAAAGTATTGTTAGTTTTCAGCATCTTAAGTTTTATAGTTATATATGGAAGGGGTTGTCACACGTCTTTTGATACTATTTTCAACTATGTCAAACAGCGAACCTCATTTTACATCTAGTTTTTGGAAGAGTCTCCAGTTAGCATTGGATACTCGATTGGATTTTAGTATAACTTTTCACCCACAGACTGATGGTCAGAAAGAATGTTTGAACCAGATATTGGAGAATATGTTGTGCACTTGTGCGTTAGAGTTTTCAGGGAGTTGATACTCTCACTTGCATTTGATGGAATTAGCATAATAACAGTTATTCGTTACCATTGGCATGTCATCGTTTGAAGCCCTCTATGGGAAGAGTTGTAGGTCTCCTGTGTGTTGGGATGAGGTAGAAGAGAGAAAATTGCTAGGACTTGAGCTAGTGCAAGCCATGAATAGGGCAATACAGAAGATCAAGGCTCGTATGCAAACAACTCAGAGTAGATAGAAAAGCTATATCGACGTGAGACGTAAGAATCTAGAATTTGAGACTGATGATAGAGTGTTCTTAAAGGTGGTACCTATGAAGGGTGTTTTAAGGTTTGGAAGGAAAGGGAAGTTGAGTCCGAGGTTCATTGGACCTTTCGAGGTCTTGGAGCGAATTGGTTTGTAGCTTACTCATTGGCATTGCCTCCATCACTTTCTTTAGTTCATAATGTCTTCCATGTTTCGATGCTGAGAAAGTATGTGACAGATCAAGAGATGAAATATTCATGCCCATCTCGAGCCCTAACACTCATTGGACTACAAAGGTTTGAATGTATAAGCTCTAAGGTTTCCTTGGCTCTATAACTTTTCCAGTAAAAGGTCGTTTGGTCATCTTGCCTTCAAGACATGATTCACACACTGGCAAGGAGTTTTCTTATAAACTCTTTAGAAGTCCACATTTCACCAACTACTCGATCCTATTGAGGTTGATGTGACCTAACTTTAGATGCCAAAGATGGTCGTTTTCCTTAGGAGAAACATTTGGTCTTTTAGCTGTTGTTGCCATATTGAACATTTCAGTATTAAACAAGGCTTTTATGGCTAACGGTCTTAGTATAGTCAGTTGGTTTTTACTCATTAGGTCAAACTTCTACATGGAAAATTATAAACCAATGATTAATATCACACAATGTGCCAATTAAATGTCGGGATAAACAAGCACGCAACGGAAGTATTCATAATCAATAAGCACTCTAATTACATTTAATTTGAGTTCTAAAAAGCATGCAAATCATAATTTGGCAGAAAAGGATTTCAAGAACATGTACCTTTGAAGAATCCTCCAAAACCCAGCTGCTCTCTTCGAATTCTCAGCTTCAAAACCTCAGTGAACTACCAAGAGAACTTCTCTACTATTCTCAACCTTGAATTTAAGTGGTGAAACTCAAGATTGAAGTGAATTGTGAAGGAAATTGGTGAGGGTTCGTGAGATCAAGAACGTTTCTGCAGAAACAAATTTTCTAGCAGTTAACACTCAAGTAATCTGAGAAATTCGAAAGTTTTTATTTCTTTTAACCATGCAAAACCTGACAAACCATGCACATTGACACTTCAAAAGTCTCAAATTAATGGTCTAGGTGTTTGGAAAATTTCACTTCATTTTAATTTTCAATTTTCTTTTTAATTAATTCAATATCAAAAACCAATTTCTTAAATTGAATAATAAATTGAAAACTAATTTGATTTTAATTAATTAAATAATAATTTAATATCAAATATTAAATTAATCAAACACCTAATTTTGAACATGAATCCTATTCATGTAATTAATATTTAAATATCATAAATTCTCTGATTTCATTTAATTTCATTTAATTTTAATAAATTAAATGTTTAATTATGTCCAATATAATTATTCAAACCCTAATTGCAATTTGAACACTTAAAATTGAAAACCCTAAATTCAATTTAAACATTTCAAATTGAAATTCAATTTAAACACTTCAAATTGAGATCATTTCGAATTTACTCAATTTACTAATCTAAGGTGTTCATGTTTTATGAGCTAGTAGAGGGATCTTATGAACCTACAAATCATGAGCTCCAACGATTTGAGATTAATTGGCTAAACTCTTTAGACCGAATTAATCAATATTCGTTAACTACCGAGTCACAACACTATAGTTGATAGTTGCACTCTTCTCACTATAGACATATTGGTGGCCACTTGATTTAACCATAATTAGTAAGTCAACATTTCACAGGTTGTTCGTAATACAATTGGATCAAATGCTATTTTACCCCCAAAATTACATCTTGCTCCTTAAGTTTTACTGATCCTCTAATGAACAAATGGTTTGTGATCCAAGCACTAAATCGAATCCTTCTCGGGCCAATGAGAGGGTGGGACCCCTTATTCAAGACTTGGATTCATCATATTCCTAAATCGTGTAGGCTTGAATTCCATCTTGCACCCTATGTCCCTAGCTATCTACCCAGTTTTACCCTTAAAATGGGAGGCTTATTGAGATGATGCTGTTGAGTCAATCCTCACCTATGCAAATCTAAGGATAATCCCAAATAAATAGGAGTTCATAGTTAGCTCAGGATTAAGATCGAGTTATCTAGATCATCTATGCGAAAATAGTTAGTCTTAAACAGTAAATGGTGTTATAAAGTAAGAGTGACTTATTTCTTGGTCCGAACTTACACAAACTCATTGCATAGGATGCCCCACTCTTCATGTCAATACATGAACGAATCAGGATCACTTCATTTGTAGCATCTTACAATAAATTGTAACAACTATAGAGTAGGCCGTATTCGATAGTGTTACAAGAATAAGACACTCACCCTTATTCGTATACTATAAACCAATTTGGCTATTTACATGTCTCCACATAAAGTTCAAGTATTCATATAATAATCATGAATTTTAGTTTGTTGGATTTAATCTTTACAAGTGCAATTTACATATTCAATAACAACCTTATTAAATAAAAAGCAAATATCTTTATTGATAATAAAATATGTTTAACTTTATAAACTACGAGTTTTATGATATACAATCCAACATTAAAATGTAATTGTTTACTTCATTTTCTACCCACATATGAATTGATTATTAAATTAATTCCTATGATAACGTGACAGATTGTGGGAGAAATAAAAGAGGAGAAAGATAATGCAACCTCACATTGTCCAATCATCAATTTATTATTAAAAAAATTAATAATATTTGTCAAATCATCATGTCTAATCAACAAATATATACCATGTCATTTAAACCGATGATCTACTTGAAATCAGAACTATTTTTTATACACGAGAAATTAAATGGTAACTTTTAAAAGTTTAGGGACTAAATAGATACAAATCATAAATTTTAAATACTAAAGTATGTTTTATATATAAAAAAAATTAGCTAAACATTTTTTTTATAAAAAACTAATTGAAAATTTTAAACTACACTAAATAAATAAATTATAATGAAATTGTTTTTAACACTTGAAAAATTAATAATCTATATTGATATTATCTAAAAAGGTTTAAGTGAAGAAACTTTTGATTGGTCCTTTTCTTTTTTGGTTGATGGTCATTAGAATATATTAGATAATTTGATTAATAAAGATTTAAACAATTTATTTAAATGATTAATTTATTTTAATATAATATCATCATTGTAAGTTTTGATATTTTTTTGTTACCACCCATGTTTCTTTAGCATCATCAAGTTAATATAATTTGATTGAGAATTAAATCAAATTATGATTTGAAATATAAATAAAATTTGTTTCAGAATAAATATAATTTATTTTTTTTTCTTAAAAAAATTGTTAACTCGTTCTCTCCAAATTTTTTGCTTTCATTTTTTTTTTTTTGAAATTTATTGTAGCATTCATGTATTTGTTTATCTTCGTTAATAACAACATCATTTCGAGTGTGTTTTTTTTTCCTTCTTTAACCTTCTAAGTTTTTTTAGGAATATCACTTCTCTCTCTTTTTGGTTAAGTATGTCATCTTTTTTAATTTCTTTCACTTTTCATAGTTAAAAATAGTATAGAGTGATTTAATGTAACTTATTTATTTTCTAATATGATTCTACAGTTTTTTTTCTATACAGGCAGATTCATCTTTTAATCCCCACATATTGAAGATGATAGAGAAAAAATCCTTGTTTTTTAAGTTTAAGAAATTTCTAAGTTTAGGTTCAAATAATTCAGAGGTCAATAAATTGACAAAGTGATTGGTTATTTTTATGTTTTTTTTTTTCACTTTTTAATTTTGTAAATACACGCTAATGAATTTAGAATTGATTTTTTTTGACTAGGATTATAATGATTTTTTTTAAATATAGAAAAATAGTATTTTAGTTTCAATTAAAGTTTGAAATTAAAAGATGATCACATAATTAAAATTAAAAAAATTAATATAGAAAAGATTATCCTGAACAATAAAATTAAAGTTAATAGGGTAATCAAATCATCCCACGAAAACATTTTTTTAAAAAAGAAAGGATTATCATGATTTTTTTTTTTAACAAATATTGGTTTAAATCAAATTTGAAATTAAGAAAGATAATCATGAAATTTTAATCTTCTCAATTTTCTTTTTAAAATTTTGTTTGGTTTGGATAAAATTTTGAAATTAAAGATAATCAAATAATGAATTACTCCAAGAGGATTAATACAAAATTTTAAAAGATTTGAATTAGAGATTATTAATTATATTAATTCAAATAGTTCTAAAATAAATTATCTTTTATTTCATTTATAATTAAATTTCTTTCCTAATTTTGAATAATATTGAAATTTAAGTCATTAATAAATATTTTTGACTCCATGATTTAGCTTGAGTTTTGTAAATATTGCCTCTGAAAAACTAACCTATACTTTATTATCATAATAATTTTTTTAAAACTAAAAGCTATTCATGAAATCTAACTATAACGTATGTAGATTCGATTAATTAAACTTTGTAAATTGTAAGAGTAAAAACCAAAATTTAAATTCAAATAAAAAATTTTAAATTCCAACTATATATAAATAAAGTTAAAGTAATCAACATAATTAACATATAAATTACAATTTTCTAAAAAATTTTACGATCTTCTCTTCCTAATAAACAGTTACGATTTTCTTAAATTAATGAAATATTTATTTTATTTAATATTTAATAAAAATCCATATATTTTCCCCCCTCATTTAACCCAAGTATACCATTTTAATTATGTAACACGTGTATTCATCTCGTTGAACAAGGATTACTCAGAAAAGGAAAAACTTGTTAAACAAGTTGCTGGCAGACGAATACGAAAACTGAAAAATAATAAATTTTAAAATTTAATTATTTAATTCAAAAGACAAATATAATAAAATAATAAAAAAATTTTGAATGGGATAAAAGAAATATTTTCTTAATTAGTTTAGAAGAACACTTTTTGGTCAATTTTAATTAAGGACTTATTTGGTAATAGATTTAAAAAAAAATAGCTAGAGTTATCACTAATATTTAGTTGACAAAAAATTATTATTTTATTTATTAACATGATTTATGTTTAAAAAAAAATTATATAGTTATCATTGTAATATCATATAAT
>NC_052359.1:23649407-23668139 GCF_009727055.1 Benincasa hispida | reverse complement strand
AATTATTATTTATTTATTTATAATATGATTTATATTTAAAAAAATTATATAGTTATTATTTTGTAATATTATATAATATATAATACATTATATAATATACTTCTATATTTTGTATTTTTTGGACCCATAAATATTTTGTTATCTTTATTTAATATACTTCTATATTTTTAAAATTTGAATATAATAAAAACATAAAATATTATTTTAGAATTTATAATATTTGAATAACATAATTCGAAAATAAATTTTAGAATAGAATTAAATTATGTGTTTTATCTATGTAGCACATATATGAATTGGATACGATTGGATATGACGATGTGTCCATTTCTAAAAATGTAAGATATGGGTAAGTTGAATGATACGTCATTTTGTACATATTATTTTAATATATATTTTTAAAACACGAGAATACTGATACTTAAAAAAATAAGTTACATAGTTGTTTGTATCAATATCTGATACGGATTCTTGGTGTATACGTGCAAAATTTGATATTGATAAGAATTTTCGAATTTTGGTAAGGAAACATTGTTTGAAGAAGTAATAATAATAAATAAATAAAATAAAAGATTGAGAGAAGGTAGGTAGAAGACGAGAAATCACAAGTCGCAAAATTTCTTCTTCTTCTTCTTCTTCTACTAGCTACGAAAAAGTGAAACGCAGTGACCTTCAAGACTCCCAAAGTCTTCAACCGCAAGAACACGAAGAAGCCATAATCGTCCAACGCAGTCACGACTCAAAACCACTCTTACCGAGGAACTCGAACAGGTTCGTTCGTCTCTTGTGTTTTTTGCTTTTCAATCCTTGTGAATATACTAACACAACCCCCTCTCTCTTTCTCTGCTTTTTAGGGTTTTCTCTCTCTTCCATGCCACCATGGATTCTTCTTCTTCCACCGTCTTCCGCCCACCGGATTCTTCCCTCAGATGTACTCGACCTTCCAACGTAAACTACTTGCCGCGTTCACCCAATGGCTCCTCCACCACCCCTGGCTTTCCTCTTCAATTTCGGAAGTTTTCCGGACAACAAACCACCCCAAACCGCGCGCATTTTGTTATTGACCTTGTCTTGGACCACCGTGGTGTTTTCAAATGTTCTATTGAGGATTTAATCGCTAAATGCAACTCCAAGCCGGATAATTTTATTGTCCCCCAGGCTGGTTCTGTTTCTGCGTTTTTGTATTTCAAGCAGTGGGTTTCTGCACTCGAGACTATGGTTGGGCTGTGGGAATTGCGCCTTGATGGCCTTCATGATTTCACTCCTATTCTCAAACCTAGGAATAATTTGCCCTCTGATTTTGAGGAACTCCATGATCGACTTCGGACCCTCTTTGCTGAACGTATCAAGCGTCTCATGGATGGCGAGAAGGTTCGACATTGGCAAAACAAACACGATCTTGTTATGGATGAGATCGATAGAATTTCGGATTTGCTTCGGAGGCCCCTTCGTATCGCCGCTGTGTTTGAACTCAAAGAAAAGAAGAAGGGGCTTCTTATCGAGAAGAAATCAATTACGATGAAGATCGAAGAGTTTAACTCTGCTATGCGTGACATTCTGGATTATGTGGAAGGAAAGAAACTGGAAACATCAGGTTCCGACGACGTGGGGGTTTTTACATTTGATGAGACAATTAACTGGAACCGGATTCATAGCTTGATTTTGAGAGAATGCCGCAGACTCGAGGATGGTTTGCCCATGTATTCCTGCCGCCAGGAAATCCTTCGGCAAATGCAGTGTCAACAGGTCCCTTTTTCTTCTTCAGCTCTTGATTTTATTTCCAACCTTAATTTTTCATTCTTTCTATTTGTTTATTTGCGGTTAGTTATTGGAGGTAGAGAGCTATAGTTTACCAAGCCTGTTTAACATCGCATACGCATATGCACACGTTGTTTCGAGAAAAATCCACATTTTGGATTGTGATTAATACTTAGGTTCTTTAAAGAATATGTTAAGTATGCAAAACTATGCTTTTTGGTCACAATCGCAATTCTTGTGCATCATGAGTAATGGGTAAGAAATATAGACAACCAGTTTGGAAAATACTTTTATTCTTTACATGAATGAATTTAAGAAACGACACAGCTCATCTTCCTCCAGAGATGAAACATGTATTATATTGATTTAATTTTTCCAGTGAGCTAATGAACTTGTCAGTTGGTGTTTTATATGAACTCTTTGAAATGGTCTAACATTCATAAACAAGGGGCTGACTGGCAAAAGTTCGCAACTTCCTGGATTGAAATAATTTTACCAAATTTAGTTTCTACATGGACTTGGAGGGATGAAGTTCCTCTGATTATTCTTTCATTCATAATAAGTGTCTTCTCAAGTAACTTCTAAATCTGATTTAGTCTATACACCACTGTAATCATTTAGTTATGTGTGATTATTTTTATGTAGGTAATGGTGTTGGTTGGAGAGACAGGGTCAGGAAAGAGCACACAGTTGGTTCAGTTTCTTGCTGATTTTGGACTTTCTGCTTCTAAGTCAATTGTGTGTACACAGCCTCGCAAGATATCTGCTGTTTCCCTTGCCCATCGGGTGAGGGAAGAAAGTCATGGGTGTTATGATGATGATGATTATATAAGCTGTTATCCATCATTTTCATCTGCTCAACAGTTCAAATCTAAGATAATATACATGACGGACCATTGTTTACTGCAGCACTACATGAATGATAAGAAGCTTTCTGATGTTTCCTGTATTATAATTGATGAGGCTCACGAAAGAAGTTTGAATACTGATCTCCTTCTGGCATTACTCAAGAGTTTACTCATGGTGAGAATTGACTTGCATCTTATTATTATGTCTGCAACAGCCAATGCAGACCAACTATCAAAGTACTTTTTTGGATGTGGCATCTTTCATGTTCCAGGGAGGAACTTTCCTGTTGATATTAAATATGTTCCTTCTTCCGATGAAGGCACTTCAGGTTCTAGCATTGTTGCTTCATATGTTACTGATGTTGTAAGAATGGCGTCTGAGATTCACTGGCAAGAAAAAGGAGGGACTATTCTTGCATTTTTGACTTCTCAGATGGAAGTAGAATGGGCATGTGAAAATTTTCATGCTCCTGGTACAGTCCCCTTGGCATTTCATGGTAAGCTATCCTTTGATGAACAATTTCGTGTTTTCCAGGACCATCCTGGAAAGAGAAAGGTTATTTTTGCCACAAATCTTGCAGAGACATCATTGACAATTCCTGGGGTCAAGTATGTTATAGATCCTGGTTGGGTCAAAGATAGCAAATTCGAACCTGGAAGTGGTATGAATATTCTTAAGGTCTGCAGAACCAGTCAGAGTTCTGCAAATCAACGAGCTGGTCGTGCAGGTAGAACAGAACCTGGAAGATGTTATAGACTGTACACAGAGTCTGAGTTTGAGCTAATGTCTCCTAATCATGAACCTGAGATTCGTAAGGTTCATCTGGGTGTTGCAATATTGAGAATTCTTGCCTTGGGTGTGAAGAATGTGGATGATTTTGACTTTGTGGATGCTCCCAGTGCTGAAGCTGTTGAAATGGCCATCAGAAATCTCGTCCAGTTGGGAGCTATTACACTGAATAACAAGGTTTATGAATTAACAAATGAAGGCCGCAATTTAGTAAAGTTAGGTATTGAGCCACGCCTTGGCAAGTTGATTCTTAGTTGCTTTGATTGTCGTGTTCGTAGAGAGGGTGTTGTACTTGCTATTTTAATGACGAATGCTAGTAGTATATTTTGCCGAGTTGGTAGAGTCGAAGATAAATTAAAATCTGATTGCCAGAAAGTTCAATTTTGCCACCCTGATGGTGACCTTTTCACTCTGCTTTCAGTTTATAAACAATATGAAGCTTTGCCAAAGGAGAGGAAAAACAAATGGTGTTGGGAGAACAGCATTAATGCCAAAACTATGAGAAGATGCCAAGATGCTATCTTGGATTTGGAACGTTGTCTCAAACAAGAACTTCACATTATCATTCCAAGTTATTGGCTTTGGAGTCCGCTAAAGCCTTCAGACCATGACAGAAATCTTAAGAAGTGTATACTTGCTTCTCTTGCTGAGAATGTGGCCATGTTCACTGGTTATGATCGACTGGGTTATGAAGTGGCGTTGACTGGACAACATGTTCAGCTACATCCTTCATGTTCTTTGCTAATATTTAGTGAGAGGCCCAAATGGGTGGTGTTCGGTGAAATTTTGTCAATAACTAATGAATATTTGGTCTGTGTAACTGCTTTTGACGTAGATGATTTGTTGAACCTTTCCCCTCCTCCTTTGTTTGACATATCTAATATGGAGAAACATAGGCTTGAAGGACGAGTTCTTAGCGGCTTTGGCAAAACTCTACTTAAAAGAGTTTGTGGGAAAAGCAACAGTAATCTTCTTTCTCTTACATCACATGTTCAAAAAGTTTTCAGTGATAACTGCATAGGCATTGAAGTGAATATCAATCAGAATGAGATTATTTTGTTTTCGAGAACAGAGAACATGGATAATGTGTGTCATTTTGTAAATGATATATTGGAGTATGAAAGGAAGTATTTGTTGAATGAGTGCATGGAGAAATGCTTGTATCATGGAAATGGTGGCTCGACTCCCATAGCTTTGTTGGGTGCTGGTGCTAAAATAAGACATCTGGAGCTTGATAAGAGATATTTGACTGTTTATGCATATCGTTCGAATGTGGACACCATTGATGATAAGGAGTTTTTTATGTCTCTTGAGAAATTTGTATCTGGTACAGTTTGTGGTATTCAAAAAGTTTCAAGTTCTGGACAGGATGTCGATGACAAAGAAAGAGGACATAGAATAACATTTCTTACTCCTGATGCAGCTGAAAAAGCTTCTAAGCTTGATAGTGATTCTTTTTGTGGATCCTTGGTGAAGATAATGCCTTCGCAGCTAACTGCTGGATGTGATAATAAACTGTTCACTTTTCCTCCTGTCAAAGCTAAAGTCTTTTGGCCTCGTAGGTTGAGCAAAGGATTTGCAGTTGTTAAATGTAACATTGATGATATTGGATTCATTCTTAATGATTTCTCTCACCTAGTGATTGGGGATAGGTTCTTACGTTCTGAACCGAGCGTAAAGTACAATAACTGTGTTACTATTAGTGGAATTGACAAAGAGCTGTCTGAAGCTGATATTTTAAATGTTCTGAGGTCTGCAACAGACAGGAAAATTTTGGATCTTTTTCTGGTTCGGGAAAATGCTGTTGACAACCCTCCAGTTAATTCTTGTGAAGAAGCTCTGCTGAAAGAAATTTCTCCTTTTATGCCTAAATCAAACCCTCACGTCAAATGTTGTCATGTTCAAGTTTTTCCACCTCAACCCAAGGATTTTTACATGAAAGCTGCGATAACTTTTGATGGAAGATTGCACTTGGAGGCAGCAAAAGCTTTGGAGTTTTTGGAAGGAAAAGCACTGCCTGTATGTCTTCCATGGCAGAAAATAAAGTGCCAGCAGTTATTTCATAGCACTTTATCCTGCACCATCCCCATATATAGAGTGATAAAACATCAACTGAATTCCGTACTTGAAAGCTTCAGGAGGATAGATGGTATTCTCTCTATTGGAACTTCATCTTTTCTAAATGTTAGATTATGTTTGGTATTTTCCTGTCTCTTTTCTCAATGCATGTATTATTCTTTATTTCTGAACAACTTTCGTACTGTTGGGTCAATTTTCTGTCAAATCTTATATTCAAGCACCGTAATTTTTGTATTTTATTAAATATTTACATAGGTTACATTTGATACTCATAAAAGTATTTGGTAATCTACATCAAAGTTGGCATACCATTTTGTTAGTATATATCCACACAGATGAGGTCTAGTTGTTCAAAATTTGTAAATTTCACTCCTTTTATTTTCTGCATTTATCACAAGTATGTATCAGTGCCAACCCTTCTTGAAGCTGGGGTAACTGGATGAAGATGATTATAGCTTGGTTTGGTCAGATTCTGATGGCCTTGAATCTTCATGTCAACCAGGTGTGGAATGCACTCTTTCTCAAAACGTCAATGGTTCTTACCGAGTGAAGCTATCTGCCAATGCTACAAAAACACTAGCTGAGCTGAGACGACCGGTGGAAGAGCTTCTGAGAGGGAAGATTATAGATCATGCTAGCCTGACTCCAACTGTTCTGCAGCACCTGGCCTCTAGAGATGGTTTTGATCTAATAAATTTTTTACAGCGGGAAAATGGAGTCTACATTCTCTTTGACAGGCAGAGACTTAGTCTACGGATTTTTGGTGCTCCTGATAAGATAGCTGAAGCTGAGCAGAAGTTGATTCAATCTCTCCAGACCATTCATGAAAGCAAACAGCTCGAGATTCACCTTCGAGGCAAATCTTGGCCTCCCAACCTCTTGAAGGCAGTGGTTGAGAAGTTCGGTCCGGATCTCAATGGCCTTAAACAAAAGTTTCCGGGGGCTGGATTTACATTAAATACTCGGCTTCATATTTTATATGTGCACGGTAGTAAGGACTTGAAGCAGGAAGTTGAAACTATCATTTTTGAGCTTGCAAAAATGAGTGGTGGTTCAGTTGAGAGGGCAGACGATGCAGATGCTTGTCCAATTTGCTTATGTGACATCGAAGACGACAGGTTTGAGCTTGAGGCTTGCGGACACCATTTTTGCCGACAATGCCTTGTGGAGCAGTTTGAGTCCGCCATAAAAAACCAGGGAAGATTCCCAGTATGTTGTGCCAAACAGAAATGTGGTTCTCCTATTTTACTTGCAGATATGAGAACTCTGTTGTCGAGCGAGAAGTTGGAGGAACTGTTCCGAGCTTCACTGGGAGCTTTTGTTGCTTCTAGCAACGGTGCCTATAGGTTTTGCCCATCTCCTGACTGCCCCTCTGTTTACCGAGTGGCCAGCTCTGATATGTCTGGAGGGTTATTCATTTGTGGAGCATGCTACTCAGAAACTTGTAATAGGTGCCATTTGGAGTACCATCCTTTCCTGTCGTGCGAACAGTACCGGGTGTTTAAGGAAGACCCAGATTCGTCACTGAACGAGTGGCGGAAAGATAGAGAGAATGTCAAGAACTGCCCGGTGTGCGGGTACACGATCGAGAAGATGGATGGGTGCAACCACGTTGAATGCAAGTGTGGAAGACATATATGTTGGGTGTGTTTGGAGTTTTTTGGTAGCAGCGATGAATGTTATACCCACTTGAGGAGCATTCATATGACCATCGTTTGAGCATGTTTACTTTTGTGAATAAATATGTATAAAATATGTATTATTAGGTTTGTTGGGCGTAAATAATATTATTACACAGTACAATGCGTAAGCCAAATGGGTAGTTCATCATATATGTACATATAATTAAATTGTAAAATATGTTTAGCCAGGCGTTTACCCTTCCTTTCCAATTAATATAACATATATAAATTATTACTTAGTTTTCTAGTATCAATTGGGTGGTTTTTCTTCGTCTATGTTTTATTTTGGTTCATTAAAATCTTGTATGCTTTTGAAACATTCATTCCAATCTCTTGTACCATTTTGTCAAAATAAATTATAACTGCAAAGACCATACTAATATTTTAATCTGTTAAAATTTTTATTTTAGTTTTTTTACTTTTTACTTTTGGTTCATTTTGATCTTTATTATGGTCATTAAATATAGACTTGTTATTAAGAAAAATAATAATAAGAAAAATGAAGATTTTGTCATTCACGATCAATAAATACATTAGATTGAAAAGTTTTCCTTTTGAATACGTATGACAAACCCTTACATTCTTTTCTTTTGTTGGGAGAAAAATATAAAATACTACCATACTTCCTACTCTTCTCATTCAATAATTAACAAGTCCTTAAATGATTTATTAATTTATTTTCATTTTTTTTTATTCTTGTCCATGAAAAAAGTGGTGAAATTAAGAGCTCCCTGGTCATCAAACAACATAATTAATCACCCATCTTCTTTATTTTTCTTTTCCTTTCGAAACAAATTTAAAATTTTGATTATAAAAAAATGGGAGCAGAACGAAGCAAATTAAGAATTTAATATTCTTACTTGTAACACAACTATTTAGATATGCTTATTATTTTTTCAAAGTTGTTGGAATCTCAATTTTCATATTTGTGACGTATACCCTTTAAAAAATATGTAGATACATTTAAAATTGAGTTGTTAAGTGAAAGGAATCAAAGGTTTTAAAAAAATAATCAAATATATGTTAAAACATACTTTTATTATTTTCCCTCCGCACACCATCATGATACAAAATATTATGAGATATAATACAATATATATAAAAAAAAATTGTAGATATAACAAATTTAAATTTAGCTCAAAAAGTCTGATAGACTATATCGCTAATAGAAGTCTATCGTTATTTATTTATAATTTTTAAAAAAATATTACTATACACTTAATTACTGGCTTTAAGAGTGCTAATTAATTTTTTAAACAATGATTTGAATCTCTATCAGAGTAAAATTGGCGAATAAATGCAATTGAAAAAAAAGGGCAAAAAGGTAAATAATGGGAGTTGTTCATGAAGCATTACATGTATAGCTCAAAAGAACGCCAACACCAACAACACTCAAACAAATAGCCAAAGCCCAAACCCATTTCATTCCTTCACTACCACCATTGTTATCCCTTTCTTCTTCTTCTTCCTCTTCTTCCTCTTCTTTCTGCAACTTCGAAACCCTAAGATCCAGCAATTTGACCGATTGTCGATAACAGAACATCAACCTCGCCTCATCTTCAAAAGCCCTACTAATACAATCCTTTTCCTCCATCAATTTCGCCGCCTTTCTCTCCGCTTCTCTCGCCCTCGTCTGCGACAGTCTCAGAGCCTTCAACAGCTCCAATTTCTCCTCCATCCCACTCCTCAGTACCTTCTGCGGCGGCGGCAGATCGCAATTCCGAAGTAGGTCAACCCCGGCTCTGTGGACCATCTCCGCCGTCGAATCTAGGGCTTTGGGATTGTAGCTCATCGCCGCCTTCATGATGCCGGCGGTGGGGTGGGATCGGAATAGGGAAGGAAAGGGATTGGATTTTTGAAGAGGGGGATGGATAATTGGGTGGGGTGAGGCAAAGGGAAAGAAGAATTGAGAGAGATTGAATTGACTAAACTATTTATTGGGAAACAATTCTTTGCTTGCTTCTTCACACAAACTTACACTTTTTTTTTTTTTGCTTCAAGACACTGGTTCCTTTCATTATTGGTCTTCTTTATATTATACCTCAATACACACTAGTTTAATCACATCATAATATAGCGTAATGATTAGACTACAGGTTTAAATGCTATGTTTCTGGCGAGGCAATTGACATACACTTTTTTTTTTTTTTTTGAAAGGTTCTATTTTTCATCCGTACGGTTGTTATATATAAAAGGAATATTTATTCGGTGTAATCTCGATTTTGGTTCATATATGTCTTCAAAATTTTCATTCGAATCTTTGCACTTTTAAAATATTAATTTTAGCTACACGTGGTGAACCAAAATGATTCAAAGTACTAAGTATATTATATTAAATAGTTTGTTACTTTTTTATGATTGTGAAGTATTTAAAATGAAAACGGATACCTTATTATATTTAAATTAGAAGTATCATCTCAAATAGATAGATTGTTGAAATTAGGGGAAAAAAACATGGGCTAAAGATGGCTTAGACAATAGTAAGTTTGAATTTTCATACAAGTTAGTCTTGAAACCAATAGAACTTCGTTAAGAATCTTGATCGTTTTCTTGTTAGGATTGAGTCCATTTCCTTGGATTTAGCTAAAAATCCTATTCATTTTCTTTATAGGATAGAGGTTAGGAATGAAGGGATTGAATCCCAATCGGAAGCGATTGAACGTCTATTATTTTAATTTTGTTTAGAATTCACAATATAGAAAAGAAAAACATACAACATTCACAATAAGAAAAACATATTTTGAAGAATACTTTTTCAAATTTTCTTTCGAAATATAAGGACGCTTCCAAAATATCTTACTATCCTCTAACAAGGAAACTGGTTTGTAGAAACCTCATTTTCTTAAAAAAACGAGAATTTTGGTGTGGTGGAGAGTTTTATAGAGAAAACCTTTTTCTCTGTAAAAAGCTTCAAAGGGAGATGAGAAAAGTCGGTTTCATTCTGCAAATAATAATAATAATAATAATAATAATAATAATTTTCTCACAATATAACCTTTCCCATCTTTTAACGTGAAGTGGGATTGAAAACCACCCATTTCATTCATTAATTAACAAATTAAATTAAATTATTAATTACAATAATTAATAATTAACTTAAATTAATTAATTAATTTACAAAATTAAATATCTAATATTTAATTAAATATTTGAATCTTATTTAAATATCTCTCTTATAACCTATGGTTTTTAATATGAATCTCATTCATATTAACTTATCTATAGTTTTAATATAAATATTATTTGAATCTAACTCAAATACAGTAAATCTACTTTTATAATATAGTTTAATTTTGAATCTTATTCAAGATTAATTTATATTATATTGTATTTATATACATTATATTAATTATATCACATACAATTACAATTATTCTCTTTAATTTATTTGAGCAATTCAAGTTCTTTAAAACTATTGGTCACTGTGTTAACTGTTGTGAGCTAGCAGGGGAACGTAATAAACCTACAAATTTTAAGCTCCAATGATCCGATGTTAATTAATTAAACTCTTTAATTAAATTAACCAACACTTATTAACTATGGGTCATTCCACTAAAAACCCATACCTGCATTCTTAGCGCTATAGAACATGTTGTGTCCATGAAGTCAACCATTACAAGTAAGTCAATCCTTCATGAGTTGTTTGTAATTACAGTTGAGTCAAATTACTATTTTACCCCTGTAAGTACCTCTTAATTCTTAAGTACCACTGATCCCTTTAAAGAACAATCTGTATATGGTCCTACCATAAATTAAGTCCCTCTCGGGCGAATGAGAGGGCGGTTATCCTTTGTTCAAGACTCGAAACCAACACTTAAGGGAACTACTCGTCTACTTACCCTAAAGGCAGGATTAAGTGAATTCCATCTTTTGTAGTTATGATCCCAGCTCCCCACTCGATCTCGTCCCCAAAATGATAGGCTTATTGAGCCGGCAGCTTGGGCCACTCTCACCCATACAAATCAAAAGACAAACTCTCATAGACAAGAGTCCATAAATCACTCAGGACTGAGATCGAGTCACATATGGTTATCTTATGAAATATTAATCTTGTCCGTTAATAGCATCATAAGGAGAGATTAATGATTTTGCAGTCCTGTCTTATACAAGCTCATTGTATAGGATAACCCCACTTGTATGTCTCCACACGAATAATTTGGATCACATCGTTTGTAATTCTCACAAAGTGAGTTGTACCATAGTGTTACCAAGATAAGGCATCTGACCTTATCCATATATTATAGACCCTTTAGGTTATTACTTGAACATTATCTACCTGAATGTCAACTACATACTATTTAAGTCTCATGTAGTAACCTTGGATTTTACTGTAATGGATAACTCATTATTGCATATATAAAATAGTCAACTATTATGTCAAATAACTAATTCACTACGAGGCTTTAGAGCATAAATCCCAACAAGGAAGAATAATTGAAAATGGACCAGAACATTTCCCAAAATCCTATATTTTTCTAGGATCCTATTAAAGGTGAGAACTTGTCAGGTTCACACGGCCAAATACAATTATTATATCAATCTAAGAACTACTAGAACTTGGTAGCATTAGTAGCAAGACTGAGTCGAACCACATTAAGCATATGTATAATATCTTTAAGGTAAATTTGTCTATGGAAAGTAGTAAGAGGGCGAGGGAAGGGGGAGGGAATGGTTTGATAGAAAAACTAAATTGCAGAAAAGTAAAGTGCACAAAACAACATAGTTTAGTAAGAGAGAAAGATACCTTGATAATATTTTTACCAATTAAGAGACTGTTGGCAATTTATGGATTAGTACTTTGATTTATCGTATGAATTTAGTTATTGATAGGCCTACAATTATGTGGCAATATCAAGAAAAAAAGAATAGAGGATAGGCGTTTGAATCGGTTAAGAACACTTCCAATTCTGTTGGGAGAGGTGGAAGTTTAAAAGAAGAAAGAAATGGAAAGAGAGGATAGGGAAGTCTGAATATCGGAAGTGAGGAAGGAGAGCTCTCGAGAGTTGGAGTTCAAAAGTCTCAATCGTAGTGTGCCATGCATCGTCTACTTCTACTAAGCAATCGTGTAGCAGAGCTCAGTGACCGTGTAGCATTTGATAGGCGATTGTATAACATTTTGTAGCCAATCACATAACATTTGGTAAGCAATCGTGTAGTTCCTTGTAAGCGATCGCGGGGTGTTTGTGGGCGATCATCTAGTGTTACTCAGCGATTGTGTAGAGACTTTAAACAATCATATAGTATTTTGTAAATGATCGTTTGGAGTTGTTAAGCGATCATCTAGTCTCTATTTGTTTCTTATCATTTAATAAAGAGTTTGTTCATTGTTTAGTTCCTATTTCAGGAGATCGTACCAACTCTACGTTAATAAAGAATTTCAAGAATCAGTTTCCTAACAAATTGGTATCAGAGCAACCACCTGGACAAGCATGGTTCATAAACGTTTTGAAGAGAAACTGGAATTACTAGAACAAGAGATCTCTAGATTCAAAGTTGAAATACAGAAGTTGTCAACCATAGAGGAGAATTTGGCATTGATAGTGAAGAGCATTGAGAGATTGAGATTGCAGGTAGAGAAATATCAACAAATGTTCATTTCCCATGTTACGAAAATGGCCAAAGAAAAAGCAAAAGTGACGAAAGAGGCAGAAGGATCGAATGGCAATAAGGTGTACGGAACAAATAGTTCGGTGAAAGCATCCGGTGAGGAAGCGAATGGAGACCAGAGTGAATTCAAGAAAGTAGAAATGTCGATATTTAGCGGACGTGAACTAGACGTGTGGCTCTACAGAGCAGACCGCTATTTTTGTGTTCATAAGTTGATTGAATCTGAGAAGATGACGATGGCGGTTGTGAATTTCAATGACGTCGCATTAGATTGGTATCGATCAGAGGTAGACAGAGAGCCGTTTGAAGATTGAGAAGACTTGAAGAAAAGGATGTTAGCCCGATGCCTCTCTTTAAGAGAGGGATCAGTCGGTGGAAGATTCTTGGCTATTAAACAGGAAAAGTCTGTGGAGTATGCTCATTTCTTGCCATTGAAACACCCTTTAAATGCTGGTATTGAAGTAGATACATTTTGTAGAGAAATGATTAAACTGCACAGGATGCCGAAGTCCACTGTCATGGACTGAGACAAAGAGTTTATGAATCACTTTTAGTACGAGTTATTCTGACTGTTGGGTACCAAACTCCATCATAGCCTAATTTTTCATCCTCAGTCGGATGGTCAGACAAAGATGGTGAACTGTAGTGTGGAAATGAATTGGGGGTGCTGCTGTGGTGAGCTACCAAAAGAATAGATTAACTGATGGCCTTGGGTGGAATATTCGAGTAACACTATGCATAATGCTCCTACTGGCTTGGCCCCTTTTCAGATTGTGTATGAACGACAACCTCCAATGTTGACTTACTATGGGAATGATTGTACGACCAACGCAATTGTGGGCAAAAAAATGTGAGACAAAGATGTTGCATTGCGCGTGCTTAGGGAGCACTAGAGGGTGGCTCTAAATAAAGTGAGGAAGTTGGTTGATAAGGAGCGACATGATGTTGGAGTTCTGCAAGAGTAGACTGTGAAATTATCTCCTAAGTATTATGGAGCACATCAGGCAGCGGACAGAGTCAGATTAGTAGCTTATAAGTTGAACCTTCAGACAAAATGTCGATACCTTCAGTGTTTCATGTGTTGCAACTAAAGAAATGGGTTGGATAACCAGACTTTACCTTGAGGATAAGGTAAAGGTGGAGGGGGGAAGTAATGATAGGCCTCCAATTATGTGGCAATATCAAGAAAGAAAGAATAGAGGAGAGGCGGTTGAATCGGTTAAGAACGACTTTCAATTCTGTTGGGAGAGGTGGAGGTTTAAAAGAAGAAAGAAACGAAAAGAAAGGATAGGGAAGTCTGAATATCAGAAGAGTGGAAGGAGAGCTCTTGAGAGTGGGAGTTCGGAAGTCTATGTCGTAAAGAAGCCATCGTAGTGTGTCGTGCATCGCTTACTTCTACTAAGCAATCAGCGATTGTGTAACATTTAGTAGGCGACCATATAGCATTTGATAGGCGATCGTATAACATTTGGTAAGCGAACGTGTAATGTTTTGTAAGCGATCATGTAGTTCCTTGTAAGTGATCGCGGGGTGTTTGTGAGCGATCGTCTAGTATTACTCAGCGATCGTGTAGAAACTTTTAACGATCGTATAGTATTTTATAAACAATCGTTTGGAGTTGTTAAGCGATCGTCCAGTCTCTGTTAGTTTCTTATCGTTTAATAAAGAGTTTTTTCATCATTTAGTTCCTATTCCGAGAGATCATACCAACTCGTTACGTTAATAAAGAATTTCAAGAATCAGTTTCCTAACAGTTATCTAATTGACAACCTAATCAACCGATCGGTAGTGCTAGTGCCAGTTAGATTCCATTAATAGAAAATTGGCTTATAACTCGACTCAGTTTCTAAATTACCTAAATAACAGTCATGCATTACTTATTACTAATTAAATGCATTAAGCTTTTGGATTGATCAAGACGTTAGATTAATTTGGAGAAACTTTCTTGAAAGTTGTGTTATTTGCCCTGGATTTAGAATAGTTTTCATCCGATTTAAATCGGACTCAATTTGCTCATGGAAGTCAAAATCGAGCCAAACATCAAGAAGATGGATGAAAAAGAGCTATATTGTCCAAACAAGAGGTGTCGCGATGTTGCACGATGCTCTATATCTAGCACTTCAAGCGAGGGTGATGTGGCATTGAAAGCAATGCTGCAGCCCATGAAGATCATGCGTGGACACAAGGCCATAGCGTCATAGTGTCGTGACGCTAGAGTTACTTTAGGAAAGAATTTATATTTTAGGAAAACATTTTGGCTATTTATTTTAGGATTTTTGGCAGCCGAATAGATTCATTGACACATAAAATTAGAGAGCCTTAGAGAGGATTTTGGCTGCAAAATAAAGTTTTAGGCCAATTATCATATAATTAACCAATTAAATAGTTAATAAATATAATCATATTATATTCTTACCCTATAGTTTGATATCACATATCTACTATAGTAATTTCTCCCCTACTTGATATATATCATATTTATATCTAATTTCCTCCAAAAAAAAATGTATCTCATACATTTAGTCAATTATATCATATATAATTAACCAATCCAATTATATCATATATAATCGAACTTCCTCTTGTTAATTTGAACATTTCAAATTAACCCAAACACTGATTCTCGACTTTATCCAAGCTACCTAGGGGACCTAATGGGTCTGTGGCTCGAAGCTCCAATGGTCCGTGAATAGCTTACTTCTCTTTAGCCACAAGATCCACCATCTGTTAACTGTCAGGAATTCCACTAAAGACCAACAGTTGAACTCTTCTTACCACAGATATATTTCTATGTCCATTGGATATAACCAATCATGAGTATGATGACCCTTCACAGATGCTTGTAAGTACAATTAAGCCAAATTACCCTTTTACCCCTGTAGTTACATCTCACTCCTTAAATACCACTTATTCCTCTAATGAACAATACAACGTAGTCTAACTATGTGTGAACACCTCTCGGCCCAAGAGAAGGTGTGTGACACCACATCGTTCAAGCCCTGGAAATAGCCCTTAAGGGAGTTATCTATCTACTTACCCCTACCTTGGGGAAGGAGTGAATTCCATCTTGTGTAGCTGAGTTCCCAACTCCCAAATCCCCAAAATGGTAGGTTTGAATCGGCGACCTGGCCATTCACACCCATACAAATCAAAGGACCGCCCTCAATGGCAGGAGTTCCCAACTTACTCAGGATTGAGGTCATGTTACCTATGGTTATCCGATTAAAGTGAAGTCTCTGTCATGAATGGTGTTATATAACGAGACGTTAACTCTTCATGGTCAGGTCTTATACAAACTCTTTGTATAGGACGCCCCAACTCGCATGTCCCCAACACGAATGATCAGGATCAGACCATCTGTGACAAGTCACAACACTTGTGACCATTCCACAAAGCGGGCCGCATCCGTAGCGTTACCAGGATAAGGTTTCCCTCCTATATCCATATACTATAGACCATTTTGGTTATCACTCATGACATGATCCACTTGTATGTCACTGATGCGTTACTTTATGTGATGAAATAATGGAGTGGAATGCGTTGTGCAAACAAGTTTTCTCAGCAGGACCCAAGTATAAATCCTACTAAGTTTCCTAGTAAGCCCAGGGTCGAACTCAGGGACTATGGAAAACAATATGGGGTGGTAATTTTTAGATTATTTTACGGTAACAAATGATTCAAAGAGTTGGTTGGTTTGTATCTTACAGTATAAAAAGTATGCGACGGATTTGAGATAAGAGTGATTATGCGACAGATACACTGAGTATGTGATCATGCTACACTCATGCAACAACAAATCATTTTCCAATGCAAATGCGATGGCTCCTAATTTTAGGACGCATGCGATGAATGCGATAGTGTCTATAGAGCTTATTCCTAAGTCTCTACTTCTTGCCTATGCGATGAAGCAAGATGCACACAAGGACAAGGTGACCGCATACAATTATAACCTATCTCTAGGATGCATGCGATGCGTTAATAGCAAACAAAGCTTATTTCTAAGCTTCTATCTCTTTATTATGCATTTCTAATCTGATTCTCCCGAGCCTAGATTTTAATCTGACTTTTTCAAGCCTAGATTCTATCCTTAGACTACGCTCCCGAGTATCTCTAATGGATGAATGATGCATACATAATACAAGATAATCGCATAGAATGCAGATCCCCAGTTATGCTAGCTAAGTGCTTCTCAACCCATTTGATAAATTTAGCTACTCATGCGTAATGTACAGAGAGTGAACAGATATAAAGATGCAATTTCCATTTCTATAAATCAGTTCAGAGTACAAAATGACAATGAAAAATAAGGGTAGAGAGCCTTGTAGCAATTCCTTGCTTCCCAAGGCTTTTACATTGTTATCTCTATTCTGCTCAAAAGATGTTCTTGCTTCCGCAAGAATTGGTCCTCTTTTTGATCTCGACGCTCCCAGCACTCTTCCGAGCTCACTGGAAGGATCTCTCAGAGTAATCTCCCTTCACTCGCTCCTGCCTTCTAAGTAAAAAGAAAAACTATGAACAAGGCTACTTTATCTATGGGAAAATTCTCTAACTGAACAAACTCTTTCACTGAAGGTGGCCTTCGGTATTTATAGAGCTTCAGGGTGAAAGGCTTCTTCTCTCTTATGATTACATCGATGAGATGACATTAATTCTTTGTCTGACGCACCGAATATTTATCACTGAAAAGTTGAGTGTACTTGTTATAGTAGGTTGTTAACGACTTATCAACTTAATTCGGAATCGACCGTCATCAGCTTTCTGTCCCATCGTTATTTATTACGCTTTTCACCCAGATGTGCCCACCATGATGCTCCGGCTCTATGTGGCCACCTTCTTGAGCAGATATTCGCGAGCGCAAATGATCGCATAGCCTTGCGTTAACGTAATCTCTTAATGAACACAAGCGTTCGTACAAACTGTTTACAAACTATAGGACATGAGAATTTAGGGCATCAACCCCAACAATCTCCCACTTGTCCTAAAGCGAAGTGGGGTGTACATAAAACTCGTATAAAACAATAAACTAGGGCATAAAAGCCTAGTACAAGAAAATCTCCCACTTGCCTTAATCCAGCTGCAGGCGATCCTGTAGACCCATGCTTCGTAGATGACCCTCAACCACTGTAGCCATGAGAGCCTTTGTAAATGGGTCAACAACATTGTGCTTCAAAGTGATCTTCGTGACGATCACGTCCCTCGATGCACTATCTCGCAGATCAGATGATACTTCCGCTCTATGTGTTTGCCAGGCTTGTGACTCCTTGGCCCTTAGAGTTCGCCACTGCCTCATTATTATCACAATATAGGGTAATGGGACTAGATATATCTGGAACAACTTCCAGTTCTGTCAAAGATTTTTGAGCCAGACGACCTTCTTAGCAGCTTCGCAACCCGCTACGTACTCCACCTCCATAGTAGAGTCGGCGATGCACCCCTATTTAGTGCTTCGCCACACTACAGCTCCTCCGTTAAGAGTAAAGACTGACCCTGATGTGGACTTGCAAGAGTCCTTATCAATTTGAAAGTCCGAATTCGTGTATCCTGTAAGGATCAAATCCTTAGAACCATACACGAGCATGTAGTCCTTTGTTCTCTGAAGATACTTGAGGATGTTCTTCACTACGGTCCAGTGACCCTGGCCTGGGTTAGACTGATACCTGCTGACTATATGATAACTTGTAGAAATACAAGTTATTTATACTGTTTTTTTAGATATTGCAGCAAACAGAGAGGAAAGTTGCGTCGATAGTATAAAATTGGCTAAGAATACGAAAATTATGAAATGTCGTAAACACACCCACTAACACTATTGCGATGGTGAGATAGAATGTTTCAGTCTCCGTTTTGCAGGAAATAGGTCACTGCATGCGTTCCATGGCTCGAAGATAAAATAAACAACGCATCTATGTCACATGCGCCCATCACTCAAGAATGAAGAGATGATCAACGCAATGACGGCGCATTGCGA
>NC_052359.1:23643732-23649382 GCF_009727055.1 Benincasa hispida | reverse complement strand
CACTCGGGCGTTAATTTCTTTGGATCGCATTTCTGTCTTGCGTCAAACAATTTTCTACACAATAATACATAAGTTAGTTTGTTTTAATGCGATGGATGCATGCGATTGCAATATTGTGAACTAGCTTTTGGATGCAAATATTGTATATTTTTATCATCGCAATCCTGCATTGTTTTATGAATTTGCATTGTAATAATGTGCATTTCTGCCCGTTATCAGTCACCACATATAAGCTTAAGTTACATACAGATAACTAGGGATTTATGTTTATTGATTTGTTGTAAAGCAAATAAAACATGCAACTGAGTAAAAAACAATATGTGAAGTAAATATCATATATTATACAACACAAGCGTTCGTACAAACTGTTTACAAACTATAGGACATGAGAATTTAGGGCATCAACCCCAACAATCTCCCACTTGTCCTAAAGCGAAGTGGGGTGTACATAAAACTCGTATAAAACAATAAACTAGGGCATAAAAGCCTAGTACAAGAAAATCTCCCACTTGCCTTAATCCAGCTGCAGGCGATCCTGTAGACCCATGCTTCGTAGATGACCCTCAAAACACTGTAGCCATGAGAGCCTTTGTAAATGGGTCAACAACATTGTGCTTCAAAGTGATCTTCGTGACGATCACGTCCCTCGATGCACTATCTCGCAGATCAGATGATACTTCCGCTCTATGTGTTTGCCAGGCTTGTGACTCCTTGGCTCCTTAGAGTTCGCCACTGCCTCATATTATCACAATATAGGGTAATGGGACTAGATATATTGGAACAACTTCAGTTCTGTCAAGAACTTTCTGAGCCAGACGACCTTCTTAGCAGCTTCGCAACCCGCTACGTACTCCACCTCCATAGTAGAGTCGGCGATGCACCCCTATTTAGTGCTTCGCCACACTACAGCTCCTCCGTTAAGAGTAAAGACTGACCCTGATGTGGACTTGCAAGAGTCCTTATCAATTTGAAAGTCCGAATTCGTGTATCCTGTAAGGATCAAATCCTTAGAACCATACACGAGCATGTAGTCCTTTGTTCTCTGAAGATACTTGAGGATGTTCTTCACTACGGTCCAGTGACCCTGGCCTGGGTTAGACTGATACCTGCTGACTATATGATAACTTGTAGAAATACAAGTTATTTATACTGTTTTTTTTAGATATTGCAGCAAACAGAGAGGAAAGTTGCGTCGATAGTATAAAAATTGGCTAAGAATACGAAAATTATGAAATGTCGTAAACACACCCACTAACACATATTGCGATGGTGAGATAGAATGTTTCAGTCTCCGTTTTGCAGGAAATAGGTCACTGCATGCTTCATGGCTCGAAGATAAAATAAACAACGCATCTATGTCACATGCGCCCATCACTCAAGAATGAAGAGATGATCAACGCAATGACGGCGCATGCGACAATCGATCATGAGCTTTAGCGATCAACGTATTTCAATTGCACAATCGATCATGAGCTTTAGCGATCAACGTATTTCAACTGCATGTGGTAATAAAAAACAACACCGCATGCGACGATAGATCGAAGATGTGAAGAGCAGCGCATTCGCGGACGATTATGACAAGTGTACAACTTTTAGTTGTCCATTTCTGACGGATTGATTGCGTAACAGAAAGGAATTTTTCATTCTTTCATTTCAGGAACTACCATAATTAGACAGTGGGAACCACAAATTCAAAGTGCCAAAGTCTCGCCTATAAATAGCTTCTTCAAATTCGATGAAAAAAATATACACGATATACTGAGACTGATATACTGAAACAGGGAGAGAGAGAGGCTGGTCTGAAGCGACTACAGAGTAAATCTGGGTGAGTCTTCGAGCAGAGAATTCTTCCAATTCCCGAAGCTGAAGCTCTGTGCAAAGGTCAATTCTACCGGGAAAGCAAGCCTAAGAGGGAAGCATTCCTCTCCACCACTTCTATATGCCGGTAACCGCAAATCTTCGATCAGGATCTGTGTCAAGACGTTGACTCTTTCCGTATTTGTTTCTATCCTCTAATTCATCTTCTGTGTTCATTTTCTGTAATCCTTCTTTCACAACATGTATCAAACGCTTAATTTTAGAATTAAATGTTATCATCGTCACCATTATCATCTTTCTGTCTCTTTCCATACTTTTATCATCCATTTTCTCCATGATGTGTTCTTAATCCCCGGGTTAAAATGCAAGAATTAAGTAAGTAAGTCAAATCTATGTCAAAAAATCAATTAAGTTTAGTTAAAGCATGCTCGACGGAATCTTCACCTGTGAGAGCAGAAGTGAAGATGTTATTCCGCCTATCGAGAGAAGGTTGGAAGAATGCATTAACTAAAGCATGAAGTATTTTCAGAGATGGAAACAACCTTGCGTTCATCACGTTCATCTCTGTTTCACCATAGACATATGGGAACGCAGCCGATCACCGAGAGTTGTAAGCCAAGGGAAAGCGGAACCTTAGTTACGTCCTTGACACGATTGTCGAACTTGCGATGTTTTAACTTTTTACTCTTTCTTTTTCTGCCTTATTCATAAGACTTGCCATCGCATTCATCGATACTTTTGTACAACTTCACAGTCAGTCCTCGACCCCAGTATCATGTATCTTGTACCATGTATCATGTATCATAGTAGTTTAGGAATTTACTTTATCAATGCATTTTTACTTTACAACGCATTTTTACGTTATCAATGCATTTTTACTTCATCGCAATTTATACAAACCAATATTCTTTATTCATTATTCAAACCGGACGCATGTATCACATAAGTATCGCATTTACGACAACAATCCCCGTGTTCGACCTCGAATCACTTTGAGAAATTTGCGTTGGAATTATACTTAGTTTCAGCGCAAGGAAACTTGTGAAATGCACTACTTCATCGCATACTATGAGCATATCACTATCAACACATGCACTTAGAACGTAGTATCGCATAATATTATCTTTATCGCAAAGCACATATAGCACATCATTCATTCATTCATCAGCGCAATAGATAGACAACATTCCATTTTTACCGTTACAAGTTTATGGCAACATGAGCTTGTATCATTCATATTCATCATTGTCTATTTCCATAAAGATAAAGATATAAATCTTAGTCATCACTATGCCCACAACATAGCAGATGTCTGGACGAGTATAGAGCATCACGTACATCAAACTGCCAACGACAGATGCATATGGGACCCGTCTCATCTACTCAACCTCTTGAGGCATCTTAGAACACATGTCCTTAGACAAAGTGGCTCCATGCCTAAACGACAGTAGGCTTCTCTTGGAGTCCTGCATCGAGTACTTGAGCAACATCTTGTCAATGTACGATGCCTGAGACAGTGCTAGAACTTTGTTCTTATGATCTCGAAAGATCTGTATACCCAGAACAAACTGAGTCTCTCCCAAATATTTCATTTAGAATTTGGTCGCTAGCCAATTCTTAACTGCAGTTAGTGGACCTATATCATTCTCAATGAGTAGTATATCGTCAACGTACAACACTAAGAAGACCACTGAAGCGTTGATGATTTTCTTGTAGACACAAGGTTCATCAACGTTTTGGTCAAAGCCATACGACTTGATCGCAGTATCAAACCATATGTTCCAAGATCGAGATGCCTATTTTAGTCTATAAATGGACCGATTCAGCTTGCAAACCTTTTGCTCTTGACCTTGGGCTATGAATCCCTCGGGTTGCACCATGTAAATGGTCTCCTCAAGATTGCCATTCAGAAAGGCCATCTTGATGTCCATTTACCAGATCTCATAATTATAATAAGCTGCAATGGACAGGAGGATGCAGATCGACTTTAACATGGCAACAGGTGAGAAAGTCTCCTCATAGTCGGCTCCCTCTACTTGGGTATAACTCTTTGCCACAAGTCGAGCCTTGAAGGTTTTTACCTTCCCATAAACACCCCGTTTGTGCTTATAGATCCATTTACAACCTATAGGTCTTACCTCATCAGGCTGATCTACAAGATCCCATACTGAGTTGAAGTACATCGACTCCATCTCGAGATCCATAGCCTTGATCCATTCATCCCGGTCAACATCCTTCATTGCCTTCTGATAAGAAAATGGATCCTCAACGTTGCCATATGCTACCATAGCAAGGATTTCCATGAAACCCAGATAGCGAACGGGCGGGATCGTAACCCTCTCACTACGTCGAGGTTCCCTCAAATCTTGAGGTGGAACTGACCTACTAGATGAACTCTCATCAACAACTCTTGTTGATTTAGCAGGCTCTTCAACAACTCTTTAAATGTTCAATGCGTTTGTGGATTGCGTTGATGAATGTTTACGGGTCAATTGCGTCTGTTTAAAGCTTTCTTTAAATTACAAAATGTTTATTTGTAAAGACCCCTATGTTTTTGGGCATAAATAACAAGCAATTGAGTTTGTAATTCAAAGTGTTTGAGTTTATCGTGTCGTTCGTGATGAAGTTTTGAAGCATAGAGATGCGGTTCTTAGCGAAGAAGAAGACCAAGAGTTGGTCGTGTCTTGTAGCATCAGGTAAACGATCGTTGGGATTTAGCTAAACGATCTTGTAGATTTTTCTATGTGATCGTGTAGTATTTACTAAAGGATCTTTTAGCCAATGCTAAACGATGGGGTAAAGTATTTGCTCTATCGCATAGTGTTGGGTACCCGATCGAGTAGACACTGGAGGTAAACGATCGAGTGGGAGCATTTGATGCTCATCGTTTAATAAAAGACACAAGCACTAAACGATCGTGTAGTTAGCGTGCTCATCGCATAGTTACTGACTACACAATCACGTGGTATACGATACAAAGGCGTTCGCTTAGCGATCGTTTAAATGATAGTGCTTCACCACATTGTTGTCATTTAGACGATCGTTTAGAGATTGCGTTGTGCATTGCGTGCTGCACAATCACGTACCTCATGCTTCATGTATTATAAGTATTATAATATGGCATGATGAAATTACATGAAAACATGCGCATGCATCATGAAATATAAGAGTTATATTCATGCATCATCTTTTATATTATAAGCGTTATAGTGTAAAGGTGAATGGAAACATGTTTGCTTGGTTTGTTGCTTATTTGTATAAGAGTTATATACAAATTAGCAATGTAAATTCACTAATTTTGGCATAATATAAAGCATGCTTCTGCAGAAAAATGAGTTTCACGACATACCTCTTATAGAACTTCTTCAAAGCTCCATCTCCAGCTGCTATCTTCTCCATATCTTGTTGTAGACCACCTCAAGATCTTCCCCACTATTCTCTTGGTGCTCTAGATTGAGTTGTGGGACTCAAAACAAGCTTGAATCAAGGGATGAAGAAGAAAAGCTCACTACAGCAACCTTGTTGAAGAACCATTCTTCAAATGGAATTTTCTCTCAAAACTCTATAGATTGCATGCCCGATTTTCACTCCAATCTCTTCATTATATTGCAGATCAACATGCATAGAGAAGAGCTATATGAGTTGTAGCTCATGCTTGGAGAAGACCAGGCAAATATATTGCTATATGTGTGAGCTAGTTAAGTGATGGATAATGGAAAAAACAATTTTTCCATCTTGTGTTTTTGTTTTCTTTTCCTTTTTCAATTTTATCTAAAAATAAAATTTTGATTTAAAAAATCTATTTGATATTAAAAATGAAAAATTAATTAAT
>NC_052359.1:23466355-23643718 GCF_009727055.1 Benincasa hispida | reverse complement strand
ATATCCATCTTTATATATTTAAATCATATTTAAATATATAAATTCTCCTATTCCGTTTAATTCTAAAATTAAACATAATTATATCTCATATAATTACTAATTCCTTTAATTCTAATTTGAACGTTTCAAATTAACTTATCACGCTATTCTAGAGCTAGTCCATTACGAGCTAGTAGGGAAATCTCGTGGACCTACAGATCATGGGCTCCAACGATCCGAGATTAATTGGCTAAACTCATTAGACCAAATTAATCTCCATTCGTTAACTAATGGGTCATTCCAGTAAAGCCCATAGTTGCACTTCCCTCACTGTAGATATATTATGTCACATGATTTAACCATAATCAGCAAGTCGACCATTCACAGGTTGTTCATAATAAGGGCTGGGTCAAATATCTGTTTTACGCTCGAGATTAGGTCTTATTTTCCAAGTCCCTATTGATCCTCTAATGAACAACTGGTTTGTGATCCAATCACCAAACCAAACTTTCTCAGCCCTGTGAGAGGGTGGGGTCTGTTGTTCAAGACCTGGATTCAGTACTTGAGAGAACAACCTTTCTCCTATCCTTAAATCGGGTAGGCATGAACTCCGTCTTGCACCTTATGTCCCCAGCTATCTATCCGGTCTTATTGAACCGACGCTGTTGAACCAACCCTCAACTATGCAAATCTAAGGGCAATCCCAAATAAACAGGAGTTCATAGTTAGCTTAGGATTAAGATTGAGGTACCTAGGTCATCTAGGTGAAATAGTCAGTTTTAAACAGTAAACAACGTTATAAAGTAAGAGTGACTTATTTCTTGGTCCTGATCTTATGAAAACTCATTGCATTGGATGCTCCCACTCCTCATGTCATAACATGTACGAATTAGGATCACATTGTATGTAGCACTTTACACCTCTTTGTAACAACTACAGAGTAGGCCGCATCCAATGGTATTACCAAAATAAGGTACCCAACCTCATCATGTACCATAGATCATTTTGACTATTTACTCGAACCTGATCCACTCTTATGTCTTCACATAAAGTTCAAGTACTCATACAATAGTCATGGGTCTTAGTTTATTGGATTTAGACTTTCATACAATTTATGAGATCAATAACAAGTATATTGATAATAGAAAATGTTTATCATTTTACAAACTGCGAGTTTTTAGGACATAAAACCCAACAAAACATTCTATTTATCAATAAAATATTATTAAGTAACTTATTCGATAAAATTGTTGATTTTGAATTCTAATATGAAAATCTAATAAACATATCCATGACTATAGTGTGAATACTTTAACTTTCTGTGGTGACATAAACAAGATCAAATTAATAGTATATAACCTAAAAGGTTTAATAAGTATATGGATAAAATTGGGTATCTCATCCTAGTAACACTATTGGATGCGGACCATTTTGTAGGTAATAGAAATTATGTGATCCACAGATCATTCATGTAGAGACATGTGATTGGAGGCATTCTATGCAATGAGTTTGCATATCGACTGGACCACAAAATAGTCACTTTTCTTTATAACGACCGTTTACTGTTAAAACTGACTATTTCTTTTTAAGTAGCCTAGGTTAACTCGATCTTAATCCTGAGCTAGCTATAAACTCCTGTTTGTTCAGGATTTTCCTTTGATCTATACGAGTGAGAGTAGTCCAACAACACTGCTCAATAAGCCTTCCATTTTTGGGATAAGACTGGATGAATAGCTGGGGACATAACTCTACAAGATGGAATTCACTCCTTACTGATTTAGGGTTAGCAAATAGGTTATTCTCTTAAGAGGATTCCACATCTTGAACAATCGGGGCCCCGCCTTCTCATGATAAAGAAAGGACTTGATTCATAAGTATTATGAATCAAAATTTTTCATTAGAGGGTCAGTAGGAACTTAAGGAACGAGATGTATTCACAGGGGTAAAAAGGTGAACTTGACCCAACTGTGATTACGAACAACCTATGAATGATTGACTTACTGATTATGGTTATATCAAATGGATATAATATATCTACAATGAGGGGAGTTCGACTATGGGCTTTAGTGGAGTGACCCATTAGTTAACAAATGAGGGTTAATTTGGTATTATGAGTTGAGTCAATTAATTTTGGATCGTTGGAGCCCATGATTTGTAGGTCCGCGAGGTCTCCCTACTAGCTCGTAAATGGATTAACTTTAGAGTAGCATGATAAGTTAATTTGAAACGTTCAAATTAGAATTAAACGCAATAGGAGAATTTATATTTAAATATAATTTAAATATATGAAGGTAGATTTGTGTAAAAATTAATTAATTAGAATTAATTCAATTATTTAAATAATTATTTATTAATTTTATTATAAAATTAATTTTACAAAAATAACAATATTTTCAATTTTAAAATAAAATTGGTTTTTGAAATCATTTGATGAAAAATTGAAAAAAAAAAAAGAGATAGAAAATCACAAATGGATTTATGGGATTTTCTATTACACCTTTAAAGTAGCTCACACTCTCTTAAAAAAAAAAAAGAGATAGAAAATCACAAATGGATTTATGGGATTTTCTATTACACCTTTAAAGTAGCTCACACTCTCTTAAAAAAAAAAAAGAGATAGAAAATCACAAGGATGAGCTGCATCTCATGCAACCATCTTCTTTGCATGATAGTTTGCAATATATTGAGAAGATTGGAGTGGAATTGAGGCATGCACTCGATAGAATTTCAGCTGAAAAATTCGTGTTGAAGAAGGTGTTCTTCAAGTGGGTTGTAGCAGTGAGCTTCTCTCCAAGTTTCCTTTGGTTCAAGCCGTTCTTGAGTCCCACAGCTCATTCTAAAGCTCCAAGAGGATAGTGGGGAAGATCTTGAGGTAGTTCACAGCAAGTTTCAGAGAAGGTAACAGCTGAGAATCAAGATTTTGAAGAGTTCTACAAAGGTACAACATCAAACCCTCTTATGATTGATGAGCATGCTTTAGTTATTGCCAAAATTAATGAATTAGAGTGCTTATTGATATTTGTTGCTTCACTGCATGCTGATATACTCCAACACAATGCATGGAGCATGACACTTAGGCTGTTTATAAGAGTTATGAATGCCTTGTATGTGTTTGCTTTGCATTGTGAATGGTTTTCGTTGTTTCTGTAATAGGAGCTATAATAGAAATTAGAACTAAAATCGATAAGAAAGAGTTGCATGCGAACTTAGGGTGAACTCATGTTTTAAAAGGGTTTTGAAATTAGATTGAGATAGACCTAAGTTCAAGGTTTTAATGGGATTAGCAACCTAGTTTAATCTTTTTAAATCGATTTAATAGGATTAAATTGATTAGCATAAAAGATTAAAATTGTATTAAATCTATCTATAAGGGACCTTTTGTCTAAGACAGGTTCTGTCTAGGCTGGAGTACTTAAGTTGTTCCTGGATAAGAGTTATGAATAAAATAAGAGTTATTTTATTTAGCTTTTACTCATATTCAATAAACAAAGCTCCATGGTTATTGTATGTAAACTTAAGCATGTATATGAGATATACAAGTGGATCATGTCTTAAGTGATAACCTAAACAGGTCTGTAGTATAAGAATTAAGGAGGAATTCCTGATCCTGGTGACACTACGGATACGGTCAACTTTGTAGAGGTTTGCAAGTGTTATGAACTACTACAGAAGGTAGATCCTGACCATTCATGTGGAGACATGCAAGCGGGGGTGTCCTATACAAAGAGTTTGTATAAGACCAGACCACGAGATGACTAGTCTATGTATATAACGCCGTTGATATCTCACCTAAATGACCATAGGTGGCATGACCTCAATCCTAAGTGTTTTGGGAACTCCTGCCTTAGAAGGCTGTCCTTTGATTAGTATGGGTGAGAGTGGCAAGATTGCCAACTCAACATGCCTACCTTTTTGGGGACTTGTCTGATTTGGGAGCTGGAAACTCAGTTACACAAGATGGAATTCACTCCTTCCTCAAAGTAAGGGTTGTCACACCCCGTCCCAGACTACCCTCCGAGCCTGAGAAAGGGCGTGACTGCAATAGTTATCAACCCTTTTGTTGACACTTATTGCCTAATAACTCTTGCGGAAATAACTCTGATACCAATGTATAAACTCAACTACCAACTGATTAAGTCAAGGAGGCAAACAACAACTAAGTAGGCCATTTTATTACAACGATATAACGTTATACAACTCCAAGACTTAAATACGAAGTTTACAACAACAACTGTAAAACCCTAGAAGTGTAACTGTGGCATGTGGCAGACCTTGACCTTAGTAGCACCCTGGAACTCCTCACTTTTCGCTACCTGGGAAGAAAAAACAATGAAATAATAGAATGAGCTTTACAAAGCTCAGTGAGTGGTAAGCAACTTCTAGAGTCTATTTCAACTCATAAATAGCAAGCATATCACAAATACGAGGTTACATTTCAAACCTCCCTTGAGTGGGTCTGTTCTCAGTTCTATCTAATGCACGGTAGTATGCTAAACCATAACTACTCAGAATGAGTATGCCGGTCTACCTACACTAAATATACAGCTTACTCTTTACATTTCTTTTGTCTCCTATGTGCACATAGCTCCCTGCTCATGGGCTCAAAAGCTAGGTCTGTCGGCCCTCTGACCATCCCATACGAGGATCCTCCCACAGGCTCAGGAACTAGACTTCTCGTGTCCCCTGACCATCCCATGAGGTTTTGCTTACGAGCTCAGGCACTAGGTCTATTGACCCCCTGACCATCCCGATCACATAATCTCATTTTCACGCTAGATACTCATTCATAACCAAAGCATATACAATTACTCTAAAAGATATGTTTTAATACTTAAAGGAAATTACCACTCACCTTGGTCGTTTAGGAACTTTTCTCTCTAGAAGTTCCTTGGTCTTCTCGGGCGCCTCTTTTGAACCCTAAATTCTAGATTCAACTTGAAGCTCAAACTACTAATAGTTCTAAGCTTTATCTCGAGTTACTTGCTTCTACAAATATTCTCTAAAATGTCTTGGGAAGCTTGCCTCAAAATCTTAGCTCATAACTTGTCGTGGTTTGGTCGGAAACATAAAACAATCAAGACTGGCCCAGCTTACCCGACAGCTCGACCCCTCGGCATTGTCCTCCTTATCCAGCCCGATTCCTTAGAGCTTCTTCTCCGGAAGCCCCTCCATGAAAACTATACTGTTTTAGCTTTTAGATGGATTTAGAATCACATCAAACGCACGAGTATTCTGGGAGAACTCCTCTTCCCAATTCATGCTACTTTCTGACCTTTCTGTCTGACAGCATCTCCTCATCAACGCATAGCCTCCTCCCAATACACTCTTCTTTATGTCCTTTGAAGAGAATTGAGTTCTCATCTAAAGTCCTTAGTCCTATTTATAGGCGTCCAAGATTGCTCTAAGGCTTACATCTCCTACTTGGCTGCATATCCAAGTGTCTCTTCCTTACACCATCAACGCAACTTTTGATCAACGCAACTTTGGGTGTCCTTCTCCTACATAGCCAATGCATGGGGATTAATTTTGCATGTCTCCTCATGCACCCACCTCAAATCCTTAAGGCTTAAGACTTCTTCCTAGCAAGACACATGTCTAATGACGTTCTCCATATGAGCTCATCCTTCATATGTGTCCACAAACCCTTGGATGTTCAATGCATAGTATGCCATTAGCGCATATTTGGCCATCAATACATAGTCTATAATCAACGCATAGTGTAATCATCAATGCATAGTATGCAATCAACGCATAGCAACCCTTGGTTCCCTTTGGTTTTCAACACAGCACCATCACAACCCAACTCAGTCATCGCAAGCCTTAACCATCACAAGAGCCAACCACCATGTGTTCAACCTAGCCCATCGTATGGCCTATGTCCAACACATCCATTGTGCAAGCCATCGCCAATATCCAACACATATCAAGGTCACCCTACACCAATGCATCACTCTCATGGGTCACTTGGCACGACGCTTGGCACCACTCGCATGGGCGCTTGGCCGCATCGACGTACGCTCGCTCGGCATGGGCGCTTAGCATCGCTCGCAGGGCTCGCTCGGTCGCATCGACGCATGGGCGCTGGCATCGATGCATGGGCAGTTGGCCGGGAACTGGGCATCGACGCATGCCACCCTCCAGCGCATGCCTTGCCCGCGTCCTCGCCTACCCTTGTGCCATCTAACCTTCCAACGCATCACTTCAACTTTCCTTCCTTCAGCTGCATACCACCACCAACACATCCATCACAACCCTTCCAACGCATCCATTGAGTCTAATGCGTTGATCTAACCTCCAAGGCATGTGTCACTCCTACTTCAAATTTTCCCTTTTCCCAAGTAATCTTTCCAAGATCTTATGGCCAACGCATGGCAATGCCTAGTCCAACACTTAGTCAATTTTCATCAATTTAAGCTTAACTCAAAGCTACTCAAGGAAAATATATTCAATACTTAGAAATTTCCTTCACTTCTACATAGGATTTAAATTTCACTTAATTAATTTCCTTAACCACCTGCTTAAATAGGAAAAATGGAAATTCGGGTTTTACAAGGGGTAAGTAGATAGATTGCTCCCTTAAGGGCTAATTCCTATTCTTGAACATAGTGGCCACGACTTCTCTTTGGAAGAGAGGACTCAGTCATAGTAGGACTATGACTTATCTTCATTAGAGGTATCAGTGGTACTTAAGGAGTTAGATGTAACTATAGGGGCATAATGGTTATTGGCTCAGTTGTACTTACGAGCGATCTGTGAAGAGTTATCGCACTGTTGATTAGTTGATATGGACACATAATATATTTGTAGTAAGGAGAGTTCAACTGTCGGTCTTTAGTGGAGTGCCCAACAGTTAATGGATGGTGGATCCCGTGACTAAAGAGTTTAATTAGTTATTCATGTACCATTGGAGCTTCAAGCTATAGGTCCATAAGGTCCCCATGGTAGCTCAATGAATTCAAGTTGAGAATTAGTTCTTGGTGTTGATTTGAAATGTTCAAATTAACAAGAGGAAAATCGATTATATATGATATGATCGGTGTGATGTATGAGATACATCAAATAGAGGATTAATGTGAATGAGATTTACATTAACTATCATGAAATAGAAAAAGAGTTATGGTTTATATGTTTCATGAGATGAAATATTAAAACTATAGGTTATAAATATAGTATGGTAAGTTGGTTATCCTGTATATTTATAATTTTATTAATTATTGGATAATTATCTCTTTTTTTTTCTAATAACCAATTGAGTGGGAGGTTATTGGTGGTTTCATGGTAACCGTGAGATAAAAGGAAAAATGTTTTCCTATTTTTAGTAGTGGTTGAATTAATATTTTTCATTCTCAGAATTACTCACGATTGGCTGTCAAGTGGATTAGATTCACTAAACGATAGCTGAAGAGAGACAAAACGTTCGTGGAGTGACACTACACGATAGTTCACTCAGTTGGCCATTAGCTAAACGATCGCGAAGCTTTTGCTAAATGATCGTAGAGCATTTGTTAAACAATTGGNCACTACACGATAGTTCACTCAGTTGGCCATTAGCTAAACGATCGCGAAGCTTTTGCTAAATGATCGTAGAGCATTTGTTAAACAATTGGGCATCGTCTATACGATAGATGTTGGGACAGTTTAGGGACGCATTTTGTTTTGTTTTGTTTTTATCATTTAAGGACGGATGGGTTTGAACATGAAATCATGCGTTAGATATAACTGATGTGTTTGCTCCCATGCGTCTGAGGTCATGCGTCGGAATGATGATGCGTTAATCTTAGCATGCAATGATCACGCGTTCTTATCACAAATTTTCTTACACTTGCGCCAAGTATAACACAAACGCAAGTTTCTTGGGTAATCTGAGGTCGAACACGGGGACTTGTCACTCAATAATATTTGTGAAGTGATGCGTTTGAGGCAATGAATAAGAATAGAAATAAAGCGAAGAAGGTTTAAATGTTTTACACACTACTCCTACTCCTAACTAAACAGATTGAGCAATAGAAGACTTGCAATGAGAATAAGTAGAGACACAATAACCAATAGCGCATAGTAATGTTTACTATCTAAAATCGCCCTAGTAATCCCAACTCATTGCACTCACGCATCACACCTCTCGGTGGTCAGCCGCATGACTATATCTCTATAGTGCATGGTTGCGTCGAGCATAAGATTGTGCCTATCTCTAGGAACAATACAAACCTTGCTTAGTGCATTCCATCTCTTACCTTCTTAGGCAGTTAGATGTGGCTATTTAACTTACAGACAAGTAATGCAGCATCCCATAGACAGGCGTGCCACAACCTTTACCCAAGTAAAGAGGATTAACTCACTATACTTGCACAACGCACACCTCTCGGTGGGTTGCTACATGTGTCCTATCTATAGGCTACACGATTAAGCATGCGATTGACTTTGATAAATAAACGCTGAAGATAAACTATGATAGAGATGAAGATGATGAAGAAGATGGTAATGGAGGAATTAAGATTTGCATTGATCACAAAATATCTTAATATCTCAAGCTAAAATGTAATACCATACAGAGATTAGAAGGGAGATGAAATGCTTCAAGGCTGCCGGTGGTGCCATGGTTGAATGGTGGAGATGTCTCTCTCGAGCTCTATCTCTGATGAATGCTCTGATCGTCACTCGGTCTGGGTTGTGGAGACAAAGAATTCTCACTAAAAATCTCTTTTAAGCTCTCATTTGTGATCACAAACTTCTGCCTTAAGGCAGAAGCTCGGATGTCTCAAAATGAAGGTCTCAAGGGCTATTTATAGAATTTGGACGTCGACAGCTGTAATGATGAAGGTATGCTCACTGCTGCCTTTGTCGCGGTATGGGCATTGTCACATCGCCTTATCTTGTTGATACTCCCAAGGTATGCATCCGAGCTGAATTTAGCTGAAGTTATCGACGCGTTCTACCCATCTTGTGATCTTCTATTATGGTTGTCAATCCGTGGCCACAATCTCTATTTGTTCACGCATTCTCCATGCGTTGGACGCATGTGATTACTGCAACTTCCATGCATTGGATGTATGAGGTTGCCGTCTGCGTTCGTCTTTTGTGGTCGACTGGCTTCAGCGCATGCATTTGTCTGTGATTTCTTATTACAAACGCATGTGTTTGATTCTTGGGATAGCTACAAAAATAGACACTTTGACACAGAATATTGCATAATATTGGGTCAGTGAGGTTTTAGGTGCTTATCGATGCAAAACTCAAATTTTCAAAAATTCTAAATATTATCACTACATTTTCTACCTGTTAGCCCTTATAATTCTAAATAAAAGGCTTATAATAACTGGCATTTCTGCCAGTTATCAACCCCCCAAACTTAGAATCATGCTTGTCCTCAAGCATGCGTTGCACTCAAGAAATTCTTAACTCACTTTTTGGCGTTCCCTTGCGATGACTAGCTTTTCAGAATATAATTAACTCGTACCTCTAACCATGGTTGCAATGCTCTCATCTACCTTGGTTGCTTCTTCAAAGAGATCTTTTCAAAGTTGAAATTTGGCAAGCCCTTGCTCAAAAACTTTTTATTCATTCTCCGCAACTTTGCGTTCAGCTCATGAGAATGTATTCGTTTAAAACAATTCAAGCTTATGCGTTTACTTATTCGAATGCAGCATTGAACCTGGTTAAGCTCTTTGTTTGGGCTTACCCCCACGTGTGTCATGCGGGCATCCAACTTCGGTTGCATTCCATATTCAACTCAACTCATGTCTTGCTTAAGTTGGCTCGCGCCAGATAGAGGAGTTGCGCTAATGCTTCGATCCTAGCGATTTACCTTCGTTTTGGCTTGCCCCCACGGGTGTCATGTGGACATCCAACTACGGGTAAATGCCTTTCACAACTTAACTCTTATCAACATGGATTTCCCCATTGTGTTGACGGTGGAGTTGTTATTTTCAAAAGTTTTTTTTAAAGGAAATGACTGCAATATGATTAAGCAATTCTCCGAGACCGCTGCCACCTTCAAAACTTAGAGGGTGGCAGCATTCTCACTACAAGCTAAAAGAAAACTCAACAGGAATGTGATAACAAATGCTTGAGCAAAGGTTTGCACATAATAAAACTATAGACTTTCATGATTTGAAGAGGCTATTAAAAGTAAGAGGTGCCTTGTGATACTAATTAGAGGATGCGGTGAATTATTTGTACCATTATAGACGCATCGCAAAGAACCACAGTCAGACAAGGAGAATTCCAAAAGGATAATGCTTAAAATATAACAAGAAACGAACCTTAAGTAGAAGAACGCATGCGACAATGCATTGAAGTTCATGCGATTAAAGCCATGCGTTGAAGGATGTGGAAGATTCTTCCGTTGTAACTGCGCACTGAGGAGGGTTATTATGGCACCTACAAGGAGCAAATGCACCACAACCAAGGAAGCAGCTGTATTTCCATAATAACAATAAATAAAAATAATAAACTAAACTAGGAAAGCAATGTAAAAGATAGAGTAGAAGACGTCCCTGGAGAAATTGGAGTGTTGTCACTGCAATGAGTCTCCCATACAAGAGATGGCTCTTAACTGCTTGGGTCAAGAGCTCGCCTTGGCCATTGGAGGTTCCAGCAATTGTTGGACGCATGATGGTTGACATGCGTCTAAGACTGCTTACAGCTCATGCGACAGACAGCCTTTCTATCTCGGGGTCAATATTTGACTTTCGATGCATCGCCTATACTTCAAATATTGTTTACAGCTTGGTCGCACTATCTACAATACACCTAAGATTGAAAGGGTGCCTGCGAAAACACAAAAAAAAAACTTCACAAAACATTAGCTGCCAAGTCCCCGCAACGGCGCCAAAAACTTGTTGGGATAGTTTAGGGATGCGTTTTGTTTTGTTTTGTTTTTATCATTTAAGGACGGATGGGTTTGAACATAAAATCATGCGTTAGACATAACTAATGCGTTTGCCCCCATGTGACTGAGGTCATGCATCAGAATGATGATGCGTTAATCTTAGTATGCAATGATCACGCGTTCCTATCACAAGTTTTCTTACGCGCCAAGTATAACACAAACGCAAGTTTCTCGGGTAATTCGAGATCGAACATGGGGACTTGTCACTCAATAATATTTGTGAAGTGATGCGTTTGAGGCGACGAATAAGAATTGAAATAAAGCGAAGAAGGTTTAAATGTTTTACACATTACTCCTACTCCTAACTAAACAGATTGAGCAATAGAAGACTTGCAATGAGAATAAGTAGAGATACAACAACCAACAACGCATAGTAATGTTTACTATCTTAAATCGCCCTAGTAATCCCAGCTCGTTGCACTCACACATCACACCTCTCGGTGGTCAGCAGCATGACTATATCTCTATAGTGCATGGTTGCGTCAAGCATAAGATTGTGCCTATCTCTGGGAACAATACGAAACTTGCTTAGTGCATTCCATCCCTTACCTTCTCAAGTAGTTAGACGTGGCTACTTAACTTATAGACAAGCAATGCAGCATCCCATAGATAGGTGTACCACAACCTTTCATCAAGCAAAGAGGATTAACTCACTATACTCGCACAACGCACACCTTTCGATGGGTTGCAACATGTGTCCTATCTATAGGCTACACGATTAAGCATGCGATTGACTTTGATAAATAATTGCTTAAGATAAACTATGATAGAGATGAAGATGATGAAGAAGACGGTAATGAAGGAATTAAGATTTGCATTGATCACAAAATATCTTAATATCTCAAGCTAAAATGTAATACCATACAGAGATTAGAAGGGAGATGAAGGACTCTGCGTCAAGGCTGCCGATGGTGCCATGGTTGAATGGTGGAGATGTCTCTCTCGAGCTCTATCTCCGGCGAATGCTCCGATCGTCACTTAGTCTGGGTTGTGGAGATGAAGAATTCTCACTGGAAATCTCTTTCAAGCTCTCATCTGCGACCACAAACTTCTGCCTTGAGGCAGAAGCTCGGATGTCTCAAAATGAAGGTCTCAAAGGCTATTTATAGAATTTGGACACCGACAGTTGTAATGATGAAGGTATGCTCACTGCTGCCTTTGTTGTGGTATGGGCATTGTCACATTGCCTTATCTTGTTGATACTCCCAAGGTATGCATTCGAGCTGAATTTAACTGAAGTTATCAATGCGTTCTACCCATCTTGCGATCATCTATTATGGCTGTCAATCTGTGGCCGCAATCTCTATTTGTTCACCGCATTCTCCATGCATTGGACACATGCGATTATTGCAACTTCCATATGTTGGACGCATGAGGTTGTCGTCTGCGTTCGTCTTTTGGATCGCCTGGCTTCAGCGCATGCGTTTGACTGTGATTTTTTATTACAAACACATGCGTTTGATTTCTGCGATAGCTACAAAAATAGACACTTTGGCACGGAATAACGTATAATATTGGTTCAGTAAGGTTTTAAGTGCTTATTGATGCAAAACTCAATTTTTCAAAAATTCTATGTATTATCACTACGTTTTCTACCTGTTAACCCTCATAATTCTAAATAAAAGACTTATAATAACTGGCATTTCTGCCAGTTATCAATAGACCTTTGTCATCCCCCACTTGCTCAATCGTTTACACGATTATTCTTCCTTCAGTCTCTTCCTCTAACCAAGTCCACACAGAGCCCACACTTCTGAATTCTCACACCGAGAATACCAGGGTAGCCATTGTGGTGTTGTCGTACTTAACTCGACGTAGTCGAGGTTTTTTGAGGCCATTCGTTGAGTTCGCGATGTTCGTGTGGTGGTCGATGTGATCATGTTGTGTTGCGGCCGCTGAGTTTGAGTGTTTGTATGTTGCAGTCTTAGAGATTGTTTGAACATTCGTGATCGAGGGATTTTGAAGATGAATCTTCAAAGGTATGTTAATCTTTCCCTTGATCTTAGTAAAAGCTTGTTGTAATTTCGTATTGTGCATAGTCTGTAAGTTTACGTTTCTTGATTGTAATTGTGTATGTTCAAATACGAATTGAATCTGGAACGATCATTCCGCTGCTCGTGGAAATCCTCATGTCCTATTTCCTTCATGAGATGCATCAAGTGAAGGTTTAATGTAAATATGATTTACATTAAGTACCATAAGAAAAAAAAAGAATTATGGTTTATTTGTTTCATGAGATGAAATATTAAAACTATAGGTTATAAATATAATATGGTAAGTTGGTTATCATATTTATTTATAATAATATTAATTATTTGATAATTATCTCATTTTCTCTAATAACCGATTGAGTGGGAGGTTATTGTTGGTTTTATGGTAACCATGAGATAAAAGAAAAAATGTTTTCCTAAATTTAGAGAATTACTTGATTCGGAAAAAAAAAATTCGTGGAGAATGCTGTCAAGTGAAATTGTTTCACTAAGCGATTGTTTATAGAGAGACTAAACGACCATTGACATTATCTATACGATAGTTCATCAGTTGATCGTAACTAAACGATCGCGTGGCATTATCTATATGATAGGCTGCCATCTTCTACACGATCAAGCATATCGTATATACAATAGACAACATGCCATCTCCCACTTGCTTGATCGTCTACACGATTGTTGTTCCTCCAGTCTTTTCCTCTAACCAAGATCATACAGAGCCCACAACTCCTGGATTCTCATACCAAAAATACCAAAGTAATCATTGTGGTGGTGTCCTCACTCAACTTGATTGATTTCGAGGTTTTGGAGGTTGTTCGTTGGGTTCGTATTGTGTTTGTTGTGTTCATGCTGGTGTTTGTGTTGTGCACTGACCATGTTGTTCAAGGGCTGTGTATTACTATCTTGGACGATTGGAAATTGATTGAGGGAGTTTGAAGAATGATTTTTCAAAGGTACGCATACTCTATCCCTTGACTCTTTGTGTAAGCATGCTGTAATTTCTAGTTGTTGCATGACCTATTAGTTTCTGTTGTTGTACTGTAATGGTTGATGTTCAATTTCGAATAGAATTTGGAAAGATCCTTCCACTACTCATGGAAATCCTCATGTCTGATTTCCTTCACTAATGAGATTAACACATATAAGATACATTCCTCTCTAGCAATCGAAGAAAAACAGAATGGGCGATCAAACCATCAATGTTTACTAAGCATAGAAGTTAGAATCAATCAAGAACAAATAAAATAAGCAGTAACTAGAATTTAATGAGTCTCAAAACCAAGATTCGATGAGCTTCAATCCTATCCTAAGCTAGAAACAACATACCTTAGTCACTTAATGTGGCAATATGAGTTACAATCACCAAATAAGTGAAATTACAGAATATTTAATTGTGCACAGAAGAGAATGTAGAAAATGAAAGAACAAGACAAAATAAAAAGAAGAAAGGTTTTAGATGAAGATGTCGGTTGTTGTCTTCTGCTCCCGTCTATCAAAGGTGGATGCAGAAATGTGCTCTATGGTGGAGGAATGAGAAGCTTTTCTTTCGTGTTCTCTTCCCTGATGACGATGATGGTGTTCTCCAAGGAAGATCTCCTCGAAAATGGTGGAAGAAAAAGGTTTTCTGAAAATTCTCTCAAATTTTAGAGAATATTCTCTTTTCTTGAAAATGTTATGACTTTCTCAATTGCTCTCCCTTATTCTTCTTTGGGCTAGGGTATATATAGAGTCGGACGTAGGGACCACTTCTACCATACATGACAGTGGCACATGTGTGTCAGGTAACTTTTGCGTATCTACTTCTCCAGTTGTCGGTGGCTCCCTTTTAGATGTGTTTAGCTCTTAGGTTTGCATCTTAGGCAGCTTTACCGCATGACTTGCCTCTGGATTTCTCGTTTTATCTACAGCTCTTATTTGCTTAGGACTTCTTGGCCACATGGATTTCCATTTGAGATTAGTGCATGGCTCCTTTCTTTTATCTCTACCTATATTCCTACCTATAAGACGCATTAGTGGCAAGGTTTTTGCTTAAGCTCTCTTTTGATCTTTATGAATGCATAGAAAGTAATTTTGTTCTATCTTCCTATGAGTTTAATTCTTTTCCCAACAAATACTTCTAAATATTCTAACTTTAAGAGAAAATAACTTGTACAATACAAGTTATCACTAGCTCACAATGGGTAAACAAGAACCAAGAGTTTTGAAAGAATTTGAATTGTTCAAATTAAATAAGTGAATAACATTAATTGTATATGATACAATTAATATAATATATATAAATACATTGTAAGATAAAATTAATTTTGAATGAGATTAAAAAAAAAAAAACTTTATAATACAAGGAGATTTATTATTTTAATATGATTCAAATAATTAACATAAATAAGATTCATATTAATATTATAGGTTAAAATTTAATGTGAATGAGATTCATATTAAAACTAGAAGTTATGGAAGAGATAAATATTTGAATAAGATTCAAATATATGATAAATTAAATATAAGATATATGTAAATAAACTAATTAATTAATTTAATTTTTAATTATTATAATTAATAATAATTAATTAAATTAAAATGTTTAATTTAATTAAAGTATGGGTGGTTACTTGAACCACTTCTTCACGCTAAAATTAATAGCGGTTGGGGAAGTTTTATGGGAGAAAAAGTTTTTTTTTTTTTTTTTTACAAAACACAGAGATGATATCTCTAAAGGAGATTCTTTTATCTTCCCCTTTCTCATTCTCTCTCAAAACATTCATAGAAAAATAGTTTCTCTATGAACTTTCTTCTACTATTTCCTTTCTCTTTCAAAAGACGATTTCTATAAATCGGTCTTTGCCAATAGAATAGAAGAAAAGATCCGATGGTGACATTCTCACTACTATTCTTGGGAGATCTATTGAAGATCGGGAGAAGACTAGAAGAAAGGTTCTTCAAAGGTATTATTTTCTTCTTACCTACTGCATTGTGAATGCATACCGTACTTTCTCTTTTTTGAGTGTTTTGAATTCTAAAGAGAAAACTAAACAAAGTGATCACTTGCTTCTGATTCCTTCACAAGGGTATTCACTCATAAAATTCATGTTTGGACTCGAGGTGCCTTGATATGTCCCCCTACAAATGGTGTTTGCATGGATCAATATCAAGGTGAAGCAGAGAATGTATTTATAGTAAGTGGGTGAGGGATGACTTCCCACGGTCTCCATTATTGGTTAACAATGTTAGATTCATGTTTGGCCTCGAGGTGCTTTTGATGTGTCCCCCTTCAGAAGGTGTTTGCATGGATTGATATTATGGCTAACTCTTGAAAAATATAGGATTAAAATTTTTGTTCTCAATATTGTTCTTCCCTACAACAGACTTGTTGTGACAAAATTATAAATTCCAAAATGATGGATTACACTTATAAAAATTCATTAAAGAGGGTAATGATATTCTATCCAAATAATGGTAACTAAATATTAGAGGAATAAGAGTTATTTTAGTATAATATTTGACCAAGAATGTCTCAATTTAGTGAAGGAGCAACTGATTGCCCTACGGTGACTGTTATTCTAAATCATTGAAGTATCATTGAGAAATAAATGATATTAAGGTTCGTTACTATTTTGCTAAAATATGATTGGATTTGTTATTAAGAGTTATATAAGACATTTAATATAAACAATTTTGTTTGGTTTTAGCAATTATGTCAAGTTTAACAATTTCTTTATTAACTTCCGAGAAATTAACTGCTAAAAATTATACATGGAAAATTTTCATTAATACAATATTAGTGGTTAATGATACCAAGTTCATCTTATTTGAAGAATGTCCTCAAACCCAGAATCCAAATGACGTACGAAATGTTCGTGAGGCTTATGACAAGTGGAGGAAGGCTAACGAACAGGCTCTAATCTACATCTCGGCAAGCATACCTGAAAAATGCATCATATTCATTATCTCATGCAACTTCTTTTATTAACTCATTAAAACATTTCAAGTCTACATATCATAATTTTAGCCTCATGTATGTATTTTACATAACATTAAAACTTGTCAACGCATGATGACTCAACAACTATGAACATGCATTCTAAAATATGACTCTTCAGCGATATGTTAGACTTGGTCTTCAAGAGGCATTTGGAACTCTTCCACTAATAGGGGAGGAAAACATTTGAAAAGCATGAGCTAGGAAGTCCCGTGAGTGACAATTTTAACTATTAAACATAACTTTAAAACAACTTTCACCGAATCGTAAAACATAAATCTTTAAAGATCATTTAATTAATATTATAAATGCACAAAATCACCCAAACAAATACCCTAGTCTACCATAACAAGATACACCAACATACGACTGTACTCAGCTCATGCACGTTCCAGAACATGCAGCCAGGCTCAACTCACACACATTTAGTATTCTCAACGGTGACTAATTACAGAGTTACAACGCATAAGACAATTTTTATCACTTCTCGATGTATGGAAGGAACTTTGTAATGAAACATACCTCAACGCATAGAAAGGAACTTACAGAAAAATACACCTTAATGCATGGTTCACAATAAAACACATTTCAATGATTTGTTCAATACATTTAAACAAATTAAGAGGTTCACAAGAATAATTCATAAACATCATCATAACTCATAATCCTGATAATCAAATCTATACCTGAATTATCCTAGGGCGGACCAACTCAACACTCCTAATTCTCGTTGGTGCAGACCTACTCAACACACAAACTAATCTCGTCATACGTGCGCATAGAGCCATAACATATAAATTCAAGTACAGATCATAGGTGTAGGTTCCTATGAACTTCTCGGTATACTCTAGCCTCATTCGACCTTGGTAGCCCCCTGATCGACTAGGTAGTGCTACGGAAATACATTCACATAACATAGACAGCTCCTCATGGGTACCAAATTCAATGGTTTGAAAATTCTTTCATATATATTATCAGGCATGGTACGTTTTAACCTTTGTAAAATATATGTGAATATCATTTTAAAATATCATGTTTATAATACTTATTAAATGGGAGAATGTTCAATGCGTCAAGTTCAAAGCATCATATTATGAAATCTCTTAATAAACCAAGAAAGCTTTACTTTAAAACGACGACTTATTGCACCAAAATCATATTTTTACTTTTAAGGAAGGGTCACTCACAAATTGCTCAAAGCGTCTAGTAGTGTGCATTTATCATAACCATAATGTGCTTAACGTGACAATAAGACCAATGCATACTACGCAAAGTATGTTACACTGTGGTCTTGAGCTAAGCCACGATACGACCGAGGCACTCGTCCAACTACACTTATCTTATCCTGAAATTGCTACAATCCCCATAACCATAATGCGCTTATCGTGACAATATGACCAATGCATACTACGCGAAGTATGTTACACCGTGGTCTTGGGCTAAGCCACGATACGACCGAGGCACCCGTCCAACTACACTTATCTTACCCTGAAATTGCTACAATCCCCTCAACCCAATGCCCACTATTTCAAAACAACACCTGCTCTCACAATTCCTCAAGAAATCGGACCTTGTCTTGTGAACTTGATCAACTTCCATTCCTTAGTTTAAGAACATAACTTGACCGCCGAGCTCCTTCACCTCTCCTTCAGCTTACTTATAACATTTTCCCCCTTCAACAAGATTCCTTTCCTCAACCTTGTCCCGATATTTATAGAGAAAATTTTGATCCTTTCTATCCACGATACCTCACTCAATGCCTACCAGTTATCAATTTTTTCCTTCCTTTTGTAATTTCGGCCACCAACTCCTTTTCACACTAATTTCCATTTTATTTCAAACTAAATTTGGGTTTTGCAATTTTATCACTTCCTTTTTACTAATTAACATAATTTGTTTTCAAATTTTCTTAATTCAATTTTTACTTTTTTTTATTATTATTATTATCTTATTACTACTGATTGAACTTAGATTATTTTCAATTAATGCTAACTCATCGATTTTAATAAAAGAAAGAGAGGTGGTCCATGGTATGCAGTGTGAAGTTATTTTTTTTTTAGCAAAAACAGTTATTTGTTATTAGATAACATCTATTTGGTTCTTAAAATTAAGAGAAATCTTATTTCTATTTCTTACGTAGTTGAATAGTCTTTTAATGTTTCATTTCTTGGTAATAAAGCATTTATTTCAAGAAATGGATTTGAGATCTGTTCAGCTAGTTTAGAAAATAAATTGTATGTGCTAAGACCGTTAGCATATAAATCACTTATTAATATTGAATTGTACAAGACAACAACATCAAAGACTAAAAGATGAAAAGTTTCTCTTAAAGATGATACGTGTCTTTGAAATCTGCGATTAGGTCACATTAATCTCAATACGATTGAGAGATTGATAAAGAGTGAATTTCTAAATGAGATATAAATTGATAATCTACCAATATATGAGTCATGCCTTGAGGGAAAAATCACTAAAAGGCTTTTACTATAAAAGGTTATAGAGCCTAGTTAGACCTTTGTGGTCCGATGAATGTTAAAGCCAAAGAAGGGTATAAATATTTCATCTCCTTCATAGATGATTACTTCAAGATATGACAATCTTTACCTAATTAAACATAAATCTGAAGCTCTTGAAAATTTTAAGGAGTATAAGATTGAAGTTGAAAACTTGTTAAGTAAAAAGATAAAAAAACACTTCAATAAGATCGAGGTGGACAATATATGGATTTGAGATTCTAGAACTATTTGATTGAATATTGAATCACATCCCAACTCTCAGCACTTGGTACACCACAAAAAAATGATGCAACCGAAAGGAGAAATAGAACCTTCTTGAACATGGTTCGGTCAATACATAATTATAACCCATTTAGGGTAAGAGTTTTTATTTCATGGAAAAAAAAACTAGCCTCCACTCTCATATTCTCTCTATTCTCTTAAGAACATTTCCTCTATCTTCATTCCCTCTTCTAAGGTGTTAGAGCCCACACATCTAGCTCCTTGGAATCCTAGAGCATAATGGGGAAGCTCTTATAGTGGTGTCTTTGTTCCTTGAGAGGTTTGAATTTTTCATGTGCAAAGGAGAGGAAATTGTGAAGAAAGGGAAATCTTCAAGGGTGAGTTTTCTTTTTCTCTTTCTTCTCTTCTTCATCATTAGGAGCATGCTTAGGTTTATTTAATTTTTATCATATTTTTGTGTGAATTAGTTCATTGTTTTTATGTTTTATAAAATTTATTTTCAAATTGCACGGTGATCACACGCTTTCACAGGAATCCGATTCCCTTTAATTGGTATCAGAACCCAACTCTTTCAATTTTAGTTTTCGACTTTTAGAAACAAAAGTTAGATAATCATTGTAAAATTCATTTGGGTATTTTAGACTTAATAGAAGTTTTTTATATTTGACACAAGACTCGTTTTACTTGATTTGATCATGTAAGGGCCCGTTATTTTTTGTTATTTAGTTCAATAAATGAGTTTATAAGTCTGGGTCACTAGTTTTGCAAGACTTGCTAATGACCGAGATGAAAAATAGAGGATTTTAGGGTAATTTCGACGGATTTTGCTACAGTTCCTGGACTGTAGCGTCGTGATGCTGCATCCCTAGCGTAGCAACGCGAGGCGGAAGGCAATGATTTTCCATAGTGTCGTGACACTACAACCATTCAAGGCTTAGGCATGCACGAGCTAGAGGTCACCGGTTCGAGTCCAACAACTGTTGTTTTTCCTCTATTTTAGCTATAATTTTTATTTGTTAATAATTAAGTTAATATAATTTGATTATATTAATTTAATTATTTTATTAGAGTGCCAAATATCAATCTATTAATGCCTTTTGTATAATTTAATGTGCATGAGATGTATGTTTAAATTATATAATTTTGAGTGTTGCATAGAGATGCTATTAAGATTAAAATCCCATGGGATAAATATGTTTCATGAATCATTTTTCAAAGTGTTATATTATATGGTTTCATGATCAATTAAGTATGCTCATGCATCATACTAGAATATAGCTGTTATATAGTATGATAGCATGTGAATTATTTTCACTACTAATAATATAATTGTTATATTGTTTAATGAAACTGAATATTTATGTTTATTTTCATGGATAATAATTATAAGTGTTATTTTTATTAGATGAAAATAAATTTTGCATGGAGCGTGACATAACTTAGATACATATAATGGTTATATTTGATCAATGTTATTAGATGCAAATTATAGATTTTAATAATTTCATTCTTTTATAATAATCACAAGTTTAATGAAATAGATTAAAATCTATAATCAAGATTTGCATGCAAACATAAGTCCAAATTGATTCTAAACGGTTTAAAATTAGTTCACCTAGACTTATGTTAAAGTCATTTCTAATGTGATTCAAAATAGGTCAAACTTTTTATTTAATAGGATTAAAATGAATTTCGTAAAATATTAAATTTATAAAATAATGCCTATAAGGGTCCTTTGTTCAAAGAATATTCTATCTAGACTGGGGTATTTAAGTTGACGGAAACAGAACAACCCCACCTGGGAACTAACTTGGAAGGTGAATTGAGCAAATATTTTATAAGCATGCAATAAATGATCGAATTTATTAAAGAGTTCAATAAATAAAATCATATATTATTAAAATATTCAATATAAACGTTATATTGAGCAAATTAACAAGGACTTAGACAAATTAATTGGCCGGATTTACCTAAGTAAGAAACCTTAAGTTTTAAAATACTTAGTGGGAGGAAATAGATGTATATGATACGTCAATTTTTTCACTCACGTTTCTCCTTTAGTGTTCATATCGTGAGACTCATGCTTGGCCATGAGGTTCCCTGGGAGTGTCTCCCTTCGAATGGTATTTTCATGGGTCAATATCAAGGTGAATGGAGAGAGTATTTATAGTAAATAGGAGAGGGATGTGTGTCAACATGTCCTATAGTCGCCTTCATTAGTTTGCATCGTGAGACCTTCTTGCACAGCCTCAAGGCGTCCTAGAAGCTCCCCCTTCAGGTGGTTTGTGCATTAGGTCAATATCAGGGTGAACTCCAGAAATGGATAGGATCACTTTAGTTTTTGTCCCAATCCGTTTTCCCCTTCCATTGGCTTATTGGGATGGAACTCTAGGGTCTAAAATGGAGGGTCACACTTATAAGAAATTGTTAAGCAAGTTAATGATTTCTTGACCAATCAATTGTGACTAATTATTATAGGGATAAGAATTACTATGGTGTAATGATTAGTTGAAAGTGTCTCAGTTCAGTGAAGGGACGACTGACCACCCTTCGGTGGCTAGTGTCCGAAATCACGGAAGCATCATTGCAAAAATAAAATGATATTGGGGTTCATTACTTCTTTTAGTAAACTGATTGGACTAAAAACAAATTTTTGCATAATTTTTTAATATAAGTAATTTATTTTGTATCAGCAAAAATGACTAGCGCTACACTACTTAAAGTAGAAAATTTGACTGAAATTTTACTAAAAAATTTGATTCATATCTCTCTTTTCAACAATCAAGCAAATGAATGCTACAAATGGGCATTTAAACTTTTAAATTTTTTCTAACAAAGAATTCAAGTCTATTTCTGAAAAGAAAACGTTATTTTTCTTGTAAAGCCATAAAAGTAGAGACTACTCAGTTATAGTTTTATTTAAAGGCTAAAACTAGTAGAAGTTTTATTTAGAGGCTAAAACTAGTAGAAAGGATATATCCAACTCTCTATTCCTCGTCGCCCTGTACTGACTCGGTTATCGGTCTATGACATACCTAATTTGCATTGGATAGAGACAATTCTAATATAAGGGTGCCCCTTTTTCACACAAAACGTAGTTGACATTTCTTTTACCTAGAGGGATAGCTTTCACACTCATACCGTAGGGAACCTATCGCTCTTTTCTCGTGGGCCCTAACTAACACGATGGAGGTAGCTCTTTTCACTTCCATCCATGCACACACATACATGTTAGTGAAGGTTAATATTAATGCAAATTTTCTTTTTTTTTTTTTTTTGTGCTAGCATTTTTTTTATATGGTATGCCATTTTTATTCCTCTATGTCTAGGCTTGACATTTCTAAGAGTTTGAGATTCTAAATAAATCTAAAGACTAAGTATTCTATTTTTTATGAAGTTAAAAGAAAACGAAAGTTTCTTTTGAAAAATGAGTTTTCAGATTTTGTAAGAAAAGATTTTAAGAAGTTTGAAATTGATTTGGATCATTGCTTGAGAGAATGTGTCATCAAAGTTCATTGATAAGAATCAGAAGATTGAAAACACAAATGATTATGACTAACAAAGTGAATGTTATTCTTGAATGAATGAATATACTTAGATGAATCATGCATTGAAAGCAAAAATGGGTCATATAAAAGAAAAAAATGCCAAGATAATGATATTGTGTTTTTTAAGAGAATAAAAAAGAAAGTCATAGGAATGTAAAAGAACTTAATCGAGATATATTTCATCAAGATCAAAAAATCCACATAACCCAAGCTCAGGTGCTCAAGGGTTCTAGACATGCTAAGATAATAGAGATGATAGAGCAAAAAATTTCTAAGGTCATTTTTAACAACCCTAAAAAAAATGTTAAGAACAAGCAATGTATTCCCACCCCCAACTTAAAAACTAAACATTGTCCTCAATGTTTATAAACTAAAATATGAGCGAGAAGACAAAAAGAAAAAGGAACAGAGAACTCCCCTAATTTTGCATAATGGGTGGTGGTAGAAATTTTTCCTTCTTTGATTTTGTTCTTTTCCTACATCAATTTTTTGTTTTTTGTTTTTTTTTTTTTTTTTTTTACATTTTATTGTTCCTACAAAAAGGAGAAAAGAAAATAAAAAGAAAGAAAAATAAAAGCTACAAGAAAATGAAGAAAGTTAGTCTAAAATTTTTTTAACCTAGAAAGCTAATAAAGAAAGCAAGTAAAAATTGTTTTATTTTCTACGTCTGGCTACCTCCAGGAAAGAAAAATTTTTAACATCGATTTCTCGACATGACTCGTCTTTTATGCTTTTCTAGGTACATAAAAATTCTCGTTTTTCTCCGATCCTCTCTTGGATGAATCTATATAGCCGAGAAGGGCTATAAGAGAACTCATCCTCTTTCGAGAACCAGACAGGTCGAATTTGGATTTTATAATATTTGGTAAAAAAGAGAAAAAGAAATAATCAAAAGACTCAAATGACCCAAAAGAGTTGAAAGAAAGAAAAGAATCAACAATAGACTCAGACTCAAAAGGAAAATACGAGCAATAATCGAAGATGCAAAAAATTCCAGGGAAAAGGACGGTTCTAGGCTTGGAAGCCTCTAACTGTTTTACCTGAGATTTCTTAAGGTGTAGTGCGGGCTCATACTTATCCCTACTTACTTGTTCTAAATATGGCATGGAATAAACATCATCTTTACTGTCAATCCAAGGAAACTCCTCAATTAGATCGGCTTCAGTGATAGATGACAGAAGGCTCGAAATGGTTCTCCAATATAAGCATAGAGTGTGCAAGCTTAGGCGTTTGATGGACCTCAACTGGCATGAGGGTTTGAGTTTCCAGGTGAAACTCAATTGAATCGTGCTCACAATCAAAAAAGTCATTAGCAAGTTCACACATTTTTAAATCCAACGTCTTACCTTGATATGAATTTCGAAGAATCAGCGGCTCTACTGGATTGTCAATGTGAATTCCTCCACTAATTAACTCAGTATTCTCATAAAATATATCTTCCCGAGACTTCTTGATTCTCCTAACCGAATCAGTAATTTGGCCAACGAGGTCGCACAGATTTTGAATGTCGGCTCTAACTTCTTGTCCAGAATAAAACCCGTTTTGCTGGAAACTCGATGGTTTTTGAGAAAGATAAGAAGCTCCTGAACAAACTCGCAAGAGTAGTTAGAAATTTCATCAACTAAATTTTATGTGGAATTATCTAAATTGTTAGAAGAATACGGCAAAGATGATGGAGTTCGGTTGGGCTTGCCCAAATTGGGTAGTGCTCACGTTTAGTACCATGCAAAACTTGTATCTCTTCAGTAAGAAAAACTCAAACAAGAGAGGTTAGTTCATTTACTTCACTTTTAAGCTCATTAAATTATCTTACCTCTTGTTCTTTCCGGTGGACCGCATACATCGCTTGAAGCGCGTAATAAATGTTCATATCCGCCATATTAAGACAAGTAGACATAAAAAAAAGAAAATATTTTTGATGTTTTAAAGTTTTCTAGTTAAGTTCAGTTATGATGTTGCTAAGATGTATTTATGTATAAGAATGTCTAGCTAAGGTCTACTAAGTGACAATGGTTAATTTTGTATTTGATGGCTATACCTAGAATACATAAATTGCTAGATTCAAGGACAAATTTGGTTAGTTGAATATGGCTATCTTGACAATAATCGACATAATTGAATCCTCGAACTTAATGCATATGTTTTCTATTCTATATGGATTCTATCGAATCCATTAGAACTAGAGGCATATAGGTTGATTAGGGTTAGGCCTTTCCAACTTTAATCAATAATTAGAACGCTTTCTTGATTAGATTTTGCTAGTTATCTGCCTTTGTAGAGGTTAGCCTAGTCGAGTCAAGTGAGTAGATGTGTGCATGACTAATTTGTAGAAATCAAGGATAGAGATTGCATTGAATGTCGAACTTAAACTAGAAATAAGATTGAACCACTTTTGTTTACAATTATCTTTTATCCTTTGATTTTAAAGTATGTTTCTTGCTTTATCAAACACTCGTTTTTATTGCTTGCATAGTTGAAATTAGCTTAAGAAAAGATTAAACAAGCCTTCCCTGTGGATCGACCCCATACTTGCTGTTTATGCTACTTGTTAGTATAAGAGGTAGGTTTTGGTGATTTATAAATATTTTTGTTTCGGTGAGAGTCGAACTAATGATATCGATTCGAGCGTAAACAAAATGGTGTTGTTGTCGGGGAAATGGAAAAACAATCTAATCCCTTTCTTAGTTAAATTCAACTTGTAAACTTTACAAACACCAAAAAGATTTTTCTTTCCTTGAGTCACTTGTTTTAATAGGGCATTCGAGACAAGGCCCAGGTTAAACCACAAGGAGTTTCATGCTGAAACTTTGAGGTAACATTGTTAACAAAATTCCGAACATGTTTGAGAAGGAACTTTCTTAAAATAAGTTCTAGTTTTCAAGTTATTTACGTTAGAATTTGAACTTGAAAATGTTGGACGAATAGGTAACCCCTTGCTACATGTAAGCTTGGTTAAAAGAGTAGTCTCAAAAGAGAGGCCAAGGTAACAACTAAACTCTTATTCTTTTATGTGTAGGAGCTACGTCCATTGGGAAGGCCTACAAAGTTTAGAAAGAACCAAGCCCAAAGATCTGTTAGTGACTAAATGTTTTCAAATATGTTCACAAAAGGGACATACTTCCCAAATGAGTTTCATGCTAACATTTATGGGTTTTCCAAGCAACTAAAGTTTATACTTATGTTTTAAATGAGTTTTGCTAATCTTAGCATATGTTAAAAAGGTATGAAAAAGTAATGCAACTACATGTTCATGATTGTGAAGTATGCATGTTGTATGGTAATAATGTCCTTAGGGCGAAAGCTAAGTAAATGCTAAGCCTAAAGCTTATGATACTCGAATTTTCTATGAATATTACGTTTCTAATATACCAGGTACCACAGGTATGGAAGGTATTCGAGGAAGTACCTAAGGTGTTAACGATACTTAGTATACTCCACGTGCACTAGGTAGTTCTTTGTGAGAGACCGAAGTATAGGTCTCTTGGCTACAGTCTTTATAATTGGACCGAAGTATGGGTCTTACTGCCATGAATGGACATTGGGAGCTTGAGCTTTGAATGCTCATTCGTGACCAAAAATTTATCTCCTAAAAATGCACATAAACGTGAGAATAAAAGTAAAGGATCTAAACCAAACCAAATTGTAATAAAATAAGACTCGAATAATCAAACTACGATGGAGAGAGACGAAACAGAGGAAAGAGAAATAAAGAAAAAAACTCATACGTTGCTTGCCTTCAGCCTTGGCCTACATACAAATAACTCACCTTTCTCCTGTTTTTCGCTAATTTCCAGAATTTTAATTCCCCCACTCAGCTTTTCAGTGACAAATATTCGGCACATCAGTCAAAGAATTAAAACCATCCCATCTGTGCAATCATAAGAGAGAAGCCGCATTTCACCCCGAAGCTCTATAAATATCGAAGGCAACCTTCAGAAAAGGGATTCAGTTGTCCAGCTAGTTCAGCAAGTTTTTGTTCATAGTTTAGCCTTGTCCATAGTTTTCTTTTACTTTTAAGAAAGCGGAGCGAGAGAAGGGAAGAGACGCCGAAAGATCGCTCAGGACAACTCGAGAGAGAACCTGAAAGCGTGGAAAAGCAAAGAGCGGGCCGACTCTCACGAGAGCGAGATTATCTTTTGAACAAGGTAGAAAAGACAATGTAAAAGCCTTAGGAAGTAAGAGATTGCTACCAAGCTCTTTATTCTCTTCTTGCATTGTTATTTTGTATTTCAACTCTATATCTATACAATGGAATTTATTTATCTACATCTGTTCAGTCTCTTAGCACGTATGAGTAGCTCAACTTATCAAATGGGTTGAGAAGAACTAAGCTAACATGACCTAGGATCTTCATTGCATGCGATTATCTTATTTTATGTTGTGCCCAACACCCCTTTAGAGCTACTCGAGAGAGAGAGTCTAAAGAAAGAACCTAAGACTTGAGAGAGCTAGGTTAGAATCTAGACTCGAGAGAGCAAGATTAGATATGCATAAGCAAGAGATAGGGACTTAGAGATAAGCTATGTTTGTCAACCTGCATCGTATGCACTCTAGAGATAGGTATGATATTATGTGGTCGCCTTATTTGTGTGTGTGTCATTTTGTCATCGCATGAATAAGAATAGAGGCTTATGTGTAGGTTCTATAGACTTATCGCATATATCGCATGTGTTCTAGTACTAGAAGCCTTAGCATCTGCGTCGAGAGATGGTTTGCTATTGTATGTGTGTTGCATGATCGCATGGCATGAGCGCATCCTAGGAAGTGTTAGCCAAATCCTTTCTCAACCCATTCACCGCATACTCATCGCATCTTCTGTTTTATCAACTCTTTTCGAAACTCCGCCGCATTTGTTTATTTTTATTACCGAAAACAACAATCCAAACAACTATTTGATTATTTGGTTACTACAAAGTCTTCTTAAAAATTACCATTGCAAACTGTTTTTCTAAGTCCCTGAGTTCGACCCTGGACTTACCAGGAAACTCAGTGAGATTTATACTTGGATTCTACGGAGAAAACTTGTTGTTCAACGTAATTCCATCACCGCATTTCATCCATAATTTCACCTCACAAAATAACGCATCAGCAGTGTCAAGACCCTAGCCCAACTTCTTGGCTTTTTTACGATATAGCATTGCAATGCTAGCCTCAGCGTCGCGACACTTCACCTCCAACTATATAACATTTTCTTTCACTTTTAGTGAAGAGGACGAAAAATTCTTTATGGAGTCCGCAGTTTCTCTCTTCACCAGTTCAACTCCTTGTAACTTTATCTCTAATTAGTTAGATTTACATTTCTTTCTTTAATTGTAAACATTGTAATGGATTTCTTCATAGATTTGTCTATGGATTTATGAAGTAATTTCTTCAATCTTGTATCTAGGTTTCAAGAATTCTTGCAATCTTCTTGAGTTTTCTGCTTTTCTTTGTAAATTGCATTATGAAATTATGAATTTTTCAATCGGTTTTAAGTTCTAAAAGCATGTTTAAGAATTTTTGTCTTTTAAGCATGTTAAGCCAAGATTCTTAGTTTTGTTATAATCTTGATTGGATATGTTGCTAGGATGTATTCATGTATAAGAATGTCTAGCTAAGGTCTACTAAGTGATAATGGTTAATTTGTATTTTATGGCTATTCCTATAATACATAAATTGCTAGATGCAAGGAAAAATTCGATAGTTGAATATGGCTATCCTGACAATTAGTCGACACAATTGAATTTTCGAACTTAATGCATATGTTTTCTATTCTATATAGACGCTATCGAACCCAATAGAGCTAGAGGCATATAGGTTGATTAGGGTTAGGCCTTTCCAAATTTAATCAATAATTAGAATGCTTTCTTGATTAGATTTCACTAGCTATCCACATTTGTAGAGGTTAGCTTAGTCGAGTCAAGTGAGTAGTTGTGTGCATAATTCGTTTGCATGACTAATTTGTAGAAATCGATGATAGAGATTGCATTGAATGTCTAACTTAAACTAGAAATAAGATTGAACCACTTTTGTTTACAATTATCTTTTATCCTTTGATTTTCAAGTATGTTTCTTGCTTTATCAAACCCCTGTTTTTATTGCTTTCATAATTGAACTTAGCATAAGAAAAGATTAAACAAGTCTTCCCTATGGATCAACCCAGTACTTGCCGCTTATGCTACTTGTTAGTATAAGATGTAGGTTTCAGTGATTTATAAATATTTTTATTTTCGTGAGAGTCGAACTAACGACATTGATTCGAGCACGAACGGTTACCAAACAGGGCCTTAGCAATTGTGGTTTAAGTTTCGGATGAACTTTAAATTTTGGAAATTGGAGCTTGAAGACAGAGTTTTGTTTTCCTTTTTAACTACAATTTCAAAAAGATTTTTTTAATTTAAATTCTTAACTCCGAACCAATATTGTAGGGATTTTGTTAAAGGCTGATAAAATTGAAATTGAAAGTGTAAAAAAAAAAAGTCGTCGTCTAATACAACTAAAAGTAGAAAATAATATTTAAACCTAAAAATCATTAAATGTATGTACAAATAAATCTAAGTGATGTATGAAAATAATAATAACACTTATGGTTACTTATGATTAAAATCCATTAGAAGCAACTAAAATTAAAACGTAAATGTTTAAATTTAAAAACTCTTAAATGTATTTTGGTGAATATAAGTGATATATGCAAAAATCAGAATCTTATAGTTATCTTAGATTAAAAATCATTAAATGCTACTAAAATATATAAAAACAATGAGTGGAGAGAATATAAAACATATATTCGTTTTAAAAGAATATAACAATTTTTATTTGGATTGGTTGGATCGTAAATACACATATATACAAGGGGTATAAGTGGAAAGTAAACATGTCGATCAGATTTTCGCCTAAAATGATGTTAGTGATAGTTAAAGAGAATACAAACCAGCTCTTTATTTTTTTAAGATAAAAAATAATAATTTTATATTTGTTTAGTTTGACTGTAAATACAAAGATATACCAAGAGTGTAAATGGAAGGTAAACTCTACTCTCTCTGTTGGGTATTTTTGTAAAAACACTATCAGGTTAGGTATTTCATATTATCATGTATTTTTTGGAGATATTCCACTAATTTCCCTTCTTGAAAATATTAGAAACTTTGGACTTAAATGAAATATAAGCTCATTATTAGGCCTTATGTGTTGTTAACCCTTCACCCTTGACAGGCCCAACGAACCAGAACAAGGGTCATGATAGCTTGGTAGCCAGCCCAAAACTAAGCCCAATTTTAAGGTAATTTGATAACAAAACAAAACTTCAATGAATTGATTCAAATCCTTTTAGGGTTTATTATTAAATGGATTTTTGTAATAGATAATAAAATAAGGGAAAAAATCTATAAATATATCACCTCTTTAAAATATTTATAAATATGGAAGGGCTGACTAGTCAATTTTTAAATTTTTTTCTAATTTTCAATTTTGCCCTTCCTTATCTTGTCTTGTTGCTAGGGTTGGTAATAGGGCGGGGAAGGGTTTTCATCCCGTCTCCGATGGGGAAATTTACCTCAATTCCCATATGGGGGTGGGGATTCTCCGTCAGGAAAACGGGTTTCCACGGGGACCCATTCCTCGTTGCCCCTTTTGTTTCCCTATGGGGACCTTTTTTTAAAAAAAAAAAAAAAAAACACTAAAATTCTATTTGGTTTGGGTTTGGACACGTTAGTTAGGTTTAGATTGGGCTAAATTAAAAACTAGGTTTTGTTAAAAAGTTAACATATCTAATATATATATATATATCACACACTTACATATGTATAGAAAAATATATTTAAAAATCTAATCGGAGCGGGATCGAGGTCGGGGACAGCGTGAGGATGGTGGTTCAAGACCCTAAAGAGGTCCTCAATTTGAGCTCATCCCCAATCAATGAGGATTTCACTCGAACGGGACGAGCACCACAGGAAATTTTGCCAACCCTACTTGTTGCAATAATTATCTTTTTTAATGTTTTTTTATTTTTCTTCTTTTCTTCTTTTTTCTTCTTTCCTTTCCTGTTTTTATTTTTTATTTTCTTTCTTTTCTTCTCTTCCCTTTCTTTTTTTTTTTTTTTTTTTTAATTTCTTTCTTTTCTTCGATGTTTGCTTCCTTTCTTTTCTTTTTTTTTTTAATTTTCTTTCCTTTATCCGATTTTTGCTTCTTCCCTTTTTTTATAAGAATTATGAGGCTGAGTTTCGTACCTAAGACTTGAAAGTACCTAATTCATGAGTGACTTAACACCAACAAACCGATCATCAAGTTTGATTATTATTATAACGAAGCATTAAATATAAATAGCAAATGAAAACGGGTTTGAAAGAAACTACTTCTTTTAGTCCACCAATTTGCACCATTTTTAGAAACATTTCTTAAATGTTTGAAATAAAAAACGAGAAAAGTTCTCAAAAAATGAGAAATGTAAACGATATCAAACAGGCCAATAGTTTTTTTTTTTTTTTATAGGACTTTAAGACTATGATGTTTATCAAAAATACGGTTAAAAAAATGGCATAGATGGCCCATGTCAAAAATTGAAATATTTGTGTATTTGTGTACTTTAATATTTGTGTATTGATAGTATCAATTTTTAATAATATTAGTGATAGAACTTAGATAGATATTAGTCATATTCATGTTTAATAATATTGAACTTAGGTAGATATGTGGTAGAAGTCTATTAATGATAAAAGACTATTATTGATAATCATGAAAAAAATTTCTCAATAATAATCACTGATAGCTTTGAGTGTTAATCTTTCAAAATTGATAGTCACTAATGAAAGTTTATCAATGATAGCCACTAATATTTTTTATCATGCTTAATCTTTGATGATTTTTTTCATAGTTAATAGTCACTTATAGAAGTTTATCAATGATAGCCAACTTAGTGAATTTAATTAATAAAGTTGAATTTCAAACTAAAGTGTAAGTGGAATGTCTAGAAATTATCACTAATAGCATGTTATCAGTGATAGAAGCTATCAACGATGACATGTTATTTGATGGTAAAAAGGAACGATAGAAGTTATTTCTGATAGCATGTTATCAATGATAAAAAATATCATCGATAACTATGATATAAGTGATATCAATGATATCGGTGATAAAACTTAGATGATATCCATATATAGATGATATCAATAATATAAAATTCAATTCCATTTTATGAAAGTCTATCATTGATAGCCACAGCTAAAAGTTATCGATGATAGCCATTAATTGAAGCTATCAGTGATATCCATATATTAGTGATATGACTTAGACATATATCAATAAAATAAATGATATTAATGATATGGTGATATGACTTAGGTAAATATCAGAGATCTACTTATAGACCTGTCATTGATAGACTTTTATCACTTATAGACCTGTCATTGATAGACTTTTATCACTTATACCTTTAAATATTAATCTTTGAAAGATGATAATTTCCTTTCAAAAGTTGATAATTATTTATAAAAGTCTATCATTGATATCCACTAATAGTTTTAGATGTTAATATTTCAAATTTGATTCTAATTGATCAAAGTGTATCAATGATAGCCATTGAAAACTGATAACAAATTGAAGGGTGATATTTCAAGTATTACTATTTTAAGATTATATTAATATTTCTCAAATTGGAAGTTATCAATGATAGCAACTAATGTAACTATCGGTGACTATCATTGATAGCTATTATCAGTTGCTATCATTGATAGCCGCCACTAATATCTACCATCAATTGCTATCATAGATAGCTGCTATCAATGATAGTTTTCAATTCGAAAAAATCAGAAGAAGAAGCGCGAAATGGTGGGCTACATGTGGGCTTTTTAGTCATTTATCTATATAGCTATCACTGGCAATAGCTGCTATCAATGATATCTGACGCTAATTTTGTATCATATCCTAATATGTTTATCCTTGTTCTACATCTTTTATTATTTTAGGTCTGATTGTTATATATGTTGTGTAATTTTAATTATTTTATAGAATTGAATAATCACATAATTTAATTAGACATTTAATTGGTAATAAACTAGAGTTTTATTAATTAAAATCAATTGGATTTAAGAATATGCAATCATTTTTCCAAATGTATCTATTGATTTTTAAGATGAAAATTCTGAAACTGGATAATATATTTTTGATGTTGACTAATAAAGTTGTTGTGCCATATTCAAAGTATTTTGTGATGGTAAGATTCAAAGCACACAACATATATATCATATAATGCATTTATTTATAGGTTCAATACGACCTAAAGCACTGTATAAAATATTGGATAGTTTAGTACTGCAATGTCACATATTTATAACCAATGATTAATGTTAATTGGGTACTAGAAGTTGCATTAAGATTGTATTAAAATGTTAATTCAACATTTGCACAATTGGTTTGGGATCGGCTAGTTTGCCTTCTTATTATGCTTGATGAGGTGAGATGAATAAGTGAATTGTGCAAAAATTCATTCTCTTTGCTATTCTTTAACCTCTTGCTAAAATAAATACCTATTTATTATTTTTTTTGCATCAAACATACAAAGTATATATATATATATATAGATACATGCAATTCAAAGTGAATGTCATCCTTTGTTTTATTACATGGTTTTTTCTTTGAAAATTAATACATTTTTAGTCTTCAATGACGTTTAATTTTGTAGCATTTTAGTCACTAAGTCTCAAATTCGATATTTTAACTCTTGAGGCTTGAAAAAATTGTTTATTTGATCCATGTTAGTTAGTTTTACATTAAACGTGGCTTTTTTTTTAGGAATATTTACCATTGATTATCATCATAAACTTGTAACTAGTAATTATTTTTCTTTCCATTTCTAATTACTATCTAAACACAAAAATTTGATCACATTCATTAATTTTTTTTTTTTCATATCAAATTTGTGTCTACTTGGTATTTTGAACATCAAAACGTGTAAAATAATCCGTTAATTTCCTGTTTAGAAGACTTCCAAACTTTAAAATTATCTAATTAAGTTATTGAACATTCAATTTTATGTCTAATAATTCTCAACATATTCAGAAATTATAAAAATTAATTGATATATTAGATATAAATTTGAAGTTTATATCTAACAAAACTTTAACTACGTTGTGTATTCTTTTCTTAAAAACTTCGATGGACCACTTAAAAGATAAGTTAAACATGAAAAGTTTTTGTGCAATAATAAGTCGTACAACAATTGTGAGGTTGGGGATTGAATCTCTAACCTCTAAAGACGAAGCACATGCCAATACTATTAAACCAAGCTCATTATGACCTACTAAACTTATAAATTAACCCCTTAATTTTACCCATATATAAATAAACTAGCATTCAAGCATGAGTTAAATTCAATGAATTTATTAATATATATAAAAAAAGATTAAAAAATCTCCCAAGATATGCGGATTTAATTGGATGGTGAGGTATTAATTTCCTATGAGTTGGCTTAGTGATAAAAAGGAGAGATGGTCTTAATAAATGACTAAGAGGTCAAGGGTTCAATCCATGGTGGTCACCTACCTTGGAATTAATATCCTACAAGTTTTCTTAATATCCAAATATTGTCGGATCAGATGGGTCGTCCCATAAGATTAGCACGACACACACGGATGTGGTGAAGTGTTTTTGTGAAATGAATAGGGTGGAAGGAGTTAGAATAGTGAAAAGGAGAGAGTCATGGATGGAATAACAAAAGAGGAATAAGATAAACACAAAAAGCCCACTCTCCCCAATACAATACCATACACACTTATTTTGTTTGGTCACGGGTTTACTCCACTCTTTCCATAGATAACCACTTTCTCATGTAATTAAGGGGTGCAACGAGGCTGGGACGGGGCGGGGGAGATTCCCCATCTCGTCCCCGTGGAGGTATTTGCACCCATCCCTGTCACCATCCTCGCCAATTGGCGAGGATGGTGATCAGGGAAAACGGGTCGCGCGGTGTGTGTGTGTGTGTTTGGTTTTCTTTTCCCACACCCAACACAAAAACTCTTTTTTTTTTTCTTTTCCTTTTTATAAAAAAGAATGCCTTTTTTTTCCCTTATCATACCACATGCATATCATATTGTGTGATTCAAAAAAAGTTATTTTATTACGTTAACAAGACCATAACTCAACTAGTATTTATGTAGATGACCAAAGAATTCGTAATTCAAATCTTCCATCCTCAATTTATAACTCAAAAATAGTTATTTTTGTTACTTTCAATTTCTAATATATATATATATATATATATATATTATATATATATATAACTTCAAGAATAATTGTAATGGGTCACTTTTTAGAGCTAATAATAAAGTATATAACAACATTTTTAAAGAATTGAAAATCTATTAAAATCTATCTGTGATAAATTCTATCGTTGATAGACTTCTATTTGTAATGTGGTTTATCATCGATAGACTCTAGAAGTTAAATCTAAATTTTGCTATATTTGTAATTTTTTTTTAATTGTGTCATATTTACTAATACTATAGACTTGTTTGTTATATTTGCAAGAAACAAAATTTACCTTCTAAAAAAAGATAATTTGAATCAATTTAAGTACGTGGGAATTGGTTTATTTTATTCTAATTAATTTTTTATTTTAAAATTAAAAAACTTCTTTATTTCACTTGTTGTAGAATCAGAATTAACTTTATTTGGTTCATTTTATTTAAAACACACATGGCTTTTATTTGCTCTTTTTTTTTTTTTTTTCCTTTTGGAGATTGAATATTTATTTTGAAAATTTTAGTTGAGCAAGCTCTAAAGAAAACATATAACATAACACAAATTATTAGGCAAACAATTCATTAACTAATTTGTTTACAAATGCAAAAAAGGATGCACATATTTTGAGTTTATATGGTTCAAAAGATATACGTATAACTACAGTTTTGGAAATGAAAATGAAAAAGGAAGCAACACAATTACATCATTCCTCCCTTTCAGTCGAGCTGCTTTGTCCCTCTCTCTTTCGGTCGAGCGTCTTCGAACTTCTCCCACTTATTCTTTGAGCGAGTTCAAGAAAATCTACCTACATACAAAATTTATATCGTTTTTTTTAATTAATTTAAAATCCTTAGAATAAAATATTATAATAATCAAATTAGTGATTGGATAGGATAAATATGAAAAAGCAAACTACTTAGAATGTTAAAATTCAACATTACTTCGATTCGTATTAGATTAATTGGCTTAGAAGTTGTATAGTTAAAGATGATTAGCCTTGTACATATATACTTTCCACATTAAACCATGAAACATATAACTTCGTATATGGGCAACTTGTCACATATTCTTTTAATCCTACTACATGGTAAATTAATTTAAATTCCATATGTCCAAAAATATCCTATGGCTAAATATGAGATAAAAATATATATACATTATTTTTTTTTAATTTTGTCTTTAATGTTTCTTATCATGCTATCATACCATGAAAATGTTTAGTTCAAATTATTTTTATATAATTAATTTTGTCTTAAAGTATATCGTATATGGCAAAATGAATACAAGTTGAATCGGCAAAATAGATATCTTCAACCAAAATATCAAAAATAAGAATAACATAAATATAGTGTATCTAACGAATATTTATAGTGTGAAAACATTAAAGATGGTTCGAATTTGATTAGGCTTTCAAATTTTAACCCTTTATTTATTAAATTTCCGTTGACATGTCAATATTTTTATTAATATTTCCATATTTCTATGGGTTTGATATCTACATGAGAAGTGAATCGATATTTTCATTATATTGTAGAAGAATCATGAAACATAATAATTAAACAACAAAATATCACTAACGTAAATATAATATAAATAATATGTATGTTAACTTGTTTAAAAATCATAAAATATTTATTTACCAAGTTAATTTTTTTTTTTTGAATTTTATGTTTTTATAATTTTTTTCAAAAATAACCATTGAAATTAAAATTTTATCAATATTTACAAAATTAAGATTCAATATGATATCGATATTTTAAACATTGACTATAAATATGTTTCTTTTAATCTATCTGATCAGTTATGATTCCTTTGATAACTTATTTTCAACAAAAATAAATTTACCCTTTCATTATTTTATTTATTTCATTACCCACTAAAAAAAATAAAAAGAAAAAAAAAAAGAACTACCAATTTTAAAAATGAGAAAAGAAGTAGCTTTCAATCAATTTTAAAAAGACCTCTAAAGTATTTTTTTTAAGAAGTAAAAAAATGAAATAAATAATAAATTAAAAAAGAAGTCGTGGTAAATGGTCAACTAAAGTTTGGTCTTCATAAACAGTTTCGTTGGAAAAACTATGGGAAATCTGAAAAAGATGAGATGGACAGTTTTGTTTTTAATATTCCTTTAAAAAAATAAATTAAATTTAAAAAAGAAAAAAGAAAAAAAGAAAAGTTGGTGTCAATTGGAAATATGGAAGAAATTGGGAAGTCGCTTTCATCTTTACTGAAATTTCAGCTTTGGGATTGTGTCGTATTCTCTTGGTGGATGGCAAGAAATTTCACAATTCTTTACAATATCAATAATTTTAAATTTTTATTTATTCAAATAAAATATTAATAATAATAATTTACTTTATTTTATTTTATTTTATTTATTAATTGAGAAATGATAATGACTGACAAATGGCTTCGCTCGCTACGTGTAATAAAATAACAATCACTTTCTCATTTTTGTTTCGGCTTAGCTCAGCAGCCGTTTGAGCTCCTAACAAAGGTCTACTTGTGAAATTACAACATTCCTGATTTACCCTTCACTATAGGGTCCTTTTTGTCCATTTCACATGTTTGTGTAATTTTTTAAATGGTAAATGTAATTCGATTGCTTTTAATCTCGAGTTATTTAGAATTATGAATTTTGTCATATTTACTGTTACTATTACCGTTACAGTTTCCTCTAAGGGTCAAATAGTAACAATAAAAGTGTTAAAATTCTTTTTTTTTCTCTAGAATAGTAACAATAATGGTAATGGTAACGATATGACATAATTTTCAAATGTAATTTGATTGAGCACACTCCGTTCGCCAATCATTTTGTATTTTTTATTACAGATTTAGAAGTAGGTGTCAATATGGATGAATAATACAAGTAAACAACAATAAAGTTAGTCAAATGGAGTCCACTTTTTATATTATCAATGATTTATTACCTTTTCATTGGATAAACGTGGTTCTCAATTGAGATATTTGAAATGAATTATTTTTCATTAACCAAAATGTTTCTTTTCTTGTAATAAAAAAGAATTTTGTTATGATCTATTTGTTGGGTTAAAATTTGTTGAGAATCTTACACTAAAAAAATCAATAGATCTCATACTTTTTATAAGATAGATGAGTTATTCATCTCATTGTCAATTGATTTGAAAAGGAATCCCATATTATAATTATAATCCGATCAAGAATAATGGTGAATTACATATTATTTAATATATACACGGTTGAATTATGTCCACTTCCCCATTTACGAAGAATTTTTTTATTGACATAAAATTCACAAACTTCAAAATGATTTACAATTGATTATTTTATCAAATGAAGAATGCAATGGTTATGGCTAGAAAATTACATTTATATGTTTGTTGGGAAAGTGGGAAAGATACCATCAAAACTTATTTATGTCATGTGTTATTTATTAGATATTTTTTTTAATTAAAGAGTTTTTGAAGTTGTCATCTCTTAATTTTAGTACACATTTTATATTAGTTGAATTTACTATCGTTGAAGTCCTAATTAAAATCCTATAACATCTTTTCTTTTACCCTTCCTTCACATAGGTGCCACATTGATATTGTTTAAGTGAACGAAAACCTAATGTTGTTCTTGATAGAAAAACCATATTAGAATCAATGTTTTATAGTCTTGTAACATACTTTCGGAAAAAATTAAAGTTTTGTGATATGTAAATAAATTAATAATTTGCATTGCATTATATTATATATGTGTGTGTTTGTATATGTAAAATTTTAATTGAAATTTTTGTAAATAACATATGAGGAATAAACGTACCTCAAAGAACTAATATTTACATTGGGAAATATTTGTCTATTATTAGGACGTTTGTGGAGGTGAGGTTTATTTCTAGGTCAAATAATTATGGGATTATTATCATGTAACGATAAATCATGATGGATTTTATTAGTTTCGAAATATTTTTGAAGAGTGACTCGTAAAAAATAATTTAAGACCATAAAATGCTTTCTGTGGTCTCAATAAATGTCAAGTCATAATACCTTTATTTATCAGCAAAAATTACCTATGTTTGTAGCAATACTAGACTTGATATGGAAGCATTTTTTACAACAAGCAATGTCATGCACAAATGTTTACCATTTGGTTATGTCCCATTATCCCAAGATCCTCCATTGATTTCTAGATGAAAATTATGATAGCTCTATAACATAGTTAAATGATTATTTGACGTAGCATATTATTGAAGTTAGGTAAATTCTATGGTCAAATAAAGAAGTGTGGGGTGAGGGAATCACCTCTAATCTTGAGGTTGATATTATAAGTACTATATCAGTTGAGCTAAGCTCATGTTCGCCAACAAAAGCGTAGCTCAATTGATATAATGCTTGTACTATCGACCTTGAGGTCTAAGGTTCGATTCTCCTACCTTATACTTTAATTACAATACCTTTACAAATAATAATAATAACTTAATGGTTAAACTTGTCTTAACAAATTTGTTTTATACTAAAAGATATCATAATAAAATTATACTGATGATTATCTAATATTTTATTCTAAGTCATCATTGATGGAAGAATTTGTTAAAGTAGCACGGGAAGATATTACATTTTACTAAATAAAAAAATTATCACATTGAGTACGATGCATGTTCGATTCAAACAGTTAGAAAAAGCATGTACACGTTGTATGAATAAGGTACATATAGTCAAACAAAGAAAGAAACTAACAACCAAATTTTGTAAAGAAAGTAATAGTACACTATGAATGTCGTCTTTCAATTTGAGAAAATTGAATTATATTTGAGAGAAGGGTAAAGTTTAATTGGAAGTATTTTAAAATATAGAATTTAAAATTAAACAAAGTTGTTAAGCATAAGATGATGATTAAATGGAATATGAAAGGCAAAAGGCAAAGGGGAAAAGAAAATTGATTTAAGGTACTTTTGTTGAATGGAGAGAACCCCAACATAATTTATGTGTGTGACAATAGTGGAGCATACCACCCATTTGTAAGCTAACTTCAAAAAGATTCTTTAATCTAATTTTTTTTTTATATTTTTTAATACTTGGCTTTGAATTTAAATTATTATATTAATAATTTAGTGCATAAATAAAGAAAGAATATGAGGAGAGAGAGTGGGTGGAGAGAGAGATGCATTAAAATAAAATGAACGTGAAACAACTTCTTCCCCTCTGAGTGGGTGAATCAAACCATTTGTAAATACAAAAATGGAAAATTCGGAGTCTTTCAATTTAATTTCCACTTTTTTTATGACAAATTTTCAAGTATAAAAAAGTTTGTCAAATTATTTATACAAATAGTAAAAAGCTACTTATAAATTTTCATTGACGTCTATCATATAGTATCAATGATAGATTTCTATCCGTTTCTATCACTGGTAGACACTGACCAACGAAACAAATATTAGGAGAGTAGTGTTTCGATTTTTTTGGGCTGTGGGTTTTCTCTTGAGTTTAGAGTTTCCACGTAAATTATGCATTTCCCAATTTATTATTTTATTTTTTTTTTGCTAGTAAAGGGAGGTTTTTCCCAACAAGTAGTTGTTTTACATCTAAAAGGTTCATGAAAGTAATAGACTCCAAGCACTATAAAAGGAGTTTGTGTCTTTAATTTCTAATAATCTCAATTATAAATGCTTTAAGCTTGATATATTTGTTTGGTTGTATAAGTGATATAATACTTTGAGAAAAAAACTCTTGTCATTGGGGTCAGAAAGAAATTTGTGTGTGATTGAAATAATTTTTCACATAGAGAAATTTTTTTTATTCGTAATTTTTTGTCCGATTTGAAATTTCTCTATATTAATTTTTGCGTGGCCAGTTTATTTATTTTCTAATTTCTCGATATATTTTTTTATTCCTTAGTGTAGTAGTGGGAAGTTTTTTCCCATAACTAGAGGGATAATTCTACAAAAAAGGAAGAAAAAGAAAAATGCACATTTGACTTGAGTATTGTGCAACGGATATTAACTTATTTTCAAAACCTATAAAGAATTTTTTTTAAAAAAAAAACTCTGAAAATTTTATATTTTTAATTTTTAGTCTATTTGGAACATTTTAGAGGCCAAATAAATAAATAAATTTTAAACTTGCATATACCAGAAAAATGGTTTAACAATAAATTTGTATTTTTTTTAATGAAAATCAGACGAGTCCCTGTGAAACAAAGAGAATTGAACATCCATGTAGTGTTAAGTGATCAACACTTCGACGCTCAAGATAGTAAAGAGTTGAGATATATTTTATAGGGGTGGTTATGGGTTGGATTGAAAGACTTTTAGACCCAACTCAATTGTTTGGATTATAAATTTCTTCAACCCAAATAATCCTTATTAAAAAATGAACTCAACCCAACTCAACCATAAAATATTTGGGTTGGGTTGATTTGGGTTAATCGGGTCATTTGTTTAAATTTTTGTTCTAAAAAAAAGCATAACGTAAAGAGGTAAAAAACTTATTTAATTATTTTCATATATTGAATTAAAATTAATAACTCAATTTCAATTTAAATAGTGAAAATTTTCTTTTTAGAGTGCAAAGAAACTACTTTTAAGAGTTGTTGAAGAATAAATTATTAAAAAAATATTAAAATAAATAAAATTAAAATCAATATATGTATAAATAATTGTGTTATAAGTAATAAAAAACATATTTTAAAGGTAAGAATAAATTCGGGTTGGCTCAGTTTGGTTTGGGTTATATTAGGTGAACCTTTGAACCAACCCAACTCATAAAATTTTCATTTATTTGAACTTAATCTAACCCAAATGAGTTGATAACCCAACCCAAACCGCGCGGATTGGGTTGGGTTCATCGGTTTTTTCAGGTCATCGGATTTTTTGAACAACCCTAATATTTTGGTAGTAGAGAGTAGATGGAATGTTTTTGGCTTTTAGTGTAAGTTTAAAAAAATCTACAAATTTAGAGTAGATTTATCTTTTAGTGCTCACCATAATTATTGGTTATGTGATTTTTGAAATTAACATTAAAAATCAATTTAATACGTATGAAAATGAGCATAGTTCAACGAGTATAAAATTTGTATTATCAACTTTGAAACTAAATGTTCAATTCCTTTAATCCACACATTGTTAAAAAAAAAATTAAGACCTATTTAGTAGAGAACTTGAATTCTTTTTTTGAAAGCGGTTTTTGAATTCTATGATCTAAATAGTATAAATTCTGGAAGAAAAAAAATCTTCTTAAATTTTCATTGTATATAGATTTTTTAATTTTAAATTTTAAAATACATAACTATATTAAATAAAGATAATAACATTTAGAAATACTATGACAATGTTATAATTTTAATTCATTTTTTCAAAAAAATATAATATGTATTTTGTAATGATTCTAATGTATTATAAATTATATAATATTATAAAACAATAATTATATAAATTTTTTAAAGATAAATCATATTCATAAATAAATTAATAATAGTTTATTATCAACTAAATATTAGTGAGTAACTATAACTACTTTTTTAATTTATAAATATATAATATCAAACTTAATTCAAATAATTGTTTAAATTAGATTTTAATTTCGGATTCAGCTATTAAATACATATCTGAAAAGATAAAATTAAACCCTTAATTAAAACCATACACTAATCTAGTACTCAATACTATGGGCTTGGCAGCAAGTGAGACTTGATGTCACTCACTTTAAATGGATTATAGGTCAACTAAGTGGGATGAGAGACTTAATCTTGATGGCTTGTAGTCTAATATCTAAAAAGGATATAAGTTGTAAGACTTAGTGTGTGTTGATATTGACAATCTACCCCCACATGATGTAAATTAATGTAATTACCTTTGTTTCAAGTAGTTTGGGACCTTTTTTTAGAGGATTTAAGTAGGTTTTTGTTTTAGGAACTTTTTTTCTCTGAGTTGTGTTTGTTTGTTCTTTTGTATGGTTCATTATCTCTGTACTAGTATTTATTTGGACAAATATCAATTTATATCCTGAACTTTGTGTGTTGTATCCGTTTAAATCTTAAACTAATAATTGTATCGATTTAAATCCTGAATTTTAAGGATTGTATCAATTTAAACTCCATATTATAATTATATTAATTTAAACCCTAAACTTTTATAAATGTATCAATTTAAACCCTGAACTTTCATAATTGTATCAACTTAAACCCTCCATTGTGTTTTCTTTTGATACACTTGTGAACATTCAAGGTTTAATTGATATATTTATGAAAGTTTAGGGTTTAAATTCATACACTTATGAAAGTTCAAGGTTTAAATTAATATAATTATTAGTTTGGAGTTTAAATCGATACAAATCCTAAAGTTCAGAGTTTAAATTGATACAACCCACAAAGTTTAAGGTTTAAATTAATACAATTCCCAAAATTTAGGGGTATTAATTGATATTTTTCCTATTTATTTTTATTAACTCTTTTGATTGTATTTTTTTTTTCCTGTCTTGACTTAGGTTTGTGACATCTCTTTTATTTTATTGCAATTTAATACCTTCAACCAAATTAAAAGGTTCAAATACTATTTTGGTTTATATACTTTTAGTGTTTGTTCATTTTGGTTCATATACTTTCGAAATATTCATTTTAGTAGTTATATTTTCAACTTGGGTTCATTTTGGTCAATGTACTTTAAAAAGTGACGATTTTGGTCCATTCGTTTCTATTTTTATTTCATTTTCAAGGGATCAAAATGGTTACTTTTTTAAAATTCAAGGATTAAAATGAACAAAAGTTAAAAGTATAAGGATCAAAGCGAATATTTTGTAAGTACATGGACCAAAATGAATCAAAGTTGAAAGTATAAAGATGAAAACAACATTTTAAAAGTGCAATTTTTTGAGGAAACAATGGAAGATGTGGCCGTGGCAAAGGCATTCGCTTCCTTCCTGAAAGCTCGGGAAGTGGAAGTTTTTTTTTAAAAAAAAAAATAATAATAACATTAATAATAGAGTTTGTTCTCAAAATAAATCAAAATATTTATAAATAATAGGAAATATCACCGTCTATGATAGATACAGATAGTTTTATTTTTTTTGTTTTCATTTTTTAAAGTTAAATCTATGAACATTACATCCACCACCAAATTTCTTCCTTGGTTATCTACTTTTCACTAATGGTTTAAAAAATCAAACTAAATTTTGAGAACTAAAAAAAGTAACTTTCAAAAAGTTGTTTTTGTTTTTGAAATTTGGCTAAAAATTCAATCATTGTACTTTAGGAAAATAGAAATCATAGTAAAAAATGTAGATGATATAGGCTTAATTTTCAAAAATAAAAATAAAAAACTAAACGATTACCAAACGGGACCTTATTAATTTAGTCCTTAATTTTTATCTCAAAATTGGAAGTGTTATATATGGTTTCATGCCCATTCAATAATCATATGGTTCATAGTTGATACTTTTTTTAGAAAAAAAAAAAAGAAAAGAAAAGAAAATAATTTGTTTCCTTCATTATAATTTGAAACCATAATTTTTATACTTTCAAGACTAAAATAATTTAGATCATAATAATCAGAAGGTAAACTATTTTAGTTTGAATTATAATAGTTTGGGTTTATTCTATATGTTATGGAATTTGATTACATTCTTTTATGCTTTAATTTTTTTTTATAAATATACTAAAACTAAAAAAAAAAAGTTAAATTTGAAACTTTTACATTTTTTATACTTTAATTTAATATAGGAAGTTTATTACATTTTATACTTCATTTTTATAACTATACTAAAATTTAAAGAAAAAATGGCAATGTCGACAGTTTTCCAATTTTTTTTAATCACCTTTTTTTTATACTTTAATTTAAGAAAGGAATTTGATTACGATCTTTTATGCCTCGTTTTTTTTATAACTATATTAGAATTAAAAAAAAGTTTGAAACTTTTCCAAATTTTTTTGTCATCATATTTTTTCACTTTAATTTAAGAAATGAATTTGAATACATTTATTTTTTTATACTTCGTTTATACATAACTATGCTAAAATTAATAACAAAAAAAAAAAAAAAAAAAGTCAAAAGTCGATTTTTTTAATTACATTTTTTACACTGTAATTTCGAAAAACAATATTTTATAATTCAGTGGTTCTATATTATTTTTAATTTAAGTTAAAATAGAAAAATGTCATTCAAAATCATGTGAACATATTTTTATATACAAAAACCAAAAAAAAAAAAAAAAAATTATACAAGTATCTATCATGGAAAAAAAAATATATTATGTGTTCACTATAGTTAATTGCAGGTCTATTGTAGTTAAAGATGCTCACCAAATAGAGTTCACTAGAATTTCTATATAGCCTTATCTATAAAAAATTGTGGTTTAAAACAATTGTAATCTCAATTATAATAATAGGAGACCCAACACTAAATAAGCTATAATAGCCTACCCAAAATTAAAAAAAAAAAATTAAAAATGAAAATTTAAATTTACTCTCTTTGTTTAGTCTTAAAAATCGAATTTTAATTTTGAGAATGAAAAGTGAAAAATAAACCAAATAAAATTGTAGGTATACATAATATTTATAAGTTTAATTTTAGAAGATAGAAAATAAAAAATGAAAGAATTATTAGATATAAAATTTCAATGTCCAATAAATCCATGAAACTTACATGAACACAATTCAATTGATATAAGACATACATTAGTAATAAAAGAAGTAAAATATTTGAATCTTCTATCTCAAATGTTATAATACTAAAGAAAGATGGAGGTTGTTTGGGGTTCTAAGTTAGACATGCACCAGTGAAAAGGAAAAACAGTTTGGAGTAAATATGTTATAGAATTTGGAAGTCTATATTTAGGATGTAGAGCTAAGTCATTAAGTCATGATTACCTGATGTAGTTTTTTTGTTATCTAAAAAAGTATAATTTTTGGGTAGTTATTATTATTTCTTTTGTAATTTTTATTTTAACCCTTCAATTATATACATATTTTTCTAAATTTTTAACACTCAATTAAGATGTCGACTTGGAACCTTCACAAAATTATTGATTGGCAGTGACTGGAAACATTAGAGGGAGGGAGTAGGTAAGAGGGGAAGACGAAGTTTCTTGATGAACGTGCAAACATTAATAGTGAACACTATTGAAGTTGGTGGAGATAGTTATTTAACACGACTTATAAAATTGATGGGTCAAACACTGACTTAAGTTAAAAGCCCAATTCAACTCAACCCGAGTCAATATTCTAAACACCTTAATAAAGTTGAAAGTTCAATTACTTTGGGTGTTTGGGTGAGTGTAGAAGTTCCTATGAGTTGGGTTTTTTTTTAAAAAAAAACCCAACTTAGTGTTGATGGGTCCAATTTTTATATGTGTCATCGATATTTTATATCCATGTCCACTAACTTAATAATAGTGCACTCAACCCTCATCATCATCGATGCTCCCGCTACTGCTCCGGTAGCCAACTCCGACGACTGCCATCGGCAGCCAACTTTGGTCACATACAACCACCACCATCACTGACCAACTCCAACGATTTCTTTCAATGGCCAACTCCACCAACTTCAATAATCATTATTTTAAATTATTAGTTCATAGTATTTTATAGTCATTCTTTATAGTAATTGGACATTAATAAAAACATTTTTAGCATATAACAAACCAAACAAACTTGTAAATAAAAAACACTCTTCAAAATAGTTGTCAAACACATGAATGTTGTTACTTTAAACCGTTTGTATCAAAAGTGTTTAAATGAAAATGATTTTTTGAAAAACATTTTTTTCCAACTTAATCCAAACAAAAACTTGTATCATGACAAAAAAGATAAGTATAAACTCGAGTTTGAGAGGTAGAAGGAAGTTGTTGAACATATCTATCATCTAGAGGATTTTGATGGATGTTTATTTATTTATTTATTTATTTGTATAAGTGGACTTGACAATTTGTTGGCCCATATCATATATAATTTTTTGGGAACTGGGGTATACAACAGAATTTTAGGTTTCAATTAGAAAAATAGCAAAATCGAAATTTAATAAAAAATTTAGCAAATCTTTTGTGGAGCATATGATCTGACTTTTCCTAATTCATTATTTGCACTCGATCTAATATGTAGTACATACAATGTAACTATGGAAGACTAAGTTATTAATATTTGTATATACAGTACAATTATTAACTACTGAGTTATAAGTTTTCATCAGAATCTTATTAAATAAATTAAAAAAAAGTATATTTTTCATTTAAACTAATAATCTTCCTAGTCTTTATCCCCAAATATCTTTATTTGAATATATCTCCGAATTTGATTAATATATTTTTCCATTAAAATAAATAATCTCTCATGATTTTTCTCCTCAAATATCTATTATGTATCTCTCTTTTCTTTGTAGATTTAGTTTTATCTAACTAGTTTTTTATTTCTTTTTGTTACGAGATTCAATGTTTATCTAAAACTTTTTTCATTTATTTATACGTATTGTATTTATTTGTTTTCATCTTTTTCCAATGTATTCATTTGTATTCTTATCATGTTTTATTTTATATTATATTAATATGAAGTTATGAGATTTAACTGATATATATTTACACATATCATAGTTGTAGGGTGAAGTTATAAGGGTTTTAACCATCATTATAAAGCTATATTGTATCTTCTTAAAACTCTACTAATATCAATATAACCTGGTAGTTAGCTAATGTAGGTTTTATGTAACACCACAACATTTCAAAATAGTTATTTTCAATCAAATCAATTTTAATTTTGGATTTTGTTTTCTTATTTATTTTTGGAATAAGTGTGGGTTTAATAAAATCAAAATTTGGCTTAATTTGACTTTAATAGATGTCCGAGATCTAATAACTTAAATTTACAATATATTAAATTAAAATATTTTAGTTTTCACAATTTTGAATTAGAGACTTTTTGAATGTAAGTTTCATAATTTTGGAAGTTTAATGTATTTAAAATTTTAAACTTTTAGAACCAAAATTGAATTTATTGGAAAAGATTATCTTATAAAAGGTATGAGAAGATATCTGACATATTTGAAATTTAAGATGGAAAAGAGAAACTATTATTAAAATTGAGTTTATTGGAAAAGATTATCCTATAAAAAGTATGAGAAGATATTGATATATTTGGTATTAAGAAGGCAAAGAGGAACTATTATTAAAATTGAGTTTATTGGAAAAGATTATCCTATAAAAGGTTTGAGAATATATCGATATATTTGGTATTTAAGATGGTAAAGAGGAACTATTATTAAAATTGAATTTATTGGAAAAGATTATCTTATAAAAGGTATGAAAAGATATCGATATATTTGGAATTTAAGATGGAAAAGAGAGACTATTATTATTATTATTATTATAATTATATTTAAATAAGTTATAAAGGTTTCAACATCCTTTATCATTTCCTCTCTCACTCTTCAGATTTCTTTTCCACCACTATTTACTTGATGCTATCGCTATTGCCACGGTGTGGTCGTAAGAGGAATCGGCCAACAAGGCTTAGATGATATTTCAATGAGTATCAAGTTTTTTTTGGTAGGTTTTTGTTAAAGTTTTGGTTTTTCTGTGATTTGATTGGCTTCAATTAAATCAAGGATTGTTTTTGGAGTTTGGTAGTAATTTTGGCTGGATAACAAAGGGTGTTTGAGGATGTCTGATTTAAATGTAATGCAATATTACAGTGTATTTACATAATAGTATTGTGTATTTGCGTTGAATTAGCTTTTTTAGATTTGTTTTTGTTTGTGATGTATGATTTTATCAGGTTTAGTGTGTAGGGGTAATTAGTATTTTTATTTTAAAAAATCGTTTTGCTATTTTTACGATTTTGAAATTTTTTGCTATTTTTTCAAATGAAATTTTAAAATTTTTTATTTATCTCGTCAGTCCTAATTTTTCTTGTATCATATACATGGGGCAGAGAATGGGGTGATTTGTTACATTTTTTTTTTGTCAACCATGTAACATGATCACTAATAGGGTTATTATAGTACAATTACATTAGTTACAATATAAACCCAAATTTATTTTGTTCCAATAAATCCAATATAATTTTGTTCAACTTAACTAGGATTATCATATGCATAAATTTGTAAAATGATTGTTTAAATTTTAAAAAAAATTGAAATGTATGATCCGAAAGTAAATACTAAATTCCCTAAAACACCCGACAATATATATATATATTTTTAAAAAATAATAAAACAAAATGCAATCCATGATTTATTTTTTTTTAAAAAATATATATGTGAAATTATTGGATAAAAAAGTTACCAAATAAAAATAATCACCATAAAAATATATTATTCATATTTGAAACAAACTCTACCAAATATTCTTGACATATGAACTCAACTCAATATCCTAAACACAAATTTCCTAACTCAAAAAAAACAACTTTACACTCTAAACATAGATATATAAACTTCACAAATATATGAACTCAAAATATTTGAACTTAACTCAACGTCGAAACAGTCCCTTAAAATAATTTCTTAAAAAGGTCAAATTATATAAAATACACCAAAACTTTATACTATGTGTCAAAAAACTCTTAAACTTTCACAATTTAAAAAAATATCCTCAACTTTCAGACAAAGTTCAAAGATAAACTTACCGTTAATTTTGGATAAAAACTATTAGTGTTTTGTGTCTAAAATATCCCTAAATTTTCAAAAATTTCAAAAATACCCTTAAACTATATATATATATATAAAGTTAAAAATACCCTTATTGGTAGTATATGAACAAAAATAGTTAATACCATCTTACTTCTCTATTTTTCCATCTCTTCTTCCATATTCTCTTACCATTATAATCAACTGAAACATTTGTTTAACTAAAATATAAATAAATAATAAAACTACTCAGTTAATGTATATAGACTATTAACAAGAAGAAGAAAAAAAAGAAATACTAAAGGATCTTAGAACTTAAATATTTTAACAATGTTGTATCTTAGTAAGAGTGTGTATAACAAGTCAAATACATATATATATATTTATTTATTTATCGTTTTGGTATGTTTTAAGAGAATATTTTGATTTTAGAATTTTGTAAGAGTTTGTGGGATTTTATGTTTTAACTCAAAGTTTTAGCTTTTATTTTGGTTGTTGAGAAAATTGATATAAGAATCGGATAAATAAGAGAAAAATAAGAGTATCGATATACAAAAGTATGTATATATATATATTATTTGTTTTAAAATTGGTTCTTTTCGAATTCAATAAAACTTCAAACAGATTCATCTCTATATTAATAGTATGAACATTTTTTCTTATTTTTCTTTAAAAATTTTAGAATTATTTTTGCAACAAGATATTAATAGATTTTGTTCAAATACTAATAGTGAAGATATATATTATATATTTTAAATTTAAGAACACTTTCGAAAGTTTAGAGATATTTTTAAAATAAAACTGTAACGGTTTGATCCAAATAAACAGTAAAGATATTTATAACCTATCTTTTTGAAAATTTAAAAATACCTTTGAAATTTAAAAAAATTTAATAATATTTTTGACGCAACATATAAAGTTGAAAGACATTTCTTACGAGTGAGTGTTTAAGAGAAAAAAAGAAAAAAAGAAAAAGTAAAAAAGGGATTTGGTATTTAAGATAAAAATAGTGAGGGTGACGTCTCTCTCTTTTGATGATGTGGGGCCCGCATTCACATGGCTGCGATGGGACCCAGTACTATCTTTAGCTTTGAAAGTGGGTCCCAGTCTTCAGTAGTGGATTTTTAACTTTTAAAAATAAATCAAAAGAAATAAATAAATAATAAGTGAAGTTGCGTTTCCCAACCCCAACACTCTCTCTGTTTCCCCATCTCATACACATACACTGCCTCCACTCTGAGGTGCAAACCCCTTCATAACAATTTCCCTATTTTTAAATTCTCCTTCACTAAAATACTTTTCTACTTTTTTCGAAAAATAAAAATGTAAATTCCCTACACCAAATGCCTTCAATTATTTATGGTTTATTATATATGTTTTTAAATTTAATTTATGAATAATAACTTTATTCCATCTATCAACTTTAAAAGGTGTAAAATTAAAGTTTTAATTTATTGTATTAAGTTTTTTATAACAAATTTCTGAAATTTTAATTTTACATTTAATAGAGTTAAAGCTATTCGATGTTTTTTAAAATCATATATCTATTAAACACTAAATTGTAATTTTTATTTCATTAAATATGAATTCGATTTTATATCTAATAGATCGACTACTTTTTTTTTTCTTTTTAAAATCATATATGTGAAGAACATATTTGACATAAATTTGAAAGTTTAAATATCTCTATAATTTGGATTTCTATTCATTATAACTTTCCTAATTAATTGTGCATTTTAATAAAATAGCAAATTTAATCTTTTCCTTTCAGTAAATTTGAAAAATTATAAAACTAACCCTTGAAAGTAAATTTGAAAAATCATATTTTCATAGGCTAAAACATAACTAAAACGAAATAAAACTAAAAAAAAAAATAAGGAAAGAAGATTTGTATTTTAATATGAATAATATATAAAATGAAATAAACAAAAAAAATAACATAGATTTATTTTTAACCTCCTTTAAACTAAATTAAATTGATGTGAATTTTTTCTTTAATAATCCAAAAAAACTTTCGTAATTTTCACATTATTTCACTTCAAAATATTTCTAAACTTTATATTATTTTGTAATTATTTTTTATTTCTTATTTTAGAAATTATGATTAAAAATGATCAATTATAATTTAATTAAGTCACAATCAAAGTATCATTAATTTCTATATTATTTTTCAAAATTTTAGTTGATATCGATATTTTAATAAAATCGAAAGTTGGATATTTTGATTGATAATCAATATTTGAAAGATGGTATATAATGAAAGGAGAAAGGTGTAATTTAGAGTAGGGAAATAGGAAAAATAGGGAAATAGGGGAAGCAGAGTGGTCCCATGACCGTACACGTGTAAATGAAGGAGGTCAGAGAATACGTACGCACAATCACTAAACGCTAAAGCTTCAACCACAGGATATCAGACACGGAAGCACCCATGTGCACCTCCCAACACAATACATTTTTTTATTCTCCCACTCTTCATTTTGTTTTTTTTTTTTTAAGCATAACAAACGGATTAGAGGATTGAATTCCCGATCTTAAATATGAAAGTCATATCTCAAATTTACTTTGTCACCTCTTTATCATTTAGTTTCTCTTAATTTTTACGTGTCTCTTTCATTTTTCATCTTACAAAAATACTCCTCATATCTTATGTAAACATTTCGATACTAATTTTTGGATGAGAATTGAGACCACCGATAATGTGACAATGAGTGAAACTAAAATTAGAACTCGAGTATTGTCACATGTTTTAGATTATTGTTACATCGCTGTGGTCCCAATTTGCGTCCAATATTATATTAAATATATACTTCAAGAATAGTTTTGAAATGTTTATGAAAAGTCAAGACGTTTGATTTCTTTTTCTAATAAGTATCAAACATATTTAATCCTTTTTTAAAAATTTAAAACTTGTGAGATATAGGATTTTAAAGTTTTTATGTGTCCATAAATACTTGAAAGTTGAAATATTTTAGTAACTCTATAACCTGATAGCTATAATATAAAAAGCTGAGGAACCTATTAGTACTGACTTTATAATTTACATTACTATTCTTAATTAATTATCTTCACCCTCTGCTATATATTTTTTTTCTATTATTAAAAAATATTAAAAAAACGACAAAAGACTCCAATATCATATAAATGGGATCCAATTTTAGTGGGTGTACCATGTAATTTTGTTTAAGATTAAAGGTTGGTTTTAATTTTTAAATGTAAAAATGGATTAATTAAAGAGTTGGAGAGAAGAAATATTAAAAAGGAAAGAAAGGAGGAGAAAAAAGTGGTTTTGTTTGTGTGTAAGAAAAAAAGAAAGGGGAGGAATAAAAATAAGAGGGGTTGGGTTGGCTTGACTTTTAGGGCATAAAGTTGGGAGATGTTTAGGGTTGCTTTAAAAAGCTGCGGCTCCCAACAGACACGTAATTTTGGGATCCAATCATGCCCCTCTTTTATCATATTATGATTTATTCTATTTCATTTTTCACTTTCTATTCATATAATCTAAAATAAATAAGCTCAATTACACAATTATCTAAATCTTTCTATATTTTTTTCCATGCATGAATAACCTTTCCAGCTTTGAAGTTTTATACCTTTCCAACTACATCTCTCTTTCTTTTATAGGTTTGTTTTCACTCTATGGGTTTAACTCCTTCAGGTAGATCTACATGTTCCCATACTGAATTGAAGTAGATAGACTTCATTTCAAGGTCCATGACTTTGACTCTTGGTTCTTGTCTATGTCATTCATTGCCTGCTTATACGATAGTGGATTCTCAATGTCATCATCTGGTATGACAACCTGAGTTTTAGTTAAACCCAAGTAATGATCAGATTGTGATATTATCCTCCCACTGGGTCGAGACACTCTCAACAATTGAGAAGGATGAGACTGGCCTGAAGTGTTGGCTTCTTTATTAACTCTTGATGAAGGACCAACTTCATCAACAACCCTTGTTGATTCTTTAGTAGCTTCATTTAATATTAATTTACTATGTGGTTTATGATCTCTCATGTGGTCTTCTTCCAAGAATGTAGTGTTTGTCAATACAATGATCTTGTTTTCTTGAGGGTCATAGAACAACCTACCTTTTGTTTCCTTAGGGCAACCAACAAATTGACATAACCTTGAACTAGGTTCAAATTTCTTAGGATTTGTCACTAGCACATGTGCGGGACCCCTAGATTATGAAGTAACGTAAACTAGGTTTACACCCCCTCCATAACTCGAAAAGTATTTCAGAAACACTTTTCGAGGGAACATTATTCAAGATGTGAATTGCAATATCTACTACATACCCCCAAGAAACTAGGCAATTGAGCATAACTCATCATAGAACGAACCATGTCTAATACGTTTCTATTTCTCATTTCTAATACACTGTTCTGCTAAGGTGTACCAGGTGCTAAATGTTGAGACTAGATTCCATGTTCTATCATATAGCCTTGGAATGCAAAATCTATGTACTCACCACCCCAATCAGATCGAAGTGTTTTAATCGTTTTACCTAACAAGTTTTCAACTTCAGCCTTATACTCCTTGAACTTTTCAAGAGCTTCGAACTTATGTTCCATTAGGTATAAGTAACCATACCTCAAATACTTCATCTATGAAAGAGATGAAGTATTCGTACCCTTCTCGAGCTTTTACATTAATTTGACCACAAAAATATGAATGTTTGAGCTCCAAGGGCTCTTTGGCTCTGTAACCATTTTCACGAAAAGGTTTTTTTAGTTATTTTTCCTTCAAGACAAGATTCACATGGAGGTAATGAATCATCTTCTAATTAGCAGTTTTAAACATCTCATGATTCAAAAGTGCTTTTGCTTTCGTTGGTCTTAACACATACGAGGATTTTTTTTTTCTAATTTAGTTGAACAAATAGTCACACCATTCTTCATAATGAACGCTTCATTAAAAGAAAATGAAACCGAATACATCTGTTCAATTAAGCAAGAAATAGATACAAGGTTTGTCTTAATTTAGGAACTATATCAAGTTATCCAAAAATAGGTATCTATTTCCAAAAACAACTTTGCAACTCCCACTACATGGGCTGAAATGGCGTCTCCCATTCCAACCTTGAACATCATTTCACCTTCCTCAAGTTATTGGAAGGAACTAATTCCCTATAGAGAAGAACAAACATGATTAGTAGCTCCCGAATCAAGTATCTATGAATTATGGTCATTTTCTACTAAACAAGTTTTTAGAATCGGTAAATCATATTTACCTTCTTTTTTTTCTTCTTCTTAGCAAGGTAATTAGGGCAATTGCATGACCATCTACATTGCAGTGAAAGCACTTGACCTTGCCTTTCCCAGCAATGAGAGCCTTCTCCTTCCCTTCTTTCTTCTTCTGGATCTTAACTAGACAATGAAGGAACAAACTTAGTTCTAGAGGATGAACCCTTGTGGAACTTCTTGGAATGGGTAACATTTTCCTCTCCTTCTATCAGTCCCTTATTTTTCATAAGAGACGAAGTCTGTAACTCATTCAGGAGGGTAGTTATGGTGTACCCTATTTTATTCATAATCGCATTGCTACAGAATTAGAGGAAACTCTTCGGAAGAGATTTTAGAATAAAGGACACTTGACTTTGCTTGTTGATGACCACACTGTTCATTTCGGTGACATTGAAGTGGACCATCAAGTCAAAAATATGTTCTCTCATTGATTGGTATTCCTTCATTCGCACATTATAAACGTACTTGAGGGCCTCATGCCGGATCTGAGAGGACGATTGTCCAAACATCTCTTGGAGAAACTCCATGATCTGACGTGCAGTGATCATGGCCTCATGTTTCTTGGTAAGAATGTCAGACAAACTTGTCAAGATATAGACTCGGGCCTTGTCATTAACCTTTATCCTATAGTTATAAGCATCCCTTAATTCTTGGGATGCATTTCGAGTAGAGATTGGAGAACACTCCTTCGTTAAGACGAATCACAAATAATCTATAACTAAAATCGTATTCAAGTTAGATTTCCATGTCGTATAGTTTTCATCAGTTAGTTTTTCGTTCTTAAGACAGGAAATAATTTTGGAAGACATGCTAAAATGAATAATAAACAATTGACTATATTGGTTATATTTGCCTTAACCCATTACACAAAATACAAGTATTTAATCAATTTAGTAAAAATAAGCAATCAAAAAACTCTAATTAAACTACTAATTTAGTTTTTGCAACAATACTTCAAAGATTTAGAGCAACAGCCACCGAAGGGTGATCAGCTACGTCTCCCTTGAGTCGAGACAATCTCAGCTAATTACTAATACCAGAATAATTCTTATTCCTATAGTTCTTAACTACCTTTTTTCGATCAAGGATTCATTAACTAGCTTAATTCATCTCGTAAGTGTGACCCTACAATTTTTGGATCCCAGAGGTACAATTCAACATGCTACCATAAGAAAAGACAACTGTTGAATATTAACTAAAGAAATCCTATCCACTAATGGAGTTTGCGATGTTCCAAATCCTATGATCAGGCCCTCCAAAAAGGTTGTCGCTCCAGAATGACACAAAGGTAGATCATAGAAATCTCATGGTGCAATCTAATGGAGGAAACAGTAAGATACGTTGACACATGTCATTCTCCCATTTACTATTAACACTTTCCCTATTCACTTTAGTACTGACCCATGTAAACACTTTTCGAAGGGAAACCACACCTAAGGCGTCACAAAGTCAAGCATAGATCTCATGGTGTGAACTCTTAGGGACGTGAAAGCTAAAAATTGATATATCCCATATACCATTTTTCTCCAGTGAAGTGTTCTATCTGTATTAAGGTTTTATTATACTTAGTTAAATTATGGTTAATGAATCTATTTAAGTTTATGCTATTATAACTTTATAATAAGGTCTTTATTCTAATGTTCTAGGTGAACTAAACCATTTAATTAACTTAATGACATTGCATGCTAATAGGACTAAGATTAATTCAACTCAAGTTCCGAATTAGTTCCCAGGTAGGAGGTGTTCAGTAAACCGTCATCTTAAGAATCCCCAACCTAGATAGAACTTCACCGGTAGAGTTCCCTTATAACCTAAAGTCCTATTAGTCATATTAGTCATATTTTAAATCTATTAAAACAAATAGGACTTAACTCTAATCTTATTAGAATTAATGTGATCAAAATATCTTGCAGAGAAAAGAGTAGAGAAAGCAAGACAAGGAAACTAGTTCCTTGTAAACTCCAAGTTTTGAACAGGGGAGTATTTCTCAGAACAATCAGTGGGAGATACCGTTGCTGATAAAAGATAAACTTGTTTACTTTTATTACTGTAATGGAAGTTCTTTTATCTTTTGTAAGAGACATTTTGTTTATAAACTTTTGTTATAAATGAAATGTTCATTAGCAAAAGTTATTTGTATTACTGTAAAGCAACTTTTGTTAAAACCAACCAAGTTAAAAGCCATTTGCAAATATTCAAATATTTAAACGACTACAAATAAATAAGCCAAAGAGTTATTTAACCTAAGTAATAAGTTTAGAACACTTGAAAGATTCAAGGTTTGTAAAACTTGTTAGGTAAAAATAAAATTCGAAATACTTCGATTAGATCAAAGTAAAGAGCATAGAGAATTTTGAGATTTTTAGGGCTATTATGATAGAACATGAAATTTAGTGAAAACTTTCTACACCCTGTTGCCTTAATTTTTTTGAACATCATTCCAAATTTTAAGATATTTTCTGAAACTCCATATAAGATGTGGAGAACTCATAAAAGCTGTTTATGATATGTAAAAGATGTTTACATAGTTCAGAAATCTGACACATATGTTAGTGCCGAAACCTTAAGTATTGGAATATCGTTCAAATAGCATGCCTATTTGTAGGCAATCCAAAAGGTAGTATACTTTTCATGTAAAATAAAAATCAAGTGTTTGTGTTGAAAAATACTAAATTTTCCAATAAAGTATACGAGATCATCATGTATTATCTAGTTTCTATAAAAAGCAAAGTGTATCAATAAAAGTTATTGATTAAAGTTGACACTGTAAACAAAAATTGTTTGGACAGTTCAGATACATCTTACTCAAAGAGTTAAGAGTACCTTAATGTAGTGGAAATGTATGACAACCTAGCCATTATTTGGGTTTAGTGGAAACTCAAGTCATCAAGTTTTGGATAGGTCGTTATTATCTGCCATTCAGCTGCTTTCTTTCGCCTTGCTCAATTCTGGCATGCCCGTGCGTGAAAGGTACGCTCGATCTCTAGGTCAGCTACGAATTCTGATTCGATACCAGTACTCATAAACTGTCAGACTGCTCTCCGTGTTGAACAGCCAGTACAAAGAGATCTGTTCTACGAAATACCACAAACATACTCAAACAATAACCGTTAACCAATCCCAGTAATGGCGCCATAAACTTGTTGACATGCAATGCGATGATGCCATAAACTTGATACGCATAAAATGCGATGATTCTATTTTAAGCATGTGGACAAATATGAATATGAATGAATAAAATTTGTCTTCTTATGTCATACAACGCATAGATGATTACGATGATATGCGATACTACTTCTAGATATGCGTTATTAATGAGTGTTCTTGTAGTATGCTGTGCGTTGTCACAAGTTTCCTTGCATTGGAACCAAGTATAATTCCACCGCAAGTTTCTCGGTGTGATCCAAGGTCGAACACAGAGATTATTTCAGGTTGATTGTGTTACGTTCATGATATATGCGACCGGGGTTTTTTCAATTTAATAAAAGTGTGGTTTGTACATGCGATAAAGTAAATTGTGCAGTAAAGTAAAGATAAGCGATAAAAATGCGATAATAAAGTAAATTGCGATAAAAGTAAAGTGCGATAAAATAAACCTAAGCTATGATGATACAAGATACATGTTACATGATACAAGATACCGAGGTTGAGACTGACTGTGAAGATTATACAAAGGTCATGTTATGTGGTGGCAAGGCTTATGTGCGAAGCAAAAAGAGAAAGGATAATTAATATAAACATTGCAAGTTTCTTAATTACGTTAAAGATATAAGTACGGTTCCGCGTTCCCTTGGCATACACCTCTCGGTGATCGGCCGTGTTTCCCCCATCTCTATGGTGAAACAAGGATGAACGTAGTGAACGCAAGAATGCTTCCATCTCTGGAAGTACTTCTTGCTTTAGTTAATGCATTTTTCTAACATTCTCTCGACAAATCAGAATGGCATCTTCAATTTTTCTCTCATAGGGGAAGATGTCGTCTAACATGCTTTAGCTAAATATCTTTATCTCTTTAGCACAGATTAAGTTACTTGTTTAATTCATATTAATCACCATGGGATTAAGGAAACATCGTGGAGAAAACGATTAATAGAGGAACGGAAATAGACATAAATGTGGAAATGAAAGTGATCATGACATTTAATTATAAAATCAAGCGTCTGATACATGGTTATGAATGATTTAGACTAAGAAGATGAAATACAATTGATGAATAAGAGTTAGAAACAGATACAGAAGAGTGCCAATGTCTTGACACCGATTTGGATGGAGAGATTGCTTACAAGCGTAGATGGAGTGAATGGAAGGATGAGCTTCCCTCTTAGGCTTGCTCAACCAGTAGAGTTGATCTAGGTACAGAGCTTCACGGCGGGGTTGATCTGATATTCCCTAAGACTCACCTCTCGGCCTTGTTGTACACATGTCAAAATCCTTCGTGATTGCGTTGCTCCTTTGCATCTTTCGATCGTGTGCCCGCATGCGGTATTGTTTTTATTACCTCATGTGGTTGAAGTTCAGCTCTGGATCGATTTTCACATGCGCTGTCATTGTGTTGATTATCTATTCATTCCTGAATGATGGGCGCAATGCGACGTAGATGCGTTAATCTTTCTCTCTTGAGCCATGAACGCATACGGTGACTGGATTTCCTGCAAAATAGACTTGAAATATTCTTTTCTACCATCACAATGGTGTCAGTGGGTGTATTGACAACAATTTATAATTCTTGTATTTCTTAGCTAATTTTCATACAATTGACGTAACTTTCCTTTCTTTTGGCCCCAATATCTAAATAAAGCAGTATAAATAACTTGTATTTCTATAAGTTATCACACCCCCAAATTTAGATATATGCTTGTCCTCAAGCATATCTTCTATTAAGGCAATAATGCTCAATTCCTATCCTAAATTTTGCGTCGATTGGTTGCTCCGAATGCTCCACTTAGGCACATTACTTAACAACACAATTTCCTTCTATACTTGCTAATTCATATCAATGCCTTACTTTATTCTTTTATCCTACAAATTTCTGCTAAAAAATGCTTTTCTAGTTTTAAAAAGAATGTTTACCTCTTTTTTATCAAAAGAACTTGATGCATTCGTATGCGGTGGTCAAACTTTGTGAAGAGATTGTTGGTCATGGTTATACCCTTCGTTTTGGCTTGTTCCCACGGGTGTCATGCGAACATCCAACTTCGGTTGTGTGCCAATTTCAACTTTAACTTATGATTGTCAGAGGAGTTGTCTTTTGCTTCTTTTATTTTTCTTTTGCATTTTTTTCTCTTTTCATATTGCGTTGTTCTTGGAAACCCACCTTCGTTTTGGCTTACTCCCACGGGTGTCATGCGAACATCCAACTTCGAGCAGATTTCTTTCACAACTAACTAGGTTTGGAAGGTGAATTCAAATTGGACCACACCTTAGGTAATGTTATCTGGAAATATTTTGTAATATTTGGGTGTTTGGAATTTGGCCTTTACTATTAATTTTAAAGCTTGGTTTATGTTTAGGCTTGATTAAGGATTCAAGAATTTCACAAAGATTCAATTGCTTTTGGTTTGACCTAATATCAAGGTAAGTAATCTTACTACTGGAACTGCCCACGGGCCAGGCATTAGATGTATGCTAGTATGTTAAATGAAGGTTATGGCAGAATGACAGCATTAAAGATTGATAGTATAACATGATTAAAGTATGTTCTGTTATGAGATTCGAATTATTTATTTATGCATATAGACACTTGAATGCTAGTATGAGATGGTATGTGCTTCCATGGTTGTATTTGATTTGGTGATGTTAAGGTATACATGTATGTTGGAGAACCATGATGTTGAGGCATATGTGTATGTTGTAGAGCCATGATGTTGAGGTTTATATGTATGCCATAGATTCGTACAGTGATGATTATGATGTTGAGACTGTGCAAATGTCATTATTGATTAGTTAGATGCCCATTAGATTTTGTGTTTCCTTTGGGATTCACTAGTTTGCGTTTCCTTCGAGATTCACCAATTTGTGTTTCCTTCGAGATTCACCAGTTTGTGTTTCTTTCGGGATTCACCAGTTTGTGGCTCCTTCGGGATTCACCAGTTTGTGTCTCCTTCGAGATTCACCAGTTTGTGTTTCTTCGGGATTCACCAGTTTGTGTCTCCTTCAGGATTCACCAGTTTGTGTTTCCTTTGGGATTCACTAGTTATTATCTCCTTCAGGATTCACCAGTTTGTGTCTCTTCGGAATTTACCAATGATAATGGGCATACTTAACTACAGTAGGATAAGACTCAGTCTCCTTTTTGTTTCATGTGCATATGTGTCCCATGAGGACTAGAGCAGTTTATATGTTTCACTAGAGGTGGGTATCTAGAGAACATAGATGCCCAGCCTGACCCCAATTGTAGGGTTACTTACTGAGTATTTTATACGAATTCTTTCTCATGTTGTTGTTTCAGGTAAAGGTAGAGATGTATCGGNAGCCTGACCCCAATTGTAGGGTTACTTACTGAGTATTTTATACGAATTCTTTCTCATGTTGTTGTTTCAGGTAAAGGTAGAGATGTATCGGCGATGGACAAGCGGAATTCGTGATCGAGCCACTGGGACTAGTTTTTACGCTTCCGCATCATCAAATTTAGAGTTCTTTTCATGTTTCTCTTAACTTTTAGTTTTGATGTTTTAAACTTACTTTAAGAACCGTTTTTCAGACTCATTTACTATCCTTTATGATTTATGGGTACCCTACTATTGTTTTAGTATTTGAATTTAATGAAAGTTTTTTGAACTTACCTTATTTAATTAACATTTATTTTGTCATAACCGAGTGTCGTTTTGAGTTGCATGCATGCATGTATTTAGTAACGGCCTAACTTAAGTCCTAGGGGGTCGGGTCGTTACAATTTAAACATGGATGTGAGATATGGACCGAAAGATAGTGTTCTCTTGATTAACGCAATCCACATCTCTGCAGGCGGTCCAGTTTGCTTGTCCAATGTCCTCAGGGACATTGCTCCTTTCCATGAGATCCTGGGGCTTCAAAGTTGTTGGGCAACGTACCAGGTGTTCTATTTCTAAGCTCAAATGCCAGCTGGCCCACTTGAATCTCAAATTTTCAAATTGAAGACACTGCGCCTGCATCACTGCGTCATTTTTATCCATATACTGTTTGAGCAGGGCCTCTAATGAGCTTTCAGAGGTGTTTGAAGTTGAGTGTTGCTGATTATGCGATTGCCTTGGTTGCCCCTGATTCGAGTTATGGTGAAAAGGAGGAGGGTTCCCTCGACTGCCACTTTGATTGTTGCTTGGCCCCCTTGGTTAGGATTCCCTCTCTAACCGAAGTTAGGATGGTTCCTCCAACCCGGATTGTAGGTGTTGCTGAAGGGGTTGTTTTGGATGGCGCATATTTGTTGGATATTCGATGGGCACATTTATGTTACATGAGCCCCTCCACAACTAACGCAACTTATTGTGGCCACTTGAGCCGACGCAGCGGGTTGTGTTGATTGTTGGGGGATGGCTCCTTGATTGATTGCCATCGATTGGAGTATAGAGGTCACTCTCGCCATCTATGCGGCCAGTGTCGTCATTGTCTCTGTAGGGACAATGACAGTGTCATTCTTTCTTCTTTCAAAGCCTTTACCTTCATAACCATCATCAATCCAATCATCCATGTTCCGCGATATGTGGTCAAAGATGACCTTGGCCTCGGTATACATCTTGTCCATAAAACCTCCTGCCGCGGAGGCATCAGCAACAGCCTGCATCGATCTGTTAAGGCCATTGTAAAATGTCTCGATCAGGATGCAATCGGGTATCCCGATATACAGGCAGTTCTTCACCAATCTTCGAAATCGCACCTAGGCGGTGCTTAGGGTCTCATTGTCCATTTGCTTAAAGTTCAACACATCCTTCCGTTGCCTTGCGTTGACAGCCGGTGGGAAGAATTTCTTAATGAATCGCTCAACCAGCTGATCCCATGGTGTAATCTTGTTCGGCTCCAGCGAGTGAGCCCACCTCTTGGCTTCGTCCCTCAAGGTGTAAGGGAATAAATACAGTTTAATACCCTCAAGGGTAATGCCAGGTAATGAGATGTTGCCGCACATTTTGACAAAACTGGTCAGGTGGGCGTGCGGGTCTTCACTTTGCAGACCCCCAAATTGCCCTGGGATCTGGATCATTTGAAGCATGACCGGTTTTATTTCGAACCTTGCGTTCTCCTCTACTGTAGGCCTCGAAATCCCAGGCGAAAAATCGTACAAGTTGGGCGCCGCGTAGTTCCTCATGGGAAAGTTACGATCAGCAGCAAGGAAGACTGAGTCCTGCGCTGACCATACCGCCCCTTGATTTCCTGCGGGAGCCACATTGTCGTTATTATTTGCCATATCAGCTGCTTTCTTTCACCTTGCTCGATTCTGGCGTGCCCGTGCGCGAAAGGTACGCTCGATCTCTGGGTCAGCTACGAATTCTGATTCGGTACCAGTACTCATAAACTGTCAGACTGCTCTCCGCGTTGAACAACGAGTACAAAGAGATCTGTTCTACAAAATACCACAAACATACTCAAACAATAACCGTTAACCAATCCCCGACAATGGTGCCATAAACTTGTTGACATGCAATGCGATGATGCCATAAACTTGATACGCATAAAATGCGATGATTTTATTTTAAGCAAGTGGACAAATATGAATATGAATGAATAAAATTTGTCTTCTTATGTCATAAAACGCATAGATGATTGCGATGATATTCGATACTACTTCTAGATATGCGTTATTAATGAGTGTTCCTGTAGTATGCTGTGCGTTGTCACAAGTTTCCTTGCGTTGGAACCAAGTATAATTCCACCGCAAGTTTCTGGGTGTGATCCAAGGTCGAACACAGGAATTGTTTTAGGTTGATTGTGTTTTGTTCGTGATATATGCGACCAGGGGTTTTTCAATTTAATAAAAGTGTTGTTTGTACATGCGATAAAGTAAATTGTGTAGTAAAGTAAAGATAAGTGATAAAATCGCGATAATAAAGTAAATTGCGATAAAAGTAAAGTGCGATAAAATAAATCTAAGCTATGATGATACAAGATACATGTTACATGATACAAGATACCGAGGTTAAGACTGACTGTGAAGATTATACAAAGGTCGTGTTATGCGGTGGCAAGGCTTATGTGCGAAGCAGAAAGAGAAAGGATAATTAATATAAACATCGCAAGTTTCTTAATTGCATTAAAGATATAAGTATGGTTCCGCTTTCCTTGGCATAACACTCTCGGTGATCGACAGCATTTCCCACATCTCTGTAAACGCAAGGTTGCTTCCATCTTTGGAAGTACTTCTTGCTTTAGTTAATGCATTCTTCTAACCTTCTCCGACAGATCAGAATGACATCTTCACTTCTGCTCTCTCAGGTGAAAATGTGCTCTAGCATGCTTTAGATAAAATCTTTATCTCTTTAGCACAGATTAAGCTACTGTTTAATTCATATATATCACCACGGGATTAATGAAACATCATGGAGAAAGCGATTAATGGAGGAACGAAAATAGACAGAAATTTGGAAATGAAAGTGATCATGATATTTAATTATAAAATCAAGCGTCTGATACATGGTTGTGAATGATTTAGACTAAGAAGATGAAATACAATTGATGAATAAGAATTAGAAACAGATATAGAAGTGTGCCAATGTCTTGACACCGATCTGGATGGAGAGATTTTGCCGGCGTAGATGAAGTGAATGGAAGGATGAGTTTCCCTTTTAGGCTTGCTCAACCGGTAGAGTTGATCTAGGTACAGAGCTTCACAGTGGGGATTTGGAATGATTTGCCCTGAGACTCACCTCTCGGTCTTGTCTCTTTTCTTCCCAGATCTTCTCTGATCAGCACTCAGATCAGCCTCTCTGTCAATAGCCTCGTATCAATTATCCCCCATATCAAGTATATTTTTCCAGTGAATTCTCTAAGAGTATTTATAGATGAAAGCTTTGATTCTCTGACTTGTGGTCCCCACTTTATTGTTATGGAAATTTCGAGAATGGTGGAATAAATATTCCTTCTGTTATGCAATCAATCCGTCGAAAATTCACAACGGTTAGTTGTACATGTGTCAAAATGCTCCATGATTGCGTTTCTCCTTTGCATATTTCGATCGTGTGCCCGCATGCGGTGTTATTTTTATTACCGCATGCAGTTGAAGTTCAGCTCTGGATCGATTGTCGCATGCGCCGTCATTGTGTTGATTGTCTATTCATTCCTGAATGATGGGCACAATGCGACATAGATGCGTTAATCTTTCTCTCTTGAGCCATGAACACATACGGTGACTGGATTTCCTACAAAACAGACTTGAAAAATTCTTTTCTACCATCGCAATGGTGTTAGTGGGTATATTGATGACAATTTATAATTCTTGTATTTCTTAGCTAATTTCCAGATGATTGGCGTAACTTTCCTTTTTTTTGGCCGCAATATCTAAATAAAGCAGTATAAATAACTTGTATTTCTACAAGTTATCAGTTATATCGAGTGGATACAATATATCTACAGTGAGGGGAATGCAACTATGAGCTTTAGTGGAGTGACTCAGTAGTTAATGAATGGGGGTTAATGTGGTGTAAAGAGTTTAGCCAATTAATCTTGAATCGTTAGAGCCCATAATCTGTAGGTCCACTAGGTCCCCCTACTAGCTCATTAACGGATTAGCCTTAGAGTAGCCTGATAAGTTGATTTGAAACGTTTAAATTAGAATTAAGGGAATTAGTAATTATATGTGATATAGTTACACGTTTAATTTTAGAATTAAACGGAATTGGAGAATTGATTAATATTGAAATATGATTTAAATATTAATTTTATGAATATGGATTCAGAAAGGTAGAATTGGTGTTAAATTAATTTAATATCTGATACTAAATAAATTAAATAAATTAAATAGTTTAATTAATTAATTAATTATTAATTTTATTAGAAAATTAATTATTGAATTAATTTTTTAAACGTAATAAAATTTCATTTTTTTAATTAAGGAATTAAAAAATGAATTGTTTTTCGATTTCGGAAATCAAAATTCAAAGGAAATTTGAAAATGGAAAAAATCCCAAAAGTGGGATTTTTCCATTTTCAAATTGTAGCAACTCATACATAATTCCATTTCTCTTCAGCTCAATTATTCAAGCATGAGCTGTGATTTATGCAAGGTTATTAATTGCCTGAAAGTCATACAATATAAAGCTGGAATTTTGAGTGGAATGGAGGGAGAGCAATAGTTGTTGAATGCTGAGATTTTGTGTATGAAGAAGTGTTCTTCACACTGTATAAAACCAGTAACCTCCTCTCCAATTTCCTTCAATTCAAGCTTATTTTGAGTCCCACAACTTAATCTAAGGTACCAAGAGAAAAAGACCTTATGGTGGTTCACATCCAAAGAAGAAGGAGTTTGTAGCTGAAGATCGTGAATCAAAGGTACTTCAAAGGTTAATGTTGAAACTTTGTTTTTAATTTATGAACATGCTTAGTTTGAAGTCAAAATTAATGAATTAAAATGTTTAACGATCCTGTTTAGCTTCCATTGCTTGCTTCCTGAATCCAACAATTTATTCAATAATTTTGTTATTGTATATGTAAATTGCACTTGAAATAGTCTAATTCCAATAAACTAACAACCTTTGTCTATAGTATGAATACTTGAACTTTATATAGAAACATAAAAGTAGATCGAGTTTGAGTATATAGTCAAAACGGTCTATAAGTATAAGGATAGGTTTGGGTACCTTATCTTGGAGACAGTATGGATGCAACCTACTTTGTACATGATACAAATGACATGATCCCACAGTCGTTCATGTAGAGACATGCGAGTGGCGGCATCCTATGCAAAAGATGTTTGCATAAGACCAGACCAAGAAATAGTCACTTTTCTTTATAACATCGTTTACTATTAAAACTGACTATTTCAATTTGATGAACTAAAGTAACTCGATCTTAATTCTGAGCTAACTATGAACTCCTGTTTAATCAAGATTATCCTTTAATCTACAGGAGTGAGAGTAGCTCAACAGTGGCAACTCAATATGCTTCCTATTTTAGGGGTAAGATCGGATAGATAGCTGAAGACATAGTCCTGGAAGATGGAATTCACTCCTACCCCATTTTGAGATAAGTAGATAGGTTATTTCCTTAAAGTACTGACTCCTATTCTTAAACAAGGGTCTTCGCCCTCTCTATGACTGAGAGAGACTCGATTTAGTGGTAGGACCATAAACCAATTATTCATTATTGAATCAGTGGAGACTTAAGAAGCAAGATGTATTATAGGGGTAAAACGATAATTTTGACCCAATTGTGAATACGAACAATCTGTGAAGGATCAAATTACTGATCATGGTTAAATCAGATGGATAGAAATATATCTACAGTGAGAAGAGTGCAACTATTGGGCTTTAGTGGAGTGACCCAGTAGCTAACGAATATTGGTTAATTCAGTTAAAAGGGTTTAGCCAATTTGTTTTGAATCATTGGAGCTCATGATCTATAGGTCCATTAGGTCATTCTACTAGCTTATAAATGAATTAATCCTTAGAATAGTGTGATGAGAAAATTTGAAACGTTCAAATTCGAATTAAGGGAATTATTAATTATATACAATATAAGTAAACACTTGATTATCGATTAAACGAAATTGGAGAGTTATAAAATATTTTAATTTGATTTAAATATTAAATCTATAAATAGTGACTCATATTTGGAATTGTTGTTATATTAGTTTAATATTAAATTAATTTGTTTAATTAAAATTATTTAAAATTCATGTTATTAAAAATTAATTATTTGAATTAATTTCACATAAAGTTAGTTTTTGAAATTATGAAATTATATCTAAAAAAAATTACTTTATTGATTAATTTTATGAAAATTGACTTAAAATTGAAAACGGAACTAGTGGGTTTTTCCCACATTTTCCATCTTGCTAACACCTCAAAATTTCATTATTTCTTGTACAATTTGGTGTCAATTTTTGGTGATCTTTCAATGCATGAATTGGTTCTATAACAGAAGTTTTTAATTGATTTAAAAACTTCATGCAATTTCCAAAACTCCGAAGAAATAAGTTCAAATTTTTTCACCAGAAAAACACTCTCCGACTTCAAATTCCATCAAATTCTACTTATTTTGGATACCACAATCCAATCTAAGGCCAGAGAATAGTAGGAAAGATCTTTTTTTGTTTATAACAAGTTTGTGAGTAGAAACCAGCAGTGAATTGGAGTAATTTGAGAGTTCTTGAAAGGTTGTTTCTATAAACCCTAAAATCTGGAAAATTATAAACATGCATGCTTAATCAGTAAAATTGATGTAGTTCGAGTATTTAAGATCCAAGTTGCTTCCATATGTTTAATGTCAACACTAACAATTGGTTTCATAGCATGTTTTAAACATTCAATTTACGTTAATTTTAACTTGGTGAGTGTTTTTCATAAGTTGTATGAAATGGGTGCTGATATGGATATATTACAATTTTGGCATTAGATTTCTCTTCAATTATATTGTAATTGTTATAATTATGGGCCTTAATGTGTGATTAAGAGTTTTTAAATTTGTTAGAGTCAGTAGAGTTGCAATTAGGTTGTAATTGAAGAAGAATTGAAGCAAGCTTGCAGAAAACAATAGTAGAATTGCTACTGCCTTCGCAGCGTTGCAATGCTACATGAACAGCGTTGCAACACTGTTCTTCAGTCAGCCTAGAAAGGTGTGCATGGGGATAAAGCCGGTTCGAACGGTTCGATTTTTGCCGGTTCGTCTGCTGGTGGTTTGGTTTAGTTGCTTAAGGTCTGGTCCAGCCCATTCCCTTGCCTTGGAGGTCTGGTTCAAGTATTTTGGAGTTGGTTCGCGTAGATTCGAGCGGTTGGGTGGTCCAGAGCTATTCTTAAAATTACTCTATTAATAATTTAGCTTGTTTGCTTGCTTAGGATGCCAAAACGGATACATATCAGTGTGTTTAATTATTTATGTATTGTGGAATATATGTTATAATTAAATAAATATTGTATGTAAATATAGTATGCCATGTAGATTTAAAATCCACCATAGGAAGCATGTATCATGCATTAAAAGTATGTTATAATTTGTTATAATAAATAGTATGCATGATTTAGGGTTTCATGTGTTTAATATAATTTGTTATATTAAATTTTGAAATGCTTGGTGTATGTTATGGATGGAAAATCATGTGTATAGTTTTATAAAGTGTTATAACAATGAATTAGACATTTAAAATCTTTAACAAAGATAAGATACATGCTTACCTAGGGTTAACACATAAAAACTTGTTTTAATTAGTTAAAATAAGTCGTTATCTTGTAAAACAATGGTTACAAACTCATCCGTGCTAAATCCCGTCTATGGTTGGAGGTACTTAAGTTGACGATTTATGGAACACTTGCTACTTGGGGATTTTAGCCAGTTCTTGAGTATTGTTAACCCAGTTTTATGAGCATGCGTGAGCGATGTGAGGTAATAAATTTGTTTATTACTTAGACATCGTAGGTTAAATCCAAATATAAACATTATACTTGGATAAATCACCTAGACTTAGGTTGTTTTTAGTCAGAGTATATAAACATTTACCCAAAACAAATAGAACACTTTAATAGGATATTAATAATATATACGATATATTGTTTTTAGCTCTCACGTCCTTAAGAGTTCACACCGCAAGATCCTGCTCAACTTCGTGTCGCTTTTACCGAGATTGCTCAATTTAAAAAGTGTTTGCATGGGTTAATAACAATCTGAATAGGGGAAGTAGTTCATAATAAGTGGATGAAGGAAATGTATCAACATATTCCGGGGTCTTTTCCATTAGGTTCCACAGTGAGATTCCTATGTTCTACCTGCGTATCGTTTTTAGGTGACCATGAACACCGCAAACTTCATAAATGAATAGGGTCCAGTTCTTTCTTCAACATTGTCTTACAAATTGGGAGCTTGTTGATACCATTCTTTGAAATATGAAAATAGAGGGTCACACTTACAAGAGTTACTAAGTGTTAGTAAGTTCTTGACCGGAAACGATAACTAAATGACTATAGGAATAAAGAGTTATTCTGGTATTAGTATTTAGTCAAGAATGTCTTGCTAATGAAGGAGTATTTGATTGCTCCTTGATAACATTTATTCTGAATAAAGTAACGTTGAATTGAATAATGAAATATGGGTACATTATTACTTTTGCTAAAATAAAATTGGATTTAAAAACAATTTACTATGAGATTTTGTTAATATTTTCAACAAGTCAAATTCTACAACTTTTAGCTTCTGATAAGTTTGGCGAAGGTTATTCAACCTGGAAATTGAATATCAATACAATTCTACTTGTAGATGATTTAAGGTTTGTTTTAACGGAGGAATGTTCTCTAGTTCTCAGCTTAACTGTAAACCGAAATGTTTGGGATGCGTATAACAAATGAGCTAGAGCAAATGAAAAAGTCTGTGCATATATCTTAGCCAACATATCTGGTGTGTTGACTAAGAAGCATGAAAGCATGGTCATCGCTAAGGCAATCATGGAATCATTGCAAGCAAAATTAGTACATTTGGTTAATCAACAAGAGTTGTTGATGGAACTAGCATATCTCGTCCGACACAACCATCTCAAGAGTTCAGAGTGTCTTGACGTAGTGGGAGAGTTGTTCAACAGCTTGACCATTACATGGGTTTAATAGAAACTCAGGTCATCATACCTGATTATGGCTTAGAAGATCTATTGACTTTTAAACAGGCAATGGAAGATGTGGATCAAGTCCAATGGATAAAAGCCATGGACCTCAAAATGAAGTTTATGTACTTCAATTCAGTTTGGGAACTTGTAAATAAACCAGATGGGGTAACCTATTGGTTAAAGATGGATCTACAAAAGAAAATGAGACTAAGCTAGTCAGGTATAGACCTACAAAGCAAGACTCGTGGCAAAAGGGTTTACCCAAAGAAAGGGGGTTGACTATGAAAAAACCTTCTATCAAGTTGCCATGATCAAGTCTATTAGAATACTCTTATCCATTTCTACCTTTTGTGATTATGAAATATGACAAATGGATTTCAAGACAACTTTTTTGAATGACTATCTAGAAGAGAGTATCTATATGTCTCAACCAGAGTGGTTTATTGAACAGGGTCAAGAGAAAAAATTTGCAAACTTGGGTTAAAACAAGCACCTCGATTCTGGAATATAAGTTTTGACAATGTGATCAAATCTTTTGGCTTTGAATAGAACGTTGACGAATATTGTGTATACAAGAAAATTGTCAACAAAACTGTAGCTTTTCTGGTATTATATGTTGATGATATCCTACTCTTGAGAATAAGTGTTAGGTTTTTAAAGGATATATATTTTTTATGTTAATTCCTTCAAAATTGTGTTGATTATTTGCTTTCAATGCTAATTTTATAGGTAAAACGGTCCCCGAGGTGTTTAGGAGTCATTAAGAGGAAATTGGGTCAAAAAGATAAAAAATGACCAAGAAAATCAACACGTTGAAGAGAATTAGAAAATTACCAAAATGCCATCGAGTAATCGAGTATAATCAAGCATCGAGTAAATACCAAAATGCTATTGAGTAAATGCTACTGAAATACCATTGAGTAAGGCTGTTGAGTAATCGAGTATAATCGATCATCAAGTATGATCGAGTATCATCAAGTAATGCATTTATTAAATTGCAGTAAATACTGTCGAGTAATCGATCATCGAGTAATCTATCGAGTTTCGCCATTGAGTTTCTTCTTATTCTATTTTTTATTGAGTAAATACTATCAAGTAAAAGCCATCGAGCATCGAGTATCGAGTAAAAGCCATCGTGCATCGAGTATCGAGTTTTTCAGTGTCACGACCCTAGGAAGAGCGTCGAGCAATGCTTGAAGACAGAACGCTCGATTTTGTTGTAAAACAGGGTAGCGTTGCAATGCTCCCCAGCGTTGCAACGCTCTGAATTTTGACGCGATTCATCGCTCGCGCCTTGCGCAATCAAGTGTTAGCACAACGTTGCAATGTTAGCTCAAAGCTTCTTGACTTTTCTACAATTTAGCATTGCAACGCTGGCCTTGGCATCGGGACGCTGTGCCTACTGGTATAAATTTTTTTGTTTCAGTTTTTCAAGGGAGAGGAGAACTAAAACTCAAACTCTTAGAGAGAGACTTTGAGTTTACAGAGCTATTCTTTTAAATTTTCGAGAGATTCAATCAATTTGTATTCAATCATTGTACCAAATATGCATCTATCAAAGGATTGCTTGAAGAATTTCATCATCCATGAGTAGGTAATCCTTTTTCTTGGGGAATTATGTAGATTGGCACTTTCTTGAGACTTTTCCTTGAATTTTCTTTCATGTAATTACTTTCTTTTGAATGTTCTTTCTAAGATTTAGAATAAAATTGATTAAGATTGAATTGACGACTCAAGATTAATTAATTTTTGTATGCAAAAATTACATAGTTCTATAACAAAATTGTAATTATGGTTGCAAGAATTAGTAGTCTTGATAGAAAATGTGGACTTCTTTTCCTCTTTTCTTTAAGAAATTTATTAATTCAGAACATTCACACAATCAATCTTGAATTTTTCAATCTTTTGATTTCAAGATTGGAATGGTTAAGAAAACCCATGAGTTTAATACAGTTTAGGGATTAATTGTGAAATGTCTTTAGGAAGCAATTAAGACCTAGATTAGGGTTACCTGTCAAATTAGCTAATTAGGGCATTAGGAATTTATTCTTAATGAACTATTGAATAATCTAATTGCATGATTCTTTTTTAAATCAATGATAGAATTGCCTAGTTTACATAAAATCCCCAAGATTTCATTTTCAATTGAATCTTATCTCATAATCTTTCTTACTTCTCTCATTACTAAATTTCCTATATCAATTCTTGCTTTTTCACTTAGTTAGTTTCTAGCTCTTGAAAACAAACAACCTCTCATTTAATCTTTTGCATTTTGGAATTCAAGTAGTCTATTTTAGGCCAATTAATAGAGGTTCTCTTGGGATCGACCTCTTACTCCACCATTACTACGTGTTAGTTCTAGTTGTAGTTAGAGTATTATAAATTTCATTTGTTTTGGGTAAGATAGAATTAACAACACCTATTTTAGAACAAACAATAAGGTGGGATTTTTAGCTAACACTAAGGAATGGCTAGCATCGCAATTTCAAATGAAAGATTTGGGAGATATATAGTATGTTCTTGGAATCCAAATTGTTCTAAATCGAGAATAGAACGCTAGCCTTATCCAAGGATCCTATATAGACAAGATGATGCCAAAATATAAGATGCAAAATTCCAAGAGAGATATGTTACCTTTCAGACATGGAATTCATATGTCTAAGAAACAATGTCTTAAGACGCCTCAAGATGTTGAGGCTATAAAAAAAATTCCCTATGTATCAGCAGTTGGTAGTCTCATGTTTGCCATGTTGTGTAGATGACCTGACAGATGCTATGCAGTTAGATTTGTCAGTAGATTTCAGTTCAATCCTGGATAAAAAGAAGGATTGACTTCAAAAGCTCGGTGTGGATGAACTACTCGAGCAATTGAAGAGATTCCAAGGCCATCTGAAAGTAAAAAGAAGATTAGTTGATGGTGAAGGGCTGCCTTGTTGGGTTTTATGTCCTAAAACTCATAGTTTGTAAAACAATAGAACTTATTCTGAAAATTCAATAAGGTGTTATTGAATAGACGTTTTGCTTAATAGAATTCCAATAAACCTAAAAGTCCCTTGATTATTGGATGAGTACTTGAACTTTATGCGGAGACATAAAGGCGAATCAGGTTCGAGTAAATAGTCAAAATGATCTATAGTATATGAATAAGGTTGGGTACCTTATTCTGGTAACACTAATGGATGGGGCCTGCTCTGTAGTTGTTACAAGGAGTTATAAAGTGCTACAAATGAAGTGATCCTAATTCGTTCATGTTGGGACATAAGGAGTGGGGGAGTCCTTGTGCAAAAGGGTTTGTACAAGATTGGACCACGAAATTAGTCACTCTTACTTTATAACGCTGTTTACTGTTTAAGATTGATTATTTCAAAACGATGACCTAGGTAACTTGACCTTGATCCTGAGCTAACTATGAACTCCTGTTTATTTGGAATTATCCATAGATTTTCATAGGTGAGGGTTGGCTCAATAGCGCCAGCTTAATAAACCTCCAATTTCAGGGGTAAAATCGGATAGATAGCTGGGGACATAGGGTGCAAGACAGAATTCATTCCTACCCGCTTTTAGGGATAGTAGAGAGGTTGTTCCCTTAAGTGCTAATTTTGGGTCTTGAACAAGGGACCCCACCCTCTCATTGGCCCGAGAGGGACTCGATTTTTTTGATTGGATCACAAAACTTGTTCATTAAGGGATCAGTGGAGACTTAAGGAATAAGAGGTAATTTCGGGGGTAAAATAGAGATTCGACCCAACCGTTATTACGAATAACCTGTGAAGGATGGACTTACTAGTTATTGTTATATTGAGTGAACATAATATATCTACAGTGAGGGGAGTTCAACTATGAGTTTTAGTGGAGTGACCCATTAGTTAACGAATGTGGATTAGATCGGTCTAATGAGTTTAGCCGATTAATCTCGGATTGTTGAAGCCCATGATCTGTAGGTCCACGAGGTCCCTCTACTAGCTCGAAAATGGATTAGCTCTAGAATAGCGTGATAAGTTAATTTGAAACATTCAAATTAGAATCAAACGGAATTGGAGAATTATTTAAATTGTTTAAAAAATTATTTATTAATTTTATTAGAAAATTAATTTTTAAAATTAATAAAATTTGATTTTAGAATTAAAATATGATTTTAAAATCAAAAATAGATTTTGGAAATAGAAAAAACACAAAAAGGATCAATTGGATTTTTCCATCTTCATCTTCAAAGTAGCTCACAAAGAACCCATTATCTTCAAACTTCAATTACTCCAAGCATGAGCTGCATCCCATGCAGTCTCTTTGCATGATAGTCTGCAATATATTGAAGCGATTGGAGTGAAGTTGAAGAGATGACAACCGAAAGAATTTTAGCTGAAAATTCATGAGAAGAAGGTGTTCTACCTTAGGTTGCTGTTGTGAGCATTCTCCAAGTTCCCTTTGGTTCTAGCTTATTTTGAGTCCCACAACTAAATCTAGAGCATCAAAAGAATAATAGGGAAGATCTTGTGGTGGTATGCACAAAGATTGGGAGGAATTAGCAGCTGAAAATCGAGATTTCAATGGTTCTTCATGAAGGGACTCTTATTCAAGAGTACCTATGAGCGGAAGCGGATCTTTCCAATTCATTGTGTCAGAATTACCGCATATACATTCAAACATACTTTCATAATGTCAAAGGGATCAAGAAATCATACCAGATGAAGATTTCTTCTTCACAGCGAGTCTGAACCCCAACTGTCTACGTCGAACAATCACCACTTGAACAGAAGGAAATGGAGAAGACAACACCACTCAGAGCCCTCAATATTCTTGGAGTGAGAATCCAAAATGTGGGCTTTGTTTGGATTTGGTAGAGGGAAGAAGGAAGAGCGACCGTACACAACGATCAAGCAAGTGGGAGATGCGGTCGTCTATCGCATAGACAATATGCTTGATCGTTTAGGTGAAGTATACGATCGTGTAATAAAAGTAAGCGATCATGTAGGAAAAGGTAATGATCGCCTAAACGATTGTGTAGTAAAAGGGTGAGCGATCGTCCAAGTGATCGCGTAGGAAAAACTAAGCGATCGTCTATACGATCGTTTAGTAAATACCGGGAGCTAAATATCACTTAGGAAAAAGGTAAATGATCATTTAGATAATAGTGCGCGATGGTGTAATCAGTATGCGATCGCTTAGCAATATCGAATATGCAAGCGATCGTGCAGTCACTATTGTATAGGCATTGATTTTCTAAATGATGACACTATCTTTTTCACAATATCCATGCACGGCAAGATCAACACACCGTCTACTATTTATAATGCACTCATCTGTTATTTAGAACGAAAAGACGCCTTCCCATTTCCTTTATAACCGTTCAATGAATGTGATCTTATCACATTCATAACTTATAAATTAATATTATATATTAATTATAATATTTTTCCTTTACTAGATATAAACATATTTATATCTAATTTCCTCCAAATTAATGTATCTCATACATAAAGTTAATTATATCATATTTAATTAACTCGTTCAATTATATCATATATAATCGAATGCCCTCTTATCAATTTGAACTCTTTGAATTGACTCAAAAACTGACTCTCAACTTGTATCCAAGCTACTAAGGGGACCTTATACCTATGGCTCGAAGCTCCAATGGTACATTAATAGTTGATTAAACTCTTTAGTCACGATATCCACCATTCGTTAATTGCTAGGCATTCCACTAAAGACTGACAGTTGAATTCTTCTTGCCATAGATATATTTCTATGTCCATTGGATATGACCAATCATCAGTATGATGACCCTTCACAGATGCTCGTAGTTATAGCAAGCCAATTTATCGTTTTTCCCCTATAATTACATCTTTCTCCTTAAGTGCCATTGATCCCTCTAATGAACAATACAACATAGTCCTACTATGTGTGAACACATCTCGGGCCATGAAAAGGTGCGTGGCGCCACATCGTTCAAGCCCTAGAATCAACCCTTAAGGGAGCTATCTATCTACTTACCCCTGCCTCGGGGAAGGAGTGAATTTCATCTTGTGTAGCTGAGTTCCCAGCTCCCAAATCAGACGAATCCCCAAAATGGTAGGTTTGAGTCGACGTTTTGGCCACTCGCACCCATGCAAATCAAAGGACCGCCCTTAATGGCAGGAGTTCCCAACTCACTTAGGATTGAGGTCATGTTACCTATGGTCATCCTAGTGAAGTGAAGTCTCAGTTATGAACGGTGTTATATAACGAGACGTTAACACTTCATGGTCAGGTCTTATACAAAGTCTTTGTATAGGATGCCCCCGCTCGTATGTCCTCTACACAATTATTAGGATCAGACCATCTGTGACAAGTTATAGAACTTGTGACCATTCCACAAAGTGGGCCGCTTCGTAGCGTTACCAGGATAAGGTTTTCCTCCTATATCCATATACTACAGACCATTTTGGTTATCACTCAAGACATGATCTACTTGTATGTCACCACATACATGCTTAAGTTACATACAGATAACTAGGGATATTAAGTTTATTGGTTTATGGTAAAATCTAAATGTGCAAAGTCAAGTAGTGAAGTAAATATCATTTATATAATACATCACAAGTGTTCGTACAAAGTGTTTTACAAACTACTGGACACGAGACTTTAGGGCACAAGCCCCAACACTTTAAAGGTATGTCTTGAAACCCATTAAATTTTGTTTAAGCATGTTTTCGTTTTTGCGAAAATGAATAAATTAGAGTGCTTATGGATCCTGATTTCTTTCGCTGTGTGCTAGTACCAATCCAACATACCGGAAGAGGAAACCAACAGAAACGACCTGGAAATTTGAAGAACTACAGCAAGGTCAAGCTCTCAAGTAATCCAGGGCCACTATTGAATATTTGAGGTTTCCAACTAAACCTCGAATATTTCTGAGCTAAAATTTTAATGTAAGCTTCCTAAGAAATTTTTGAACAAGTTTGTAGAAGGAAATTTCTTGAGATAAGGCTTGGAAATTGAGTTATTTCTTTGAATCTAGAAATTTCTTTGAATAAACAGGCAGCTGCTTGGGTTGAATAAGCAAGTAGCTCAAGTTGGCGTAAGGGCGAAGGCAAGGCTGAGCGCCAGTGTTAAATTCTATGCGTTGAGAACTTGGGCGCATAAGTGGTAGTGTGGGCAATCTTGTGCGGCTGAAGGAAACGTTTGGAGCATGCGATGATTCATTGTGGGATGCGTTGATCGAGCAGGTTGAATGCATAGCAAGGTGGACGCATGGCTAGGACCTGGAGCATGTTGATCGTATAGTAAGGTGGACGCAAGGCAAAGACCTAAAGCTCCAATAAATTTGCTAAGTGTTGAATGCAAAATAAGGTATGCATTGGTTTGAAAACACTTTAGGAAAGGCTAAATGAAAACTTATTTAGAAGAGTTAGCCTCACAAGAAGACCATTAGTGGAAGCTAAAGCATAATGTAATGTTTTCAGGATTGATATCAATAAGGAAGCGTACCGACCATTAAAGGATTGCCCAAGAATTGTGAGTGACTATAAATGATTTATAAATGTTTTATAAATGTGCTACAAATGCTTTAATAATCCATGCTTTATTGAAAGTTACTTTTATGTTAGTTATTTTACAAGAAGTTTCTAAGCAACAGAGTTTCCTAAGTTTATAAATGCATGCTAGTTATAAAGTTTATGAAGTATGCTTTAACACAATGGTTAAACTTTAGTAGTTCTCAGAAGAAGATTCTATGACATGTTTAAGTTACAAATATTTGTATTATGTTTTAAAGCATATGTGCCCTTGATGTTGATGATCATGCGTTAGCAAATGATATTATATGAAAACTATGTTTTATGAAGTCAAGTTTTCAGTAAGCCTTTTTTATGAAAATGTTTTCCTATAAGGTATTTTTAGTGCAATACTGAAGTACAAGGAGAAGGTGTCTGAGTTGTATTACCTAGTTTTAGTTATGTTATGATTCTGATACTAAAGTACATAGAGAGAGTATCAGAATAATTCACTCAGTTCAATAACAAGCAGTGGTACCCTGCTTCAGTAATGATCCTTGACGTCAGAATCCAATTTGCTCTACGTGCACATATGACAGTTAATCAGTTCAGTAAGGATTGAACAACGAGGGTTCTTTCCCAACATTGGCTAAAAGGTGTTAAACAAAAGGGTTCTCACCCCAACCCAGACTTATATTTGAGAGATTGAGCAAAAGGATTCTCTCTAAAATAAGGATATCCGATGTTGAGAGATTGAGCAAAAGGGTTCTCTCTCAACTAGGAATCAATTCAGCTGTGTTTTTAGATATGATGGTTTTAAAAGTTTTATGTACAAGTTTTTAGTTTCAGTATTTAGTTTTCTAGCTTTTAGTTGAAGGATGAGATTTATGTTTTAAAGTCACTCACTGGGCTAGTAGCTCACCCTGTTTTTAAATGTTTTTCCGTTCCCAGGTAGCGGTCAACTCCCCAGAAGCTAATTCTCTTGCTGCTCTGCCATTCAAAGACTCAAAGTTAAAGGAAGACTAGGTGTTTGTTCTGTAAATACCAGTACACATGTTTTGTGTGTATAGAGACTAAATTTAGTGTCATGGGCTCATTAGATTTTATAGTGTACATAGTTGTGAATGTAAATAGTAGCTATAGAACCCTGTTAATATAAGAATGTTAAGTTTCAGTTAATCTATTCAATACATTTAGTATGTTAAGCTCTGAGGTTGTAAATATGTTGCACTTGCTGGTCTTGTAATAATTATTGTTGCTATTAAGCCATAAATTCATATTAGGTATCTAAAGTTGGTTTAAAATGTAAGTTAGGCAGTAAGTGCCGGTGAGAGGGTCAGTAACTACTGTCATCACATCCCTTTTTAGGTTAAGAAGGTAATCTGGGAGGGGGTGTGACAAACAAAGTCCTAAGACACCTCAAGAAGTTGAGGTTATGAAACGAATTCCATATGCATCACTAGTAGGGAGCTTAATGTATGCTATATTGTGTAATTGTCCTGACATATGCTATGCAGTTGGAATCGTCAGCAGATTTCAGTCCAATCCTGGATATGATAATTGCACTACCATTAAGAACATCCTCAAGTATCTTCAAATAACGAAAAATTATATGCTCGTATATCAGGCTAAGGGTCTGATCCTTACTGCATACACTGATTCTAACTTCAAGATCCATATTGATTCAAGGAAATCTACTTCGAGGTCAGTATCCACTCTGAATAGAGAAGCAGTATTGTAAAAAAGTATCAAGAAAAGTTGTATTCCTGACTCCACGATGTGGATAAAGAAAAGTATGGCTTAGAAAGTTCCTTAATGTTTTGGAAGTAGTTCCAAATATGCATCTGCTAGTCACTTTATATTGTGATAGCAATGGAGTAGTTGCAAACATAAAGGAACCTAGAAGCCATAAACGTGAAAAGCACATAGAACAAAAGTACCATCTCATTAGGGAGACTTTACATAGATGAGACGCGATTGTCACGCACATAGACTCACAAGAGAACTTAGCTATTTTATTTACAAAGGTCTTCTCGGCTAAAGTATTCAAGGATCACCTAGTGGGACTAGGGCAATTATGTTGGGGTTGATGCCCTAAATCTCATAGAGTTCTATAGTTTGTAAACATCTGTATGAACAAACGCCTGTGATGTAATAATATGAGATATTTTCTTCACTGTTGTCTATGAAATATGAGATATTTAGTGCATTTAGCACAAACCAATAAACTAAGATCCCTAGTTATCGTTATAACTTAATCATGTACGTGGAGACTTAGAAGTGGATCATGCCTTAAGTGATAACCTTAATGGTCTGTAATATATGGATAAAGGATGGAAACTTTATCCTGGTGATACTACGGATACGACCCGCTTTGTAGATGTTACAAGTGTTGTAAAGTGCTTCAGATGGTCTGATCCTGATCATTCATGTGGAGACATGCAAGCGGGGGTGTCCTATACAAAGGAATTTGTATAAAACTGGACTACGAAGTGTTTAGTCTCGTTATATAATGTCGTTCATGACAAAGACTTTCATTTCACTGGGATGACCATAGGTAACATGACCTTAATCTTGAGTGAGTTGGTAACTCCTGCCTATGAGGGCGGTCCTTTGATTTTCATGGGTGCGAGTGGCCAGATTACCGACTCAAACCTATCACTTTGGGGATTCGTCTAATTGAGGAGCTGAGAACTCAGCTACACAAGATGGAATTCACTCCTTCCCAAAGTAGGGGTAAGTAGATAGATTGCTCCTTTAAGGGCTGATTCCGGGGCTTGAACAATGTGGCACCACACACTTTCTCATGACTTGAGAGGTGTTCACTCATAGTAGGACTATGACTTATTGTTCATTAGAGAAATCAGTGGTACTTAAGGAGTTAGATGTAACTACAGGGCCAAAATGGTAAATTGATGTACTACGAGCGATCTGTGAAGGGTTATTGTACTGTTGATTGGTCATATCCAATGGACATAGAAATATATTTGTAGTGAGAAGAGTGCAACTATCAGTCTTTAGTGGAGTGTCCGACAGTTAACAGATGGTGGATTTCGTAAGTAAAGAGTTTAGTCAGTTATTCACGTACCGTTGGAACTTCAAGTTACAGGTCCATAAGGTCCCTTTGGTAGCTTAATGGATTCAAGTTGAGAATCAGTTTTTGGGTTAGTTTGAAGTGTTCAAATTAACAAGAGGGAGTTTGATTATATATGATATAATTAAACCGGTTCAATTATATGTGATATAATTGATATGACATATGAGTTATATTAATTAGAGGAATTGATATAAATGTGATTTATATTAAATAAAGGAGGAAAAAAATATGGTTTAAATATTACATATGATAAGTTAGTTATTATATTTATTTATAATTATAACAACTATTAGATAATTGTGGTTGGTTATTTTCTCCATTAACCATAAAAGTCGGAGGTTATTTTTCAGTTTTAAGTAACTGAAGGATAAAATGAAAAGTATTTTCATTTTGTAAGGTGATCGCTTCATTAGTTGCATTACTAATAGTTTAGCTTACGAGAGACTACACGATAGCCTTCAAGTGAATTTCTAAACGATCATGTACTAGTGAATTTTACTAAATGATCGTGTAAAGCGATTTACTAAACGAGCAGTGCTAAGTGAGATTTACTAAATGATCGTGTAAATGATCTAGAATGTTTTAGTAAACGATCGTGTACTTTCGAGATTTTCTAAACAATCAAGCATTTTCAGTCTATGCGATGGACAGTATCTTCTCCCACTTGCTTTATTGTATAGTTTGATCGTTACCTACACCTCTACCAAATTCACAATAGAGCCCACACCTCCTGGATTTTCACTCCGAGAATACCAAGGTTATCGAGTGATGGTGTCGAAGGGTGCTTGTTCGTGGAGAAGACTGTTTGTGATCACTAGATGATTGGGTAGGTGATCTGAATGAGAGCCAGAGGTTACTGTCTAAGTCTTCACAAAAGCGAGAGATTGATAGCAAAAGTGTTCTTCAAAGGTATGTCTCTCATTCCCTTTTGTATTTGTTACTAAAGCAAGCTGGAATTTGTTCTAAGATGCATAACTATTCTTTATGTTTTTGAATGCCTTTAATTCTTTCACAATGGGTTTGGAATGATCTTGCTACCACTCACTGGTTCTCTTAAATAAGAGTTCCTTCAAATTTCTCCCTTAAAAGCTGATTCTGGGGCTTGAATAATGTGGCGCCACACCCTCTCTTGGCCTGAGATGGGTTTGGTCATAGTTGGACTATGACTTATAGTTCATTAGAGGGATCAGTGGTATTTAAGGAGTTATATGTATCTATAGGGGCAAAACAGTAATCTTGGCCTAATTGTACTTGTTGGGTTGTATGTTATAAAACTTGTTGTTTGTAGAGTTAAACATTTTCTATTATTAATAAAGATATTATTTAACATTTCTTCAATAAAGTGCTTATTGAATTTGTAAATTGCACTTCCAATAAACTAAGATCTATGACTATTATATGAATACTTGAACTTTATGTGGAGACATAAAAGTAGATCAGGTTCGAGTAAATAACCAAAATGATCTATATTATACGAATAATGTTGGGTGCCTTATTTTAGTAACATTATCGGATGCGGCCCACTCTGTAGTTGTTACAATTTGTTGTAAGATACTGCAAACGAAGTGATCCTGATTCGTTCATGTATTGACATAAGATGTGGGTACATCTTATGCAATGAGTTTGCATAAGATCGGACCAAGAAATAAGTCACTCTTACTTTACACCACTGTTTATTGTTTAAGACTGACTATTTCGCTTAGATGTCCTAGGTAACTTGATCTTAATCCTGAGCTAACTATGAACTCCTGTTTATTCGGGATTATCCTTTGATCTGCATAGGCGAGCGTAGTCCAACATCATTGCTCAATAAGCCTCCCATGATAAGATCGGATAGATAGCTGGAGACATAGTTCTGCAAAATGGAATTCATGCCTTTTCGATTTAAGGGAGAGACTGAATCCAGGTTGTTCTCTTAAGTGCTAAATCCAAGCCTTGAACAAGGGCCTCACTCTCTCATTTGCTCGAAAGGGATCCAGTTTGGTGATTGGATCACAAACTAATTGTTCATTAGAGGATCAATGGAACTTAAGGAGCAAGATGTAATTTTGGGGGTAAAATAACATTTGACCTAGTCGTTATTACGAACAACCTGTGAAGGGTCGACTTACCGATTATAGTTAAATCAAGTGGACACAAATATATCTACAGTGAGGATAGTGCAACTATCGAGCTATAGTAGTGTGACTCGATAGTTAACGAATATTGATTAATTTGGTTTAAAGAGTTTTAACCAGTTAATCTTAAATCGTTGGAGCTAATGATTAGTAGTTCCATAAGGTCCCTCTACTATCTCGTAAAACATGAACACCTTGAATTAGTAAATTGAATGAATTTTGAATAATATCAGTTTGACGTGTTCAAATTGAATTTAGGGTTCTATTGAATAGTTTAAATCAAATTAGAGTTTATATAATTATATTTGATATAATTAATTAACGGTTAATTTATCAAAATTAAATGAAATTGGAGAGTTTATAATATTTAAATATTGATTTAAATATTAATTACATGAATAGGATTCATGTTGAAAATTAGGTGTGTGATTAATTTAATATATGACATTAAATTATTGTTTAATTAATTAAAATCAAATTAATTTTCAAATATAATTCAATTAAAAAATTGAATTGTGAAATTTTAATTAATTTTTGAATTAATTAAAATTAACTTTCAAATTGTATTTTAAAATTGGAATTTTCCACTTAGTGGAACAATCTAATGTTTCACCAACTAAGTAGGTGGAACTTTACAATTCACACATCTATCACGCTTGATCTTTAAGCTGGATGTGTCTTTGACTGAATTTAATCATGTATGCATGTAGTTGAGGAAGAAAAACACACCAATTTGGCATTATTGAGTGCTGAAGTTGCTGGAAAATTCTGTTCCTGCTGAGTTCTTCTTCCTCACCTAAAACCCATTCTATTTCCTTCACAAATTCACTCCATTTGTGAGTTCTACCACTCAAATTCAAGGTTGAGAATAGTAGAGAAGATCTCTTGGTGGTTCACTGAAGATTTGGAGCTGAGGATTCGTGAGGAGCAGCTTGCATTGGAGGGTATTCAAAGACATGTGTTGAATCCTTCTTAATTACTTATGAACATACTCATTTTGATGTCAAAATTAAGGAATTAGAATGCTTAATGATCCCATTTTCTTTTGCTTCTTGTTTTAGTATTCCAACAATTGGTATCACAGCCAGGTTTAAGCATTCAATTCGAGTTAATTTGGCTTGTTGGGTGTTTTTTATAAGTTATATGAAAATGGTGAACTAATATGTTGTTTTTTTCCTCTGAGTTTTGGCATTATTTTCTCTTTAATTATCTTGTAATTCTTGTAATTGACTCTTTATTGATGGGCCTTTATGTGTGATTAAGTGTTTGTTAGTTCGATTGGAGTAATTAGAGTTGCAATTAGAATGTAACTAAAGAAAAAAGTGAAGAAGGTCGAGCAACATAACTATTTTTTTAGCCACTGCCCAATATTGGATGGTATTTTGTGAAATACTCGATGCTCGATGCCATACTCGATGAGTAACTCGATGGTATTTTGTGAAATACTCGATGCACAATTCCATACTCGATGGTACTCGATACTCATACTTCATGGTATTTTGTGAAATACTCGATGCACGATGCCATACTCGATGGTACTCGATGCTTATACTTGATGGCATTTTGTGAAATACTCGATGCACGATGCCATACTCGATGGTACTCGATGCTCATACTCGATGGCATTTTGTGAAATACTCAATGCATGATTCCATACTCGATGGTACTCAATGTCATACTCGATGATATTTTGTGAAATACTTGATGCACAATGCCATCCTTGATGGTACTCGATGTCTTACTCGATGGTATTTAGTGAAATACTCGATGCACGAAGGCATACTCGATGCTTGATGGTACTCGATGGTTTTTGCCCGGTTTAGCCTAATTTTGAGCATTGGAGGTTCGGTTCGAGAGGTCTGGGTCCGGTTCAAGGCGGTTCGAGCAATCTAGATGTTATAAATTGAGTTAGATATTTAAAATCATAATAAAGATAAGGCATGCTCACGTAGGTGAACCACCAACTTAATAGTTAAAATAGGTCGACATCTTGTAAAATATGGTTACAAACTCAATAGGTATATAATCTTATCTAAGGCCTGGGGTTTTAAGTTGACGGTCTACGAAATACCTCTTACCTAGGGATTATAGCCAAATAATTGAGCAATGTTAACCAGTTTTATAAGCAATACATGAGCGATATGAGGTTTTAAAACTGGTTTATCACCTAGACATTGTAGGATAAATCCAAATATAAACCTTATACGTGGATAAACACCTAGACATAGTTTGTTTAACTAGTCGGAACAAACTTGAGTAAAATGAATACCCAAATATTTAGAACAATTCAGTGGGAGATTAAAAATATATTTGATATATCGTTTTTAGCTCTCACGTTTTCAAGAGTTCACACCGTGAGATCCATGCTCGGCTTCGTGTAGTTTTACCTCAACTTCTCCATTAGAAAAGTGTTTGCATGAGTCAATAACAAGGTGAATGTGGGAAGTAGTTCATAGTAAGTGGGTGAAGCAAATGTGTCAACATATTCTACGGTCTCCTCCCATTAGTTTTGAAACGTGAATTCTATGTTGTGCCAGCTGTCGTTTTTAGACGGCATTAGCTAGTCGTTAATCATGGCGATCCCTTCGGAGAGTTGTAACATAGGATTTGGAACAACCCAACCTTCAGAAATGAATAGGGATTGAAAATTTTATAGCTCATTGAGTAGAGTGGTCAGGTTGTAGTCAATTCTGTTCAAAACAACATTACTACGAAAATGAAGGAAACTTTCAAGTAAAGATTTCAATATGATGAATATTAAATGTAATTTCAATTTTTTATCCTTTTATTTGCTTTTTAGGTTACATTTACATCATGGCCAATTCTAGTCACAAAGTGTGATAATTACAACCCTTCAAATGCCTCATAGAATATGTAAGGTTTAAATTTGAGGCTACTTATAGTTATGCTATTTGTATTCAGACATAGAATATTTTAAAAATATAATATTTTGGGTTTTAAACCTCGAAAGTTTTTAAGCTTTGTGTCTTGTGTATTCTTGTGATAGAATGCATGAATATTTAGAGCGTTCAAGTGAGGATTGGATCTTACTTGTGGAGTACTTTGAAGATCAAGGGTTGATGGGAGTTTCAAGCTTTGTCCGATCCTAATGATAAAGGGAACTACCATAGCTTGATGGGAGGATCAATTTAACTCTTCACCATATCTTGGAAAAGCAAACATTTAGGACTCGTTTGATAACATTCTTAATTTCATTTCTTGTTTTTTTTTATTTGTTTTCTATTTTTTTTTAAGGACTAGAAATAAGAATATGTTTGGTGACTATTTCTTTTTATTGTTTCTTGGAAAAAAATGATAAACGAAATTTTTTTTATAATTTTTTCTTGTTTCTCGTTTTTTTTATTTTCCCCTTTACCTTCCCTTTTATTTTATATTTTAAATATAATTTAATTATGTAAAATAAAAAATATATAGCATTAAACATACAAAATAATTATAAAAACATTTACATGATCAAATACAAATTAGACCCGATGAGAAATTAACAAGAATAATAATTTTTTTTTTGTCTTTCATATGTTGCTAAAATTTGATTTGCAATATTGTTTTTCACTCAAGTAATTTATCTTAAATGATGATGACTCAAAACTAACTCGTAAATTTCATGGCAAAAAATATTAAAATGAAGCTAAATGAATGTTTAAACAAAATTTATGTATTGTGAAATTCTAAACATTTACAAATATACTAAATACAAAAATTCAAAAATTAAAATAATGTACAAAAAATATTGAAGAAAACTTTTAGCTCTAGCTCTTGTGATTGCCACTTATTTCCTTATCATTCTCCACTTCTTCAAGGAGATTCATCCTCGAATCTAAAGGATCACCTTAGAAAACAACTTTGTAATCATCATCTCGAACTTGTTCAAACACTTGGTCTTCGGTATTAAATATGAACTCCATGCGTAGAGTGTTATACTCATTTTTCCATGTCATCGAGAACACAAGAAAAATAATAGGAACATAAATTCATATCTTTTTTCATGTCTTTATTGTACCATCAAGAACACAAAAAAATAATAAAGAAGAACGTTAGTTGAAAAATAAATTCTATTGTCATGATTTTTCTCACTTGAATGTTTTTTTTTCACATTCACTCTTAATCACACTTTCTTCTTTTTCTTTTATTTCTATAGTCTCACCTTTCTCTATTTTTCTTAGTCTCCACACTGTCCTCTCTACTCACTTTTCTAGAAAATTTGTTATGGTCTCCTTATCAACACATACTTCAAATATCTCCTCGCTCTCCATATCAACTTCATATTTGATTCCTCTCTCAAACTTTGATGATCACCTTCATTTATCTCAACATCACCATTAGAATCTTCCTTTTTGCCTTGTAAATCATTTCTCTCATCTTGAATTGGTTGGTCATATTGAGGCAATGGACAAACCTTTTAATTTTAAATAGCTTATGTGGTTTGATTCTTCTTTGTTTGTTCTTACTCTTGCAACTTCAACTCTTCATTCAATTGTATTATGTAATCAATGGATTGACGTAACTCAGTACCCCAATTTAACTCTTGGTCGTTTCAAGCAAGTAAAATTAAAAACATACATTCAATCAAAGCAAAAACATGAATCACTTAATTGTTTATTTATTCATTTGTTTGTTCAATCAAATTGTTTATATGCTAGTTTGACATACACAAATATTTCATTCTCAACTCTTTTCTCAACAATCAAGGAAGAATTGATACAATACAAGCATTTAAAAGTTTAAAATTTACTAACAATCAATTGAGACTTATTTTTTAAAAGAAAATTCTTTTTCTACCAAAATCATGAAGGAAAAGATTGCAAGGTTCTTAGTTTATTTAGGAGTCTAAGGCTATTGGTTATCAGTCTAAGATATACCTAAATTTGCAAAAGAGAGGGAATTCTAAGACAATGGTACCTTTTATAAACTCTCACACACAAATCTTAATTAGTATTTCTTTTACCGAGAGGGATAACTTTCACACTCACACAGTCAGAAACCAATTGCTCTTTTCTCGCGGGCCATAACTAGACACGATGGAGGTAACTCTTTTCTCCACTATCCAAGCACACACATACACATTAGTGAAAGTTATGTTATTTTGCAAGATTGCTGAATTATTATTTTTTTTTTTAGATGCTAACAACCTTTTTTTAGAAGGCCCTATTGTATCTTATTTGTCTAGACTTGCTACTCTAACAAGATGGTTGTTCTTAGACCAAAAGTTGTCCTATCGAGGTAACAAAGGAAATCAAGTAGAAATGACATTTCTAAAAGTCTAAAATTCTAAACAAATATAAAAACAAAGCATTCGATTTTTTATGAAATTAAAAGGAAACAAAATTTTCTTTTGAAAAATGGTTTCAAAATTTTGTTAGAAAATTTTAAAATGTCTAAAATTTTACTTGTATCTTTGCTAAAAAGAGTGCATTATCAAAATTTCATTGATAAGAAAGAAATGATTTGTGAAAATGAAATTATGCATAAACAAAATTAATGTGATTCTTTTATTTTGTGTTTTTATGCGTTCAATCAATCAAGCATTTATTCATTTAAAGGAAAATGGGTAAAGAGTCAAACAATAGTCTTTTTAAGGCAACAAGAAGTCATGGAGAATTAACAAAGAATATGAAAAAATCAATCTTGATATGGAAGACATATTTCATTAAGAAGTAAAAAATTTTCAATTTCAGAATACCAAAGCAATTATCAAGATATTAGAGCCACAAATCTAATCAAGATATCAAGATATCAAAATAATAAAAATCTAAATTTAACCCAAGCTTAGATGTTCAAGGGTTCCAGACATGCATAATTATATATCATCATAGAGCAAAAATTTTAGTAAAACTCATTTTTCTATGAAAAAGAATATAAAAAACATGCAAACAATGTTTCCCACCCCCAACTTAAAAATTGAACATTGTCCTTAATGTTTAAACTAAGCATATGTGTTCAAGAACAAAAACTAAGGGATGTAGAAAGAAACTTCCCCAGTCTTTGGGATTGCTTATTCTTTTGATTGATTGAGAGAACGAGAATTCCTTGTTCTTGTTTTTGTTTTGCCGAGCTTTCCTTTTTCTTTTGAGAGTTTATCTACAAAGAAAAAAAAATCAATTATTCTTTTATTTATGAACAAAATATGCTAATAAATTAAAAAAATAAGAAAGTAAAAGAAAAAGAAAAGAAAGAAAAAAAATGAAAGTGAAAAGAAATTCGTCCTGTTTTGCAAATTTTTAGCGTCGCTTGCTCGACGTTGGTGAAGAGATGAATCACGTGTACGAGGGATTAGCCAAACAAAAGTCCAATTGGACTTGGTTTACATGCGCTTTGTTGTAGATTTTAAGCATGTGCCCGTTCATCTGGAAAATCTTTCCTATTTCAAGGAACATGAAAAGTCTCGGTCTTTTTAGGTCCTTTCTTCTTGGGATTCTTGAAAAAACTACGCAAGAATTTGCTCTTCTTAGGAGATGGGAGAGTCTTGGACTCAATTCCTTTTAACTGCACTATAAAAATAGAGCAAAAGTTAGAAGCCTTATTTTTGTTTTTGTTATTACAAACAAATTTAGAATTAGAATCATGAGTTGAAGGTTTTTCTTTCAAATAAATTTTGGTTTGAGATTTTTTATTTATTTTTAAAGTATCAACATTTTGGAAAAAATTATTGGAGGTATTTAAATCATCATATTTTGAAGATTTTTCAATTTTGCAAAATTCAAGAGAAGAATTAGAAACATGCTTTTTGTTGATACATTATGATCGCAAAATTAAGAGATGCATGAGAAGAATTATGGGAAATCCAATCAAAGTCATAATCTATAGAAGGAGCTACCAAACAACTAAAATTTTCATACAACATGGAATCAACAATATCATCTATCTCATCATGCATATCAATGGAGCAAAGAGACAAATACTCTTTCAGAAATTTCATAGCATCATAAATGTTGAATGATTTTACTTCCCATCAAATTCTATCGACAAAGACCTTTTATCTACATCAATTCTAGTTTTTGTAGTTTTCATGAAGGGTCTTCCAAGTAAAATATTAGAAGAAGACGTAGTGAAGGTTCATCCATTTTCAAGTAATAAAAATCAACGGGAAAAATCAATTCACCTACTCTCAACAAGACATCCTCAACTATGCCTAGAGGTTGTATGTATGATCTATCGGCTAATTGTATTCAAATATTAGCTTTTTGTATGCCATTCAATTTTAGGTCTTCATAAACATGGTTAGGCATAACATTTATTGAAGCACCTAAAGCATAGCGTAAGTAATAATTCTTTCTCCTATTTTGCAAGGCGAGGTAAACATTCCAGGGTCTTTTGATTTTTTAGGTATGTCATTCTTTAATAGAGCAAATACATTTTTACTAATCGTTACACTCTTCTTTTTCTTCCCTTTAAATAGTATTAAGCAAAGGGATGTTGATTTGTACCTTCTTGAACGTTCCAACAAGCTCTAGGTCGGTATCTTCTACCTTAGGTCTTGCTAATCTACCAGGGAATGACGCTTTAGGTACATAAGGTTCTACTTTAGGAGGGGAGTAATCACATACCTCGAGAAAAATATGAGTTTCATTTGGTTAATTTACCATGCTCTATTGTTCATTCATTTCCTTTTTTTGCTTCTTGGAAGACAATTGAACCGGGCTAGCTTCTTAAATGGAGGAGAAGGAGGGAATCTCCTTTCCACTTCTAAGAGTTATTGCATTTACATTTGCATGCTTCGGTTGGGCGAGAAGCTTTTCGGAGGACTTGTTTTAAGGTTTTCTTACCACAGTTTCAAGCTTAGTTATTTGAGTGCCCAAGTTTGAGAAACCTTGTCTTATTTCTTGTTGAAAGGATTTGGTCTCTTGTTGGAGTTAAATGTTGTCTTTTTGATGTTAGTCAAGTCCCTGTTGAAATTTGAAGGAGTAGTCAACTAGTGATTTTACAACATCTTCTAAAGACATACCTGAGGAAGATGATGAGGAAGATTGATTCTAGTTTTCAAACTGTCCTTGAGATCCCCACTTGAAGTTAGGATGATCTCTCCACCCTTAATTGTAGGTTTTCCCATGTGGATCATACTTCCTTTAGAAGCCTCCTATTGCATTCACTTAGCTTGTGCGCAGGCCTCAGAAGTATGCCCGGTTACTCCACATGCTCCATATTTTTTTACTCGAGGGAGCCCGCCTTGAGCAACCTGAGTAAACAGAGAAACGAGGGTATAAACTTGCATTCTGAGCTCAGTTACCACGTTGGATTGAGAAACTTTGTTAACGAGAGTCCTTGTCCCAAAATTATGATAGTTTTGCGCAATAGTAGATATAAGTTGACTGGCTTTAGTGGGAGGCTTGTCAGCTAGAGCCGTTTGAGGGCAACATCAATGTTGCTTCTCTCCGATGGAAGTAAACCTGAATAAAAATATTGGATTAGATACAGTTCTAAAATTTGGTGATGATGAAATGAAGCACACAATTGTTTGTATCTTTCCCAGTATTCGTAAAGAGAATCTCCTACACTTTGTTTAATCCCATATATTTCTTTTCTTATATTATGAGCCTTAGATGTCGGAAATAATTTTTCTAAAAATTTCTTTTCAAACCACTCCATGTAATGATGGATCCTGCTGACAAGTAGTACAACCAATCTTTGATTATATCCTTCAAAGAGAAGGGAAAGGCCCTAAGATTAAGTTGTTTCGAGTTACCCCATGCGGGCGCAATCTATCACATACTAGATGAAATTCTTTCATGTGTTTATGCGAATCCTCGCTGGATTGTCCTCTAAATGTAAGCAAGAGACTCACGAGTCTCAGTTTAATTTCGAACAGAATGGTAGTCTACAGGTACACTATGCACAATGATTGTTGGTTGTAATCCGGCCCCACAAGCTCGCAAGGTTTTCTCCCTTGCTTCTCCCATGATGTTTGTTTGTGTTGGTTCCTCTTCTTCTTGTTTTAGCTCTTCAAATTCTTCTTCTTCTTCTTCTTTTCTTTCCCTTCGAAGTTGCCTTTCCTCATGGTCAATGTCTACAATCAAATCACAAAGTACATTCTGAGAGGAGCGAGACATGCAGAAAAGGAAATTTAATCACAGTTACTATTTTTGGGTTTATTGTTTCTCTTTTTTTTTTTTAATTTGTTAAAAAGGAATTCAAAATTCAAAAGCTAATTGCACGACTCCCAGACAATGGCGCCAATTTGTTCGGATGTAAAAATTGATTTCATTAGTTCAACTTATCCCAAAACAAATTGAAATCCAAATTGGAGGGGGGNCTAAGTAAAAGTAAAAACAGGAATTTATATGATTTTTAGTAATGAGATTGATATGAGAGAGAGTTTTGAAGAAATTCAATGAAAAAGAATCTTGGGGGTTTTATGTTGAATAATCTAATTCCATCATTGACTTAATTGATTTTATCAAATTAAATTGTTCCACAGTTCATTAAGAGTTAGACCCTAATGTCCTAATTAGTTAACTAACCTATATTGGTCACTTATTAGCCAATTAATCTTATTTGATCAATTAACCCTAATTTAGTTCATAATTGCTTCCTAAACATTCCACAATTAATCCCTAAATTACATTAATTTCTTGGATTTTCTTAACTATGACATTCTTGAATTTTAGAAGATTAAAATTAAGATAGATTTATTTGAATGTTCTAAACTAGCAAATCTTTTCAAGAAAATAGGAAAAAGTCCAAATTCTCATTCAAGATTACTAGTTATTGCAACCTAATTACAAATTTTCTATAGAGCTATGTAATTTTGCATACAAAAACCTATAAAAATTGAGTTGTCAATTCAATCTTTAAAATATTTTATTCAAATTTCAGCAAGAACATTCAAGAACAACAAATTGTAAGAAGAATTGATTAATTAAACATAATCTCCAAGAAAATAACTTACCTACTCATGGAGAGGGTAAATATTCAAGCAATCCATTGAATTTTGCACCAAAATATACGTAGTTTGGAGGATTAAAGACAATCTCTCAAAAAATATAAAGAGATTAACTCTCTAATTTCGCTAGAATTTGTATCTCTCTCATTCTCCAAACTCTAATCTCACTTCCAAAACTAATCAATCTGCCTTATTCATTGAGAAAAAAAATGATTTTTTAACCTCTACAGGTCGCAGCGTCGTAATGCTTGCTTACACAAGTCGCGCATGCGTGCTTTCTTTTCTTTCTTTTTTTTCCCCGTCAACCTTCGTAGCGTTGCAATGCTCTAGGATAGTGTTGCAACACTATGCTGTTTTGAAACAAATTGGTGCTCTTTGTCTTCTAGCGTCGACGCAATGTTGTGTCTTCACAAATTCCAGTGTTGCAATGCTGCTTCGGTAACAAAATGATAATTTCTCGACTTCTTTTAATTTTGTGATTTTTGGCTCGTTTTTGCTCCTTTTAGCTCCAAAATTCTTCTAATTGCTCTAAAGTTTTCCCGAGGCTATTTTACCTATAAAGTTGGGATATCAAGGAAATTAATAGTATAAAGTGAGTGAATTAACATGTAAATATAGTTCTTTTCAAAACCTATCACTCAGCCAAACTTTCTCGAAAGTTTTCCAAAAATTTGCATCGCTATTGTAGGTTGCATTTTGATTTCTTCTTTGGTGAAACATAACATAAGATGAATATCTCAAACTCAAGAAAGTCTTATATAGTTTCGTATGAGAATCATGCAAGAATATTTCAACATAGTTTAGAATGTGATAGTCACAAAATCCCGAACTTTAAAAATGTTAGAGAAAGATGCAAAAGATAATTTTTTCTCTTTCTTTTTTAAATAATAATCCAGAAAGTACATAAAAATATGATGGAAATGAAAAGATGAAAAGTCACAAAAAAATTGATATAGGTTTACACTTTGGAAAGAAAGAAAACTAAGATAGAAAAGAAGGAACGAACATAATCTAGTTAGGACTAAAGGGAGCACCTCGATTATATTGAGAACTTCCCTTAGTTTAGGTGAACTCCCACAGTAATAATAAGAATAACCCCATTAATGAATTGATTACCAACACTAAGAAAGGTAAGCATATTTGGCTTGTTGTCTCAGCTAGGAGGCCGCGCCTTTAATTTCAAGCACATAAGATCATAGTCATCACTAACCTCTTTGAGACAAGTGTTACAAAAGTTTGAGGTCTCAGGGCAACTAATGAAAGGGCAAGAGCTTAGCAAGCATGATGTTCACTATAAGCTTGGAATAACAATAAAGGGACAAGCAAAAGCTGATTTCTTAGTAGAGTTAACCCCGACTAAGGCCGAGGATAGAACCAAGGCCAACCAAGAGAGCATCAAAGATGAAGTTTACTCATTGCATTTGACAAAAGTCAAGACCAATAGTGGACCATTTTTGTTGACGGATCTTCTAACATTATAAGGTGTGGTGCATGGATTTTACTAGAATCCCTTGAAGGAGAGTGATATGAATACATTTTTTAGGTTGAATTTTTGGGCTTCAAATAATGAGGGAGAATATGAAGCATTCATTGAAAGACTAAAAATGGCCAAAACAATAAATATCTTCAACCTTAAAGTCTTAAGTGATTCTCAAGTAGTCATGAAGTAAGTGACAACAGAGTACCATACTAAAGAACCAAGGATGGCTGCATATTTGTGTGAAGTCAAGAAATTGATTACATCATTCTCAGAACATGAAGTTAAACAAATTCTCATATCAAAAACGTTAATGCAGATTCTTTGGCTCGATTAGTAGTAATATATGAGACATAGTAGAGTAGACTAGTACCTGTGGAGATTATTTTCAAACCAAGCATACATAATGAAGACATGCTAGAAGTTAACAAACCAAGTGCTCCCAGAGTCAAGTCTGAGGTTACTAAGATTGAGGCAATTAAGTCGAGGTCGAGACTACTAAGGTTTGTGGTTGAGGCTGCTAGGGTCGAGTCAAGGTTGAGGTTGCTGAGATTGAGGGAATTGAAAACATGGCCGAAGCTACAACAGACAAGGTAAAGAAGCCGAGGTTGGCCAACATAAATATGCAGCTCGCATAAAAAGCCACTTGATTAAGAACTCAGTGTCACACTCCCTCCCAGATTACCCTTCTTAATCCAGAAGTGAATGTGACGACAGTAGTTACCAACTCTTTTTTGGCAGTTACTGTCTAACTAACATCCTTAAACTGTTTAGATCCCTGTAATACATATATAACATTCACCAAACTAATGAAACTTTAAAAATAACCTCATAACACCAGGGATCAACAACAACATAACTATATTATATTAACAGGTACAGAGTTCAGTGGGTCCAAATATACTTTACTAGTCTTTAATATGAGCAACACATATGTACAGACATTTACAAAATAAACACCTAAAACTTCTCTTTAGACTTTGAACTTTTAACTAGAGTCCTTGAGTGACAGAGCAGCATGACAGCTAACCTCTGGGGAGATAACCACTACCTGAGAAAAGAAAAACATTTGAAAGAATGAGCTACTCGTCCAGTGAATGAATTAACATAAATCTCATACTTAAACTGAAAGCTAGAAAACAGAATACTGGAACTAAAACATGCCAAGCAAACGTGTACATAAAACTTTTAAAACCATTGTATCTGAAAACATAGCTAAATTGATTCCCGGTTGAGAGAGAACCCTTTTGCTCAATCTCTCAAACATAAGCCTAGGCTGGGGTAAGAACCCTTTTTTTCAACACCTTTCAGCCAATGCTAGGAAAGAACCCTCGTGGTTCAATCCTACTGAACTAATTAACTGTCATACGTGCACGTAGAGCAAACTGGATCCTGACGTCAAGTATCATAACTGAAGTAGTGTACCACTGCTTATCACTGAACTGATTGAATTATTCTGATACCTTCTCTAAGTGCTTTAGTACCAGAATCTTCTCCTTGTACTTCAGTATTGAGCTGAAAATACCTGATAGGAAAACATTTCCATAAAACAAGCTTACTGAAAGCTTGATCTCATAAAACATAGTTTTCATAAGAATATCATTTGCTAACGCATGCTCAACAACATTAAGAGCACATATGCTTTAAAACATAATATAAATACTTGTAACTTAAACATGTCATAGAATCTTCTTTTGAAAACTACCATGGTTCGACCATTGTACCAAAGCATATTTCATAAACTTTGTAACAGCATGCGTTTATAAACTTTAGAGAAAAGCGTTGCTTGGAACTTCTTGTAAAATAACCAACATAAGAGTAATTGTTAATAAAGCATGGATTATTAAAATATTTATAAACCATTTATAAATCATTTATAGTCACTCACAGATCCTTCAAGTTTGCTTCCTTAAGGCTTGATAGGCTTCTCCAATGGGAGTTGAACCTACATATATAAGCATACTACTTAGTGTTTACATTAGCCTTCCTTTTAGGCCTACTCAATAAATCAAGCTCACACGTCAAACCATCACATTGTGCCTCCTACCATTCACTTTGAGGATCGGATGCTTAGCCAATTTAGAGAGATTGGGTGTCAAAAGAATGCACTATTTGATCGCCCACACTCCCCACACTTAGAAAAATTTTGGAGCATCAAACTGCAGATTCAATTTCAAAAATTCATAACTAAATTTCCAGAACTTATCTCAAGGAACTTCCTTCTACAAACTTTCTTAGAATCAAGTAAAAAACATTAATTTAAAATTTCAGCTCAAAATTCCTCGTCATTTTATCTGGAGATTCAAAACTTCATCATTGGCCTCAATTCAAGCAGTTACTTGCTTGTTCAATAATTTCTAGTTCAAAATTAAAAAATATAGAACTCGATTTCAGGCCTCATCTTAAGTTTCATTCTAAAAAGTTGTTTATAACCGAGTTAACAATATTACCTCAAATGTTTAGCTCAAAAATCTTCTCGATTCGTCTTGGAGCTTCAATTCTTCACTGATGGCCTAGATTCACCCGTGAAACAAACCCTTTGCCTTTATTTTGCTCCTTCGACCTTATTTCGGCGAGGTTTCTTTCTAGTAGCACAACTACAGAAAATAGACACATAGAGCTTTCGAATGCCACTGAAATTACACAAATAGCCCAAGTAATATGTCCAACCCATTGAAATGAATTTAACCTTTCTTCCTATGTTACCGCCAAACTACTTCCATGAAATCTCCTTGGGCCTCTTAGCCCACTAATGAAGATTAATGGCTTAGATTTGATTGAGCCACTTTCTTTCCAGTCCACTCATAGCAAACTTCAGTATTAAATCTCATAGGATAGCATGGCCTCTTCTTGGTTTCCCATACTTAGCCAAAATTTGACCATTCTTTCCTACATAGCCATCCGAGAGTTCTCTTGTTCTTTAGTTTACTTTCTTTCCCCGTCACTCCTAACCATAACATAATCTAATTATAACTCATTGGAAAACATCACATAACTTACACTTGCTTGCTTAAGGTAGTTAGGGTTTAGGTTTTTACACTCAGGAGCTAGCCGAGACCGACCTCAGGCATGGAAAGGCCAAGGCCAACCCTGAAGAGCCAGAGTTCGACCATTGAGGAAGCGACATGTAGGCAGAAAATGCCAATCCATGCCATGACATAGAATTTTGTACGTTTTCTTACCCAAGCACACACATCAAGAGGTATTTTCTACCTTTTTAAGGGTAAAGTATCTTCGTCCTAGGCTACATCATGCAGGTAAAATGAAGCTACAGAACTACCACTAAGGAAGCTACTTTTTGTGAACAAGCAATACGATATCTAAAAATAAATAAAACCGAAGACCCATCTAAGGAAATGATGGATAAAGTAACCATCATCTATAGGGCGAGAAAGGATATCAGGAAATTTGGTGAGCCTTGATAGGTTTGATCACATAATATTTTAGTTTAGTTCATGATCTAAGTCTCACCTTGGATCAGAAAAGTAATCTTCTATTACCCTGGCCTATGAGTAAGATGGGCATGACACGATTTGGTGCGTAACTTCATCATGAGGCAAAGAAGCATATTGGGTTATCGATTGAACTGATCGTTCCCTAGATGAGTTATCTTAGTGCCTCTAATCTCACTCGTTTACGATGTTTAATGTGTTTATGTCTATATTTATAGGATCTCGAGCAATTCACGTATTCCGGAGTATTTCTGACCACTCAGGGTTCATATGAAGCAATTAGAAGTCAATCTGCACATTCGGGCTTGAAAAGAGTTGAAAAGGAGAAGTTTGGCCCAAAGTGGTCTGGCTCTGCAGCATTGCGACATAGCACCGAAGACAGAGAGCTCCAATCAGGAGGACCGCTATAGCATTTCCCTGTTGGGACACTGTGCTCTATTCACGCACAACAAGTGAAGGTCATGTGTGGTAGACATCAGTTGGTAGGCACACGCATAAAAGTGTGCCCGCCTGTAGCCCATTATGCAATAGAGCCACAACGTTCAAAGGCCCTATGTTCAAGGGTAAAAGATTCACAACACTGTGAACAACGCAATGGTGCCATCACAATTTCTATATATATTTTCTTATTCCTAGGGTTAAGAATGGTGAATGTTTTAGAAGGAAATTTTCAGAGCATTAGGCTCGGGTTTGGCCATTCTTGGCCAAAACCCATGATGTTACTTTCCTTTTTGCTTTTTGTAATGAAGATTATAGCGTCGAGAATTAGGTTTTGATGAACCACTTATTAGAGTTAGCAAGCAATAAGCAGAAGCAAACAGAATCATTAAGCACTCTAATTCATCAATTTTAGAATTTAAGAAAGCATGTTCATAAGGAAAAAGAGAGTTTCAGAAATTACCTTTGGAGACCTTCTTCAATTCACAAAATTCAGCTTCAATCTCCTCAGTAACAAGATGTGGACTACCAATTGATCTTTCCTACTTTTCTCTTGGACCTTAGATTGATTTGTGGGATTCAAGAATTTGGGGAAATTTTTTAGGAGGACTAGTTTTTCTTCAAAGGTTGAAAAACACTTCTTCAACTTTGAAAATCCAGAAAAAACACTTTGCATGTCATTTTTCTCAGCCAACAACCACTGGTTTTGTTCAACTTGATAGTGCAATCAAATTGCATAATAACTTGACACCACAACATCAAGAAGATAGTGAAATTAGAGGTAGAGAAAATAGGCAAAACCCACTAAAAAATTAAATGGATTCCAAATCAATTTAATTAATTAAAAATAAATTCCTTAATTTGAACTTAAAATCACAATTGATTTTTATATTTGAATTTTCGTAAAATCAGAAAATTCAATTTTTTAATTTTAAATAAATTAATTCAAATAATTAATTTTAATTTTAATTTATTTATTTAATTAAACACTTTGATTAATTAAAATAATTTAATATCCAATATTAAATTATTTACACCACTAATTCCACAAATATGAATCCTCACTCTTGTAATTTTAATATTTAAATCATATTTAAATATTATCCGATTTTCCAATTTTGCTTAATTCGTTAATTAAACTTGTAATTATATCACATATAATTACTAATTTTCTCAATTCGAATTTGAATACTTCAAATTTACTCATCAATCTGTTTTAAGGTTTAATCTGTTTGTGAGCTGGTAGGGAGACTTAATGGACCTACAAATCATGGGCTCAAACGATCCGAGATTAACCGGCTAAACTCTTTAACCCGATTAACCAACATTCATTTACTATCGGGTCACTCCACTAAAGGCCAGTAGTTACACTCCCCTCACAGTAGATATAATTGTATCTACTTGGTATAACCATAATCAGTAAGTCAACCATTCACAGCTTCTTTACCCCGAGATTACATCTTGTTCCTCAAGTCCCACTGATCCTCTAATGAATAATTGGTTTCTGATTCAATCACTAAACCAAGTCCCTCTTGGATCAATGAAAGGGTGGGGCCCTTTGCTCAAGACTCGGAGTCAGCACTTAAGGGAATAACCTCTATATGTCCCCAGCTATCTACCCGATCTTACATCTGAAATGGAAGACTTATTGAGCCATCACTGTTGAGCCAACCTTAACCCATGAATATCTAAGGATAATCCCAAATAAACAGGAGTTCATAGTTAGCTCAGGATTAAGGTCAAGTTACCTAGGTCATCCCTTTTAAATAGTTAATCTTAAACACTAAACAACGTTATAAAGTAAGAGTGACTAATTTTTTGGTTTGATCTTATACAAACTATTTTTATAGGACGTCCTCACTTGTATGTCTCCACATGAACGAATTAGGATCACTTCGTTTGTAGCACTTTACAACAATTGTAACATCTACAAAGTAGGCCGCATCCAATAGTGTCCCTAGAATAAGGTACAGGTACCTAGCCTTATTCGTATATTATAAACCATTTTGGCTATTTACTCTAACTTGATACATTCTTATGTCTCCACATAAAGTTTAAGTACTCATAGTCATGGATCTTAGTTTATTGGATTTAGGTTATTTCTAAAATGAAATGAGCAATTCATGCATTCAATAACAACTTTATTAAATCAAACTTCAATAACATCTATATTGATTAACAAAATAAGTTTATTGTTTACAAACCACAAGTTTTAGGACATAAAACCCAACACCACTAAAGTCCTAAACGTCGATTTTTAGGTTTTCTAGGATATTTTCTATGGATTAATGAGGTTTTGATTAATGGTCTTTGGATTTTCTTATTATTCTTGTTTTCGTTTCTTCATTTGAATTCATGTTTTATTTATGTTCGATTAATGTGATAGATTAGTGATCTCAAAGCTTACATTGAACATGTATGCTATGTATGTCGTAGTTTGTAACGAAAGCATGCTTTACTTGAGGAGCAAATAGGTTTTAGTTATAGTAATGCTTGACGTCTAGAATCATAGGGTCATAAGTAATGAAAGAACGAAACCTAAGGAATGAAAAAGTGTAAGGTTAGATTTAGCCAATTTAATCTAATGTTCTAATCAATCCATGGGCTTAACGTGATCAACTAAGTAAATAGGCTTGCATGAAAACACTTATGAAAAAGCGCTAGGGCGACTTGCCACTCGATATACTGATGTTAAACAAAAAGCATGGACAACAACTATAACGAAAAAAAATACCTACTTCTAGGGGGCACACAACAATTCGTAACCCAGTTTGGTGATAAACACCTACTTCTAAGGGGCAGAAAGCAAAGGAAAGATAAACCACTAATATTAAAGAGTTAAGCAATTTACAACATAGTACACAGCTGTAATACACCGACTACTATAGTGGCTCATGTAGAGCCTAACTCACACGAAACCTAGGCTCCCTTCAGATGTGAGACTCCCTCTCAACTGAACTTAGGCTCCTCCTAAGTATGTTAATATTAATGTCTGACACTTTGACACCCCACAGTGTGTGAGACTCATTCTCACGATGATATATTTCCTCAAGTCAGCGAACTCCCTTCACTGATCACTCTTAGGATCTCCCTAAAATGGAGAACTCCTCCTCCGAAACTAAGTATTAGGCTCCCCCTAAGACTGAGAACCCCTTCTTTGGCAACTATGGCTTAACCTTCCACTAAGCCGTGATAATCTTTAAAGTGTTGCAATCAATGGATGAAGAACTTACACAACGGAATAAAGTGAACAACGGGCAATAACACAATGGAGAACATTTCGGTCGGGATACTGCAAATGTGTTGCTCTCAAAAACACAAATCGACGTAGTAAAACTGCTCATCACAAATAAACCAAGACACTCATTTTATAGACGAATCCAGAAAAGTAAACATCTCCCAAAAGGAGAAAATAAGTCGTGTCGCAATAAAGGAAAATATTTGACTAAATATCACAGTCGAATATTTCTAGATAAGGAAAGTATTTTGCAAGAAAATATTTTGATATCACAATTGGATGTTAAGACTTTATTTGAGGCATCTATAGAACCATTGCCTTAGAGAAAATTATAAAACCAACAAACCAGATCTCCAACAATCTCCTCCTTTAGCTTGTAATAATTTTTTTTATAGGAAAAACACAAAACAATCTACCATTCAACAAGAAGCACAGATGAATGTAAGAATGTCTTGACAAAATAATAACATCAAGAATTCAAAACCATAACCAACCAAGAAAATAATTGAGACATAACCCTCCAAACACAACCAACCAAAACTGACCACCAAACATTACCCCTTTCTGGCTGTAAAAAACACCTAAAAACAGTGTTAGCTCTAAAAAAGAGCTAAGTTTATGGCTATAACTTTCCTATATTTGGGTAATCTTTATGTTTTATTTATCTTATTTTGTAGAAGAATTGACCCAATGGAGAAAGTACGTTGCAAGGGTGAAGAATCAAGCAAAAAGGGAGGAAAAACCGGAAGTTAAACACACTGCTTAGATGCCGAAGGACAACTCTACCCGGTTCTAGCGCTGTAACACTCTTCACAAGCCTAATTCAACCCTCATTTGATGCTGAAAGGCAATAGCATTAAGTACAGGGTAGCAAGCAGAAAAGAGTGAATTTTGAGAGTTTAGTCCGGCTTTGGGAGCCATTGAAGCCAAATTGTCGAGCGATTAGCGCCATAGTCAGCCTTGACTCTCTTTTGATCATTGTAATTCCAATATGCCTTTTAGAGGCTATGTAATTTTCTTGGGATAGTTTGTATGTCTTAATTCTTGAAGTTTACTAGTTTAATTTATTCAATTGTTATGAAACCTTTGGGTGGATTCGTTTTATTAATTATAGAGTTTTGATAAATTTTTCTGAAAAATTAATTTATTGAATTTCTTGTATGCAAAATCATTCTAGCATGTGCATAATTGATCGATTAAGTTGCATGTATTAGGATCGCATGTTTAGGGTATATATTGTTTCTAGCCAAATTCATGTATGCCCTAGTATAATCCTTCCTAATAAATCATGCTATAAGATGTGATTGTCCGGCTTGTAGTGTGTCTCAATAATTGAACCCTTTCTTAATGCTTTTTAGTTTTAACTTGTATGTCGTTGCGAAGGAAAAGTTATAAACTGAATTAGTGCTGATTTAGATTTTTATCAAAATTGGCTAATTGGGCTATTAGAATTTCTAATAGGTTAAGAAGTTCATAGAATTGGAGAAATTAACTAGTACTTAATGACAGAAAATAAAAAGCATATAAACTAATCCCAATATTTCTGTCAATTTGATTCAACCCTTTTCTGCGCTAACTCTTATTTTTCCCTGTTTGATTTTTTAATTTATTTTACAAAAAAAAAAAAACCATAAAAAACATTTCAAATGGAATTCATAAATTGACCTAAGTTAATTCAATAGTCTCCCTGTGGATTCGACCCCAATCTTACCACTTTACTACATTTGTGGTATAAGTCTTGGATCAGTGAAAATAAATTATCTTTACTCTGGCCAGGAGCGGTTACGACAACACTAATCCCGAAGGCCGAACAAACAAAAAATCCGCGGTTGATAAGAGGAACCTTCTGCATCACTAGACAAGACAGACCACATATGATCTGTAAAACCTTTTCCATTGCATCCTTTCTCTCCTAAAGTTGGTGCACCAAAGACTTATTGTCACGAGATTTAGTGGAAAACAGTTGGATATGACTATCGAACGAAGAAACTATTAAATCTTGACTCGAGTCATCAAGATTATAAGTGATCCTGGTAGTGTCTAGATCAGGAACATGGTGACCTTGCAGAAGTTTAGGATTGATGGAGAAGAAACTTAGAGATGGGCCAACAACACGTGAAGTAGTGAGAAGATCAGGCTTCAGAGATAATAGGATACCACAGATAACGCGAGGAAACAAATAGGAAATTCAGAGTTGTGGACCTAATGTGACATTTAACTTGATTGATTACAAACACACCATAATTGAACTGTGATCTAGTCCCAATATGATATATTAAGGTAGCAAGAGCAATAGAAAAACCAGATTTGTGCAAAGAATGACATCTATTATAAATTCCAATCTTATGCAAAAGGGCATATTTAACACTTAAGGCAACTATAGATAGTTGACCCTTACATGGCCAAGTGAAACGATCTTCTCCAATCAACTCAAACATTAAATCTCTTGAAGAAGGACGTTATCCTCTCACATTTTTAGGTACATTACGACAAATAAATTGGTTGATCATAGCAGTAGAGAAACAAAAGCATGTTACCTAATGTGTACCTTATCAAATACTGACATTACAAATGTAATACGAGCATACACACTTTCATATTAAAAAAAATCAGAATAGAAACATTAGGACCCAAAACAGTGACAGAAGTATGAACAGAAAAAAAAAAAAAATAGAACCAAATTCATTAATAACAAGCCAAGCCAAACAACTCTCCCTCTTTCTGGCAAAAAAAAAAAAAAAAAAAAAAATCAAGCACGCCTTTGAGAAGAATAACCCGCACTAGTTCTGGATAGATAGGATCAGCAAATTTTAAGGACAAATTCACAAAAATCTCTCTTACAAGTTGGGAATAATAAGGTTTCAGATTCAACACTATTCTTTCTAAGCTGGCATTAAGAGGCAATTCCATTAAATCAAGATAATCTTGGGTGCGCTCTGACAGTTCTTTTTCTTCAATAATATTTCTCTTCACCATATATTTCCACAAACTAGCGCCCTCCTCGGTATGGAAAGATACTCTATCTGGTGACCTTAATATCAAGATTGCAATGGAAGCCTTAGTTGGAATCCTCCTCAAAAGAAGACTTTTCATAGTCATTGTCTGATGTCTCATGTGAAGCATCAACATCAACTGCAACAACAATGTCATTGTCAGTATCAACACCAACATCGACATTCTTATTTGATCTCTTTGGCCGAAGCTCAGCAAGAGGATTATTATCATCAATATCTTCATTAGAACCATTTGTAGAATTAGGGGATTTTTCAGGATTCTGTTTACTGGTTCAGTCATGGCAGTCAATACCAGCAAAACTGCATCCTTCAAATTCTCATCAGTAGACAATGTGTTACCAACAAAATCATGATTCACATTTCCTGGTTCAGTCATGGTAGTTGTCTCAAGAGAAGCATTAACACCCTCCTTAACAAAATGCTTAGATTTATCAACAACTTTTTCAACATTCAAATCAACAGTAGCCGTCACATGGAGTGTGGATATAGAGACAATTGTCTCAAAAATTATTTTACCAACAAATTCATTTAACAGATTCTTATTGAATACATGAATATTTTCTTTTTCTATAACAGCAGAATCAGAAGTATGTGTTCCCTACCTAGTGCTCCTTTCAAACACCATAATTAAGACGATTGTCACATTGATGAGTCCTTTTTGTTACCAAACAAGATAGGCCACATTCAATTCGAGACTGGTCCAAAAAATTAACTGTTATGCTTTCAAAATGCACAGACCCAAAGCAGCTCTCAGGGCCTCAAATCGATCAGCCTCTACAAATCTTTTGGGTGGAGTAACATACACTTCTTCTTTCAGATAACCATATAGAAAGGCACCCTTTACATCTATTTCGTATAGTTTGAATTTTAGAAGACCAGAAATACCAAGAACAAGTTTAATTTCTTCCAGCCTTAAACCGCTAATCTTGCTTTATTTGTAATTACATTCCCATTTTCATCTGTTGAAGATCCATTTTGTCCCAATTACATTCACAGGCTCAAGTCTAGGGACAAGAGTCCATACATCATTTCTAACAAATTGCCTAAGTTTCTCTTGCATTGCATTGACCCAACATTCATCTTATAGGGCTTCTATGTCATTCTTCGGTTCTATTGGGAATGTCCTAGAACTCGCAGTTTGTGTTAAAAATTCTATTTTATCAATAACAATGACTTGTTGATTTTGCATCTTATTATGAAAATCCAATAAACGCATCTTTGGCTATAGTCTGAATGCTGTAACTTTATGTAGTGACATATATAGGATTAAGTTGACAGTATATAGCCTAAATGGTCTAATAAGTATATGGATGAAATTGGGTATCTCATCATGGTAACACAATTGGATGTGACCCACTCTGTAGCTGTTACAAGAAGTTGTAAGGTACTACAAGCGATGTGATCCATAAATCGTTCATGTTGAGACATGAGAGTGGGGGCATCCTATGCAATGAGTTTGCATATAGACTGAACCACAAAAATAGTCACTTTTCTTTATAACGACCGTTTACTGTTAAAACTGACTATTTCATTTATTATATAACCTAGGTTAACTCGATCTTAATCCTGAGCTAGCTATGAACTCCTTTTTGTTCAGGATTATCCTTTGATCTGCAAACGGTGAGAGTAGTCCAATAGCAATGCTCAATAAGCTTACCATTTTGGGGATAAGACTTGATGAATAGTTAGGGACATAGCCTTACAAGATGGAATTCACTCCTACCTTGTTAGTTGATAGGTTGTTCTCTTAAGTACTGACTGTAGGTCTTGAACAATCGGGGCCCCGCCTTCTCATGATAAAGAAAGGATTTGATTCATAAAGATTATGAATCAGAATTGTTCATTAGAGGATCAGTAAGAACATAAGAAACAAGATGTATTGATAGAGGTAAAACGATATTTTTGACCTAGCTGTGATTACGAACAACTTGCGAAGGATCGACTTACTAATTATGGTTATTAAGTGGACATAATATATCTACAGTGAAGGGAGTTCAACTATGGGCTATAGTAGAGTGTACCATTAGTTAATGAACGGGGGTTAGATCGGACTAATGAGTTTAGCCGATGAATCTTGAATCATTGAAGCCCATGATCTGTAGGTCCACGTGGTCGCCCAACGAGCTCGTAAATGGATAAGCTCGTTTGTGCGTTGTGATGCTCTGTCCAGGGGCATTTTTATTCGTCATGTCCTTTTGAAGCACAGTTGCTCAAATTAGCTCCTAATTGCTCCAAGTTAATCCCGAATTGCTCATAATGGCGAATTCTACCTCCAAGATGCTCGATACCAGTAAAATCACTAAATAAACACATTAAACATAGTAACGACTAGAATTAAGAAGAGGAAAATAACACATTTTCGGTGCTATCAAACACCGCCAACTTAATTCTTGATCGTCCTCGAGCAAGGTAGAATCACACATTCACAAAGAAAATTATGTTTACTCTATCACAAAGGCTGTTACTCTCGTCTCAATAGTCTATAAGGATGAGACTTTCAATAAAAAATGAAATTCGATTACAATCAATCAATGAAGCATATTTTAAAAATGATTCTAAACTATTCATGCACGAGTGAGTGAAAAGCCCTACTAATTAAGCTCGCAAAACCTGGAATTGTTTTATAAGGCCCTCAATTCATTTTCCTTCTATACTGGCTTGAAGGTTCAAGAGCTAAGCTTCCTAGACTCAACTTTGTAATGACACACTTAAGGAAACCAAACTTTTATTCTATTTTTTCTTCACTTTTTTTTTTTTACTTTACACGAAAGAAGAAACCTTATCTATCGTTTTGGCTTGCCCACATGGGTGTCATGCGAGTCATTCAACTTCAAGAAATTTTTCCTGACAAGGTGCTGAAGCTTACTCATTTCTCGGGGTACTTTAGCTCAAAGGGAAACTATGAGTGTCATAACCACCCCAGGTACCATAACCCCAAGTAAGAGAAGTAATCCCCTTAAAAAATAACATATAAACTTGCTTTTACTTTACAACACGCTCTGCCTTTTAAAAACTTTCTTTTTACATATTCTACACTTGGCTTTTACAATACAAAACAAGAGTTTTTCAAAAACTTAAGCATGCAGTACTAGGTTGAGCTTTCGATCACTTACCATGTATCACCTAGGCCTTTCGGAGTGACAACAAAAACATAAGCCCGATAATACAACTCTAAGCATGCAAGTCCTAATTTCCTTGGACAAGGAACTTAAAGATGCATGAAAGATAAGAATTTTTTTTTTAATTTTTAAAAAAGGGGCTAAATCGTGATCATGCTCTTTAAACATAGTTTCATGCAATCCTAATCACAAAAAAGGGTGTGTCATCAAATACTCATCATAACAAACCAAGCAAGAGAGCAAGCAAGCAAATTAAAGCACACAAACATCGTTCGAGCACAGCGCAGGACCCCAACAGTCACAACATACCCCACTCCAAACTTAAAATGATACATTGTCCCTAATGTATCTCTAATTTAAGCCCAGTACAATAAAAGGGTCAAGGGAACAAAAAACCTACCCTGATGACGTTTTCGCACACAGAATGATGGTAATGAAGGAAATCAGACATGAGGATTTCCATGAGCAGTGAAATGATCGTTCCAAATTCCATTCGTATTTGAACATACACAATTACAATCAAGAAACGAAAACTTACAGGACATGCACAATATGAAATTACCGCATGCTTTACATTAAGATCAAGGGAAAGATTAAAAATACCTTTGAAGACTCATCTTTAAACTCCCTTGATCACGAACGCTCGTTCAATCTCCAAGACTTCAACACACGAACACTCGATCATAGCGACTGCAACACAGCACGATCAATCAGCAACCACGAACTCATCAAATGACTTCTAACACCTCGACACAGTCGAGTTGAGTAAGACACCATGACAATGGCTACCTTGGTATTCTCGATGTAAGAATCCAGAAGTGTGGGCTCTATGTGGACTTGGTTAGGGGAAGAGACCGGAGGAATAACAATCATGTAAACGATTGAGCAAGTGGGAGATGACAAGAGTCTATCGTATAGACGATGCCCAATCGTGATTGAGTAGTGTCACTCCACGATCGTTTAGTCTCTTTACAGCTATCGTTTAGTGCATCCTATTCACTTGACAACAAACAGTGATTGAGTTTCCGAGAAATAGCAACTCTCACAACAACTACTAAAATTAGGAAAATATTTTTCCTTTTATCTCACGGTTAGCATGGAACTACCAATAACCTCTCACTCAATTGATTATTAGAGAAAAAGATATAATTATCCAATAATTAATATTATTATAAATATATATAATAACCAACTTACCATATTATATTTCTAACCTATAGTTTTAAGATTTCATCTCATGAAATATATAAACCATATTTCTTTTTTTATTTTATGGTACTTAATGTAAATCTCATTTACATTAATCCTCTACTTGATGTATCTCATACATCACACCGATCATATCATATATAATCGAATTTCATCTTGTCAATTTTAACATTCAAATCAACACCAAGAACTGATTTTCAACTTGAATCCATTGAGCTGCCAAGGGGATCTTATGGACCTGTAGCTTGAAGCTCCAACGACATGTGAATAACTGACTAAACTCTTTAGTCACGGGATCCACCATCCGTTAACTTCCAGGCACTCCACTAAAGACCGATAGCTGCATTCTCCTTACTATAGATATATTATGTGTCCATATCAACCAATCAACAGTGCGATAACCCTTCATAGATCGCTCGTAAGTGTAGCTGGGCCAATAACCGTTATGCCTCTGTAGTTACATCTAACTCCTTATGTACCACTGATCTCTCTAATGAACATAACTCATAGTCCTACTATGACTAAGTCCTCTCTTCCAAAGAGATGTTGTGGCCACTATGTTCAAGATCCGGAATCAGCCCTTAAGGGAGCAATCTATCTACTTACCCCTGCTTCAGGGAAGGAGTGAATTTCATCTTGTATAACTAGGTTCTCATCTCCAAATCAGACAAATCCCCATACTAATTAAAGAAACGCCCTCAATCGAAGGAGTTCCCAAAACACTCAGGATTGAGGTCATGTCACCTATGGTCGTTTAGGTGAGATGTAAGTCTCAAGTATCAACGGGGTTATATAAAGAAACTAGTCATCTCGTGGTCTGGTCTTATACATGCTCTTTGTATAGGACACCCCTGCTCGCATGTCTCCATCTGAATAGTCAGGATCTACCATCTGTAGTAGTTCACTACACTTTCGAACCTCTACAAAACAAGCCACATCCAAAGTGTCACCAGGATTAGGTATCCCTCCTTAATCCTTATAGTATAGACCTTTTTAGGTTATCACTTAAGGCATGATCCACTTGTATATCTCATATACATGCTTAAGTTTACATACAATAACCATGGAGCTTTGTTTATTGGATATGAGTAAATGCCAAATAAAATAACTCTTATGTTATTCATAACAATGTGTACTGTTTACAAACTACGAGACTCCGGGAGAATTATGACACCAATCCCAATAGGTAAGAGTGCTGTCGTAAATTGATCTTCTGTTTTAGGGCTGAGAGAAAGAACATACACAAGAAAAACAAGAAGTTAAACTAGAAAGTAGTAAAGGAAAGTAGTAAATTTTTCACCTGGCTTCCTCCAGGAAGGGCAAATTTTTAATGTCGATTGCTCAATGTGACCTGTCTTCTGTTAAGGTACAAATAAATTCTCGTATTTCTCTGGTACTTTCTTGGATGAGTCAATAAGCCCAGTAAGGCTATAAGGCTTCTCATCTTCTAAAGGAAACCAGACAGATTGCATTTTGAAAAGGTAAAAAGAAAGAATCAAAAGACTTAAGTAACTCTAAAAAGTCCAAAGAAAGAAAAGACGTAACAAACTCTTGTGGACTAGGAGAACAAAACTCGAATATATACAAAATACCAGGAGTTAGAACAGGGCAAGGCCTTTTAACCTCTAACTCTATTACCTGGATCTCATCGGATTTAGGCTTTGAATCCTCCTTAACCTCACAAATTGGAAAGCATGGAGTGACGTCTTCATCATCACTAGAGTAGTAGCATTCCACAAGGGACTCTGTCTCTTAGGTATAGTTGAGTTTATCGTCGCCCGTAAACCCTAGCTATACAAATAAAATTTATAAATCACCGAACGAACTACTTATACTAACTGGTAGTACAAGCGGCAAGTCCGGGGTCGAACCTCAGGGAAGCATGAAAGATTAGTTCATCAAGCTCGTTTTCAGTTAAAGTGGTAAATCTGTCTCTTATACACATCTAGATGTGTATAAGAGACAGGTCTGAGGTCGAACCTCAGGGAAGCATGGAAGATTAGTTCATCGAAGCTCGTTTTCAGTTAAAGTGGTAAATTGGGGGGGTTGGTGTGGATTGATAATTGAAAGTGCATGAAAATAAAGTGCGAGAAAATAAAAGATAGAAATGCAATTAAAGGAAATGACCTAGCTTAAGGGAATTGGAATCGGCCAATATAATTTTTGTTCACCGAGTCATTTAAATGCAATTTTGGTTTATTGACTATGCTTAGCCCAATTTATTGGAATCCCAATCAATGGTCCTAATTACTTAATTAATCAACACGTATAGAAAACGAATCTGTTCCATACAAATTAACAAATCGCATTAAGTTCTAGGTATAACGCTAGGATGAGTGTTCGACTTCCAACATCTAATCAAACATTCAATGTGGTTTCTCTCTAGGTTGATAGAAGCAATACTATTTTTTTAGGCAACATATCTCAGGCCTAATGAATCACATGTCTAACTAACCTACTTCTTCCACTGGGATTAACCTATAATTAAATGTCACCTATTACAAGCCAATCTCCATGCATTAGAATCACACAAAAAAATCATTGGTTGTCAGTTAATAATAAAAATCATGCAAGTAATTAATGCTAAATTCAGATTGAAACCCATAGAATAATAAAAAGATTAAATTCAAACAAAACTTCCAAAAATTACATTGTTCCAAATTCCCCTAAACTAGAAGATAGCTAAAACTTACCTTCCCATGGAGATGGAGAAGACAAATCCTGGCATCGTTCCATTAGTTACATGAGATGGGAGAAAAAGGGAGAAAAATATAAGTGGAGAGGTGAGAAGAGAAGAAAATTGGCTTAGGAGCCGATTGGAGTTCGGTCCTCCTATATTAAATCGAAGATAGAAATATATAGCAGTCGTCACAGCGTCATGACACTGCAACGCTGTGGGCCTTGCTGCGCACATTTGTCAGTCATAATCAAGAGCATCGCGACGCTACTCTGTGCTCCAGCAATGATCAACTACTATCTTGTAGCATTGCATGATTCTCATTTGGGCGTTGTGACGCTTCATCCAGTGGCATTTTTATCCGTTCACATCCTTTTGAAGCTCGGTTGCTCAAATTAGCTCCAAATATCTCCAAATTAACCTCGAATAGCTCGTAATGACTAATTCTACCTCTAAGATGCTCGATACCTAGAAAGTCACTGAATAAACACATTAAAACATAGTAACGACTTAGAATTAAGAAGAGGAAAATAACACAATTTTGATGCTATTAGGCACCCAACCTTTTCCATATACTATACACCATTTAGGTTATTACTTAAACATGATCTACATGACGTTGGGTTTCATGTCCTAAAAATCGTGGTATGTAAACAATGGAACTTATTCTGAAAGTTCAATAAGGTGTTATTGAATAGATGCATTGCTTCATAAAAATCCAATAAACCTAAAAGTCCCTTGACTATTGGATGAGTATTTGAACTTTATGTAGAGACATAAAGGTGGATCAGGTTTGAGTAAATAGTCAAAATGTTCTATAGTATATGAATAAGGTTGGGTACCTTATTCGGGTAACACTATTGGATGCGGCCCGCTCTGTATTTGTTACAAAGAGTTGTAACGTGCTACAAACGAAGTGATCCTAATTTGTTCATGTTGGGGCATGAGAAGTGGGGGTTTCCTTGATCAAAAGGGTTTGTACAAGATCAGACCATGAAATCAGTCACTCTTACTTTATAACGTTGTTTTCTTTGTAAGACTGGCTATTTCTAAGCGATGACCTAAGTAACTTGACCTTAATCCTGAGCAAACTATGAACACCTGTTTATTTGGGATTATCCTTAGATTTGCATAGGTGAGGGTTGGCTCAACAGCGTCGGCTCAATAAACTTCCCATTGCAGGGGTAAGACCAGATAGATAGCTCGGGACATAGGGTGCAAGATGGTATTCACTCCTACCCACTTTTAGGGATAGTAGAGAGGTTGTTTCTTTAATTGCTAATTCTTGGTCTTGAACAAGGGGACTTGCCTTCTCATTGGCCCGAGAGGGACTCGGTTTTGATGATTGGCTCACAAAACAATTGTTCATTAGGGGATAAGTGGGGACTTAAGAAACAAGAGGTAATTTTGGGGGTAAAATAGAGATTCGACCCAGTCATTATTACGAATAACCTGTGAAGGGTTGACTTACTAATCATGGTTATATCGAGTGGACATAATATATCTACAGTGAGGGGAGTTCAAATATGGGCTTTAATAGAGTGATCCATTAGTTAACGAATGGGGGTTAGATCGGTCTAATGAGTTTAGCCGATTAATCTCGGATCGTTGGATCCCATGATCTGTAGGTCCACGAGGTCCTTCTACTTGCTCGAAAATGGATTAGCTCTAGAGTAGCGTGATAAGTTAATTTGAAACGCTTAAATTAGAAACAAACAAAATTGGAGAATATATATTTAAATATGATTTAAATATATGAAGATGAATTTGTGTAAAAATTAATTTAATATTGGATATTAAATTAATTAAAATTATCAAAAATTTTTAAATGATTATTTATTAATTTTATCATGAAATTAATTTATAAAATGAATTTATAAAATGAATTTATAAAATTAATTTGTAAAATTAATAAATTTTGATTTCAGAAATCAAATATGATTTTAAAATCAATTTTGGATTTTGGAAATCGAAAAAACACAAAAAAGAAAATTTTGATTTTTTAACTTCATCTTCAACTAGCTCACAAAGAACCCATTATCTTCAACCATCAATAACTTCAAGCATGAGCTGCATCCCATGGAGCAAATCTCTTTGCATGATAGTCTGTAATATATTGAAGAGATTGGGGTGAAGTTGAATTGATTGCAACCAATAGAATTTTAGTGGAAAATTCGGGTAGAAGAAGGTGTTCTTCGTTTGGGTTGCTGCAGTGAGCATTCTCCAAGTTCCCTTTGATTCCAGCTTATTTTGAGTCCCCCAACTCAATTTACAGCACCAAAAGAATAGTAAGGAAGATCTTGTTGTAGTCTACATAAAAATTTGGAGGATTTAGGAGCTAAAAATCGAGATTTCAATGGTTCTTCAAAGGTATGTCTTGAAACCCATTAAATTTTGCTTGAGCATGTTTTCAATTCTGCAAAAATTAATCAATTAGAGTGCTTATCGATCCTCGTTGCTTTCGCTGCGTGCTGCTACCTCCAACAATTGGTATCAGAGCATCAAATAAGCATTCAATTCTGTTTAATTTATGTTTAGTGGGTGTTTTATATGTGAAATATGAAACTGCTGTACTGATATGGTTTTCTGAGTTTGACTTTTAATTTCTCTTAAATTTCTTGTTTAAATTTGTAATTGGCTCTTTTTGATGAGCTTATATGTCTTCCCAAGAGTATGTAATTTTTTTGGAGTCATTAGAGTTGAAATTAAGCTGTAATTCGAAAAAACAAGCGATGAGGCTGAGTTACAGATTCCAGAAAATCAGTCTCTGTTCATGTTGTCGTTGAGGTTCAGTAGCTAAACGATCGTTTAACTTCATGCATTAGACGATGTGAAAAAAAGCTAAACAATCGTGTTGCTTCAGTTGTTGATCGTTTAGGTGTTGTGTGTTAGATGATCGTGTACCTGCGGGAGCTAAGCGATGCGTTGTATTGCTATGCGATGGCACTACACGATCGTGTAGCTTCGGGTGGGAGCAAGTGATAGTGCTACACGATCGTTTACTTTTGATTAGGAGCTAAGCAATGCATTGAGTTGCTATGCGATAGCACTAAGCGATCGTTTACCTCTATGCGGCAGCTAAGCTATGCATTGAAGTGCTAAGAAATAGCACTATGCAATCGTTTACTTGTGCGGCGGTAGCTGAGAGATGGGTCGAGAGCTATGCGATAGAATTAAGCGATCGCTGTCCTTGTGCGTGTGTTAAACGATCATGACAAGGCATTAGACAATGGCGCTAAGTGATCGTGTAGTAAATTGTCTGTGCTAAACGATGGAGCTGTGCGATAGTGTTGGACACTAAGCGATCGTGTAGCATCCTCCGACACTAGACGATGACACTATGCGATAGAAGGCAGACACTACACGATCGTGTAGCTTTGTTAAGTGATATGCGTTGGCTGCTAAATGATCACGCAAACAATAATTGATCTGGCAAAAGTATAACGATGGTCTTCAATGTTAAATGATCAGCCTTAGCGAGATTTTGAGTGAGAGTGAGAGTAGCCAGTTCGACCGGTTCCCTTGAGGTTCGGTCTGGTTCAGCCTCAAATGGTTTTTGACGGGTTCGGTTCAGACTCTGCTAGTTCGATTCAGACGGTTCGAGTCTGGTTTAAGCGTTTCGGAGCGGTTCGAGCGGTGTTGAAGCTGGTTTTTGTAATATTAGGCTTTTGCTTGCTTGTTTTTGTCAAAACTAAAACCATATCAGTCTGTGTTTAATTATTTATGCATTTGATGTATGTTGTAATTAGATAAATCTTGTATGTGCATATAAGATGCCATTTACCTTTAAAATCCCACCATAGGAAGCATGCAACATGCATTGAAAGTATGTTATAATTTGTTATAATATATAGTATGTATGTTAGGGTTTCTTGTATTTAATATAAGTGTTATATTAGATATTGAATGCTTGTATGTCTTGGATATTTAGCATGTCTAAAGTTTTATAAGCTGTTATAAAATTGAGTTAGACATTTAAAATTCATAACAAAGAACAACTGCATGCTTACATAGGTTAACCACATTTTAGTAGTTAAAATACGTCGTTAAACTTGTAAAACTAGGGTTACAAAGTCAACCGGTAAATAATCCTTTCAAAGGCTAGGGGTATTTAAGTTGACGGTCTACGAAACACCTCTTACCTAGGGATTATGGCTGAATAATTGAGCATTGGTAACCGCTTTTATGAGTATTCATGAGCAATGTGAGGTAATAAAATTATTTATCACCTAGAACTCATAGGTTTAAGTCCATTTATAAGTGTTATACTTGGATAAACCACATAGACTTAGGGTTGTTTTTTTATTAGCCGAAAAAGAACCTAAGTATGAATTTACCCATAAGATTAGAACACTTCAGTTGTAGTCAATAACTTCTATATGATAGAGTTATTATAAAACTTCAGTGGGAGATTAATAACTATACGGTACGTTATTTTTAGCTCTTGCATCCCTAAGAGTTCACAGTCTGGATTTAAGCAGTACTTCGTGTCACCCTGGAAGTGACCTCCATTCGGAAAGTATCTTTTATCTTAAACTTTGATTCTGGTGAATAAGGGGAAGTTGTTCGAACAGAAATCAAGTGTACGATTTCAATTGCCATGTCTCTACATAGTTCACACCGTGAGATTCATATAAAGCTTCGTGTCACCTGGAAGCGACCTCCATTCGGAAGGTAGATGTATGAGTCAATACCAACGTGAACGGGAGAAGTAGTTCATAGTAAGTGGGTGAAGGAAATGTGTCAATATATCCTACAGTATCCTCTATTAGTCTAAACCGTGAGATTCTTATGTTGCGCATGTTGGTTAGCTTTAAGCGGCCTTTTGCTAGTCGTTTAACGATGGCTATCCTCTTGGAGGGTTGTAACATAGGATTCAGAACAACCCAGGGTTTAGTAAAATGAATAGGGTCTTATAGTTCCGTCTTGAGTATTGTCTTCTATTTCAGAGGCATAGTCATACCGTTCTGTAAGATCCGTTAAGTGTTAATAAATTTTGACCAAAAGCGGTACCTAAATGACTATCGGAATATTAGTTATTCTGGAGATAGTATTTAGAAAAGAATGTTTTTTTGTAGTATCGTTGCAAAAGAATAATCTTGAGTACATTATTAAAATTTCTAAACTTGATTGGATTTAAAAGAAATTCACTTATAGATTTTGTTTATAATTTCAGAATGAAGAGTTCAATAATACAATTGTTGCCATTGGATAAACTCATCGGGCATAATTATGTTATTTAGAAATTGAATTTGAACACGATACTTATGATAGACGATTTGAGGTTTGTCTTAATGGAGGATTGTCCTCCCATTCCTAGCTCCAACACAAATCGAAATGTTTGGGATGTATATGGTAGATGGGTCAGGGCTAATGATAAAGCCTATGCTTATATCCTCGCCAACCTATCTAATGTTTTGACAACGAAGCATGAGGATATGAGTACTGCCAAAGAGATTATGGAATCTCTGCGAAGGATGTTTGGACAACTGTCCTTCACCCTGAGGCATGTTGCCATCAAGTACGTTTACAATTGTTGCATGAAAGAAGGGACTAATGTTTATGAACATGTCCTAGACATGATGGTCCATTTTAATGTGACAGAAGTAAACAGTGCAGTCATGGACGAGAGAAGTCAAGTTGGTTTTATTCTAGAATCTCTAGAAGAGTTTTCTGCAATTCTGTACGAATGCATTGATGAATAAATTGAACATAGCTTGACTACTCTACTGAATGAGCTACAGACTTACTAGAAAATGTTAAGAACAAAGGGTCTGGAGTCAAAAGTAAATGTTACTAATGCCGAGAAGAGAGGAATGCCCTCCAAGCCTGATGTTGCCTTCTCTTCGACGAGTAAGAGTATCTCTGCGAAGAAGGGTAAAGGGAAAGGGAAGAAGAAACTTGCTCGAAAGAAAGGCAAGTATAATGCTGCAGAAAAGGCAAATGTTTCCACTGCAACGAAGAAGGGCACTGGAAGAGAAGCTTTCCTCAGTGGGAGAAAGGTAATTAGGCTAACTAGTCCCTGGGACCATTTTCTTAGCTCATCTAGTGGGAGAAGTTACTACTTGCTTTTGTCAATCTTGTAAAGAACAAATTGTATATATTTTTGTGATAAATGAAATGTTCATTTTCAGAAATAATGTTTGTTCAAGCAACTTCTGTTAAGAATCAAATTGTTAAAAGCCATTTGTAAATATTCAAATATTTAATGACTAGATCAAAGTATAGAAAGCTTAAAAGATTTCAAGATCTGACTTAACAAAGAGTTGTTAAGACAGGTCAGATGTATCTTACCTAAAGATTTGAGAGTACCTTAATGTAGTGGGAGGAAAGTGTGCTTCCTCTCCATTATTGAGAATAAGATGCAATCCCATATAGTTTATGCAAAAGCCTATTGTATACTAACATGTTTATAATGGTTCTCTCGGCTAAAGTGTTTGAGAATCACCTAGTAGGACTAGGAATACCAGATAATCTAGTGGAAGTGGGAGAAATATCGATGGGTATGGGATGCCCTAGTTTATTATATTTCTCGATAAATCTTAGAAATTCAATCTTATGTATCGGATATATAAGTTACCACTGGAGTTTTGATCCAAATGGGAGTTTGTTGGGTTATATGTCCTAAAACTCGTGGTATGTAAACAATGGAACTTATTCTGAAAGTTCAATAAGGTGTTATTGAATAGATGCATTACTTCATAGAAATCCAATAAGCGTAAAAGTCCTTTGACTATTGGATGAATACTTGAACTTTATGTGGAGACATAAAAGTGGATTAGGTTCGAGTAAATAGTCAAAATGATCTATAGTATATGAATAAGGTTAGGTACCTTATTCTGGTAACACTTTTGGATGCGACCTACTTTGTAGTTGTTACAAGGAGTTGTAAAGTGTTACTAACAAAGTGATCTTAATTCGTCCATGTTGGGACATGAGGAGTGGGGGTGTCCTTGATCAAAAGAGTTTGTACAAGATCGGACCACGAAATCAATCACTCTTACTTTATAAAGTTGTTTACTATTTAAGACTGACTATTTCAAAGCGATGACCTAGGTAACTTGACCTTAAATCCTGAGGTAACTATGAACTTTTGATTATTTGGTATTATCCTTAGATTTGCATAGGTGAGGGTTGGCTCAACAGCACCAGCTCAATAACTCCCATTTCAGGGGTAAGACTGGATAGATAGCTGGGGATATAGGGTGCAAGATGGAATTCACTCCTACCTGTTTTTATGGATAGTAGAATGGTTGTTTCCTTAAGTGTTGATTCTGGGTCTTGAATTAATTAAAATTGTTTAAATTGTTTAAATTAATTAAAATTATTTAAATTGTTTAAATAATTATTTATTTATTTTATAGAAAATTAATTTATGAAATTAATTTGAAAAATTAATAAATTTTGATTTTAGAAATCAAATATGATTTTAAAATCAATTTTGGATTTTGGAAATAGGAAAACACAAAAATGAAAAATTGGATTTTTCAACTTCATCTTCAACTAGCTCACAAAGAATCCATTATCTTCAAGCTTCAATAACTCCAAGAATGAGGTGCATCCCATGCAGCAAAACTCTTTGCATGATAGTCTACAATATATTGAAGAGATTGGAGTGAAGTTGAAGTGATTGCAACCGATAGAATTTTAAGTTAAAATTCGGGTAGAAGAAGGTGTTCTTCATTTGGGTTGCTGTAGTGAGCAATCTCCAAATTTCCTTTGATTTCAACATATTTTGAGTCCCACAACTCAATTTAGAGCACCAAGAGAATAGTAGAGATGATCTTTTTGTGGTCTACATAAAGATTTAGAGGATTTAGCAGCTGGAAATCAAGATTTCAACGGTTCTTCAAAGGTATGTCTTGAAACCCATTAAATCTAATTGAGCATGTTTTCAATTATGTCAAAATTAATCAATTACAGTGCTTATCGATCCTCATCACTTCCGCTGCGTGTTGCTACCATCCCAACACATGAATGTCAACCACATACATGTTTAAGTTACATAAAATAATCTTGGATCTTAGTTCATTGGATTCAGTCACAAATAAAATAACTTTTATTTTATTAGTAACATTTTGTTTATACAAGTTTACAAACTACAAACATAGATATTTAGGACACCTACCCCACTTGTCCTGAAGCTAGGGGAGTGTACAATACAAAGTGCAATACAAGTAAAGTACACAATACAATGAACTAAGGCATACACTATACCCCATAACATCTCCAACTTGTCTTAGACAATATGACACATATCCCATAGATCTAGATTTTTTAGATGACCCTTGAACATTTTAGCCTCGAGAGCCTTTGTAAACGAATGAGAAGGAACTCTAAATATAGAAAACCAATGAACGGAAGTAGATCAAAACCCCATTGTGAAAGAACAAGATATTTACAATCAAACAACAACAGTTATGATAACGAGTAATTTATAACATGCTACATAGATAAAAATAAACAAGGGATCGAGTGTAGTTGATCGTTTAGTAAGTGAGTCACTATCGTATAGTATCCTCGATCGATCGTTTACTCTCTAAAAGCTATCGTACAACCTCTTTCTATTTGTGCGTGGATAATTTGTGTTATTTTGAAAAAATCAAAACTATTACCACTTTAACTTATCCATGGCTTTGACCCATTCATCTTTGTCAACATCCTTCATTTCCTTTTTATAAGATAATGGATCCTCAACTTCATCATCAGCTACTATAGCCAGGATTTCAATTAAATCCATATAGCTAACAGGTGGGTTCGCAACGCCCCTACTGTTGGAATTGCTGTCCTAATTCTCCTGGAGTCTCGTGTTTTGTAAAGATACACATTGTTCAATGAATAAAATAAATGTTATTTAATTCTGGCATTTACTCATATCTAATAAACAAAGCTCCTTGGCTGTCTTATGTGAACTTAAGCGTGTATATGTGATATGCAAGTGGATCATGCCTTAAGTGATAACCTAAATCGGTCTGTAGTATAAAGATTAAGGTGGGATACCTGATCCTTGTGACACTACGAATATGGTCTGCTTTGTAGAGGTTTGGAAATGTTATAAACTAATATAGATGGTAGATCCTGACCATTCATGTGGAGACGTGGAGCGGGGGTGTCCTATACAAAGAGTTTGTATAAGACCTGGACCACGAGATGACTGAAGTTGCATCTCACCTAAACGACCATAGGTGACATGACCTCAATCCTGAGTGTTTAGGGAACTCTTGCCTTTAAGAGCGGTCCTTTGATTGGTATGGGTGAGAGTGGCCAGATTGTCAACTCAACATGCCTACCTTTTTGTGGACTTGTCTGATCTGGGAGTTAGGAACTCAATCCACAAAATGGAATTCACTCCTTTTCCGAAGCAGGGATAAGTAGAGTAATTGCTCCCTTAAGGGTTGATTCCGGAGCTTGAACATAGTGGCCACAGCTTCCCTTTGGAAGAGAAGACTCAGTCATAGTAGGACTATGACTTATGTTCATTAGAGAGATTAGTGGTACTTAAGGAGACAAATGTAACTTCAGGGGCATAACGATTATTGGCCCAGCTGTACTTACGAGCGATTTGTGAAGGGTTGTCGCACTACTGATTGGTTAAGATGGACACATAATATATCTGTAGTAAGAAGAGTTCAGCTATCATCTTTAGTGGAGTGCCTAGCAGTCAACGGATGGTGGATCCCGTGACTAAAGAATTTACTCAATTATTCACGTACTGTTGGAGCTTCGGAGCTACAGGTTCATGAGGTCCCTTTGGTAGCTTGGATTCAGTTAAGGATCAGTTCTTGGTGTTGATTTGAAATGTTCAAATTGACAAGAGGTATTTTGATTATATATGATATCATCGGCTTGATGTGTGAGATACATCTAGTGGAGGATTGATGTAAATGAGATTTACATTAAGTACCATGGAATAGAAAAAGAACTATGGTTTATATGTTTCATGAGATGAAATATTAAAACTATAGGTTATAAATATAGTATGATAAGTTGGTTATCATTTATGTTTATAATAATATTAATTATTAGATAATTAATTCTTTTTCTTTTAAATAACCAAAGTAGTGGGTGGTTAATGGATCATGGTAATTGTGGGTTTAAAAGGAAAGTGGTTTCCTATTTTGAAAATAAGTTTTTACAAAAGTTTGAAAAGAATTTTGAGTTTTCTCTCGGCGTATAGACACTCACGGTGGTCGTCAAGTAAATAAAGATTTACTAAATGACGGCTGGGTGAGCTAAACAATCGGATAGCTTTTGCTAGACGATCGCATAGCTTTATCTAAACGATTGGGCATCGACCTATACGATAGGTCTCAGCCATCTCCCACTTGCCTAGTCTTGTACGCGATCGGTGCTTTCTCCGTTCATCTACCTCATACCAAGGTCGAACAGAGCCCACCCTCTGGATTCTCACACCGAGAATACCAAGGTCTCCTTGTTGGTGGTGTCAGACTCAACTTGACACCGTCGAGGTTTTTTGGAGGCCATTCGTGGTGCTTTGGAGGAGTCCGTTCGTGTTGCAGAGGAGTTTGTAACCGTGGAGATCGTTGAGGACGAGCGCGAAATGTTCGTGTGGTGTTCATGTTGTGTTGCAGTCGTGTAAATCGGGCGTTCGAGGTCACTATTGTTCGAGCAGTCGTGTGCATTGGAGCATGGAGACGCATCCTCATATGAGCGTTGAGTTTGATCTTTGTTATTTTGTATTATACATGCTGTAATTTCTGTATGAATCGTATAACCGCTTGTTTGAAGTCGACTGTAAATGATTTGATGATTCATGATTGTACTTTAGAATAGTCTTGTTCCACTGCTCATGGAAATCTCACTTCTGATTTCCTTCAATTGGTATAAGGGTCAGGTTCTCTAATATTCCAAATTACAAATCTAAATCGAATGCTTTTTACAATCGCGGTGGGTTTCTGCATTTATAGTTAACCGTTTTCAGCATTTGTGGATGAATTTGATGAACGTTTCGGGTTTAAATTGCCTTTTTGTTAAAGCTTTCAGTATTACAAAGTGTTAATTGTAAGGGCCTCTGTGTTTTTGGGCGAAATTAACTTTGCAATCGAGTCTGTAATTCGAAAAGTTCGAGTTCGTCGAGTCATTCATGATGAAGCTTCTGTGCATGGCGATGCAGTTCTCAAGAAAGAAGAAGATCAAGCATTGATCGGTTCATGTAGCCACAGGTAAACGATCGTCGGGATTTAACTCAGCGATCGTTTAGTAGTTTTTCTAGACGATCGTGTAGTATTTTCTAATCAATCGTCTAGCTAATGCTAAGCGATGGGGTAAATCATTTACCATATCGTGTAGTTTGGTTGCGTGATTGCGTAGGCACTAAAGGTAGGTGATCGTAGTGGGAGCATGCGATGCTCGTCGTTTAGTAGAAGGCACGCGCTAGACGATGCAGTAGTTAACAACTTCAGTCGCTTAGTTACTACTCTATGCGATCGTGCGTATGCGATACGAAAACGCTAGCTAAGTGATCGCTTAGGCGATGGTGCTGCATCGCGACATGATAGTGCGCTTAGACGATCACGGAAGGGTGCGCTGTGCGGAGCACAGCGCTAAGCGATCGTGTACTCACGCTTCATCGTTAGTAAAGGTACACGGTCGTGTAGTTAAATAATCTGAACGATCGTTTGGATTTTTCTAGACGATTGTTATAAATGCTAACGATATTTAACTTTGGGAGCGCTGGTAAGTAATAGAGCAAAGAGTTTGTTTTATCGTGTAGACTATCGCGGGGTGCTTAGTACACAATGGATGGTTGGAGAAGCGATGCTTTTGCTGAGCGGTTCAAGACCTGTTTCGCCTGTTGAATATGAGACTCCTTGTCTTTGTAATAGTTAGCTTCTTTTTGGGTTTTGAAGGAAATTTTTACCCGGTTCATTCAAACTTGATTGCTTAAATGCTGATGTATGGTGCTTATAATACAAAGTGTTTGTCATATAGTTAAAATCCCAACTTAGGTTGTGCAATTACTCATGCATCATGTATTATAAATGTTATAATCTTGCATGAAGAAATTACTTAAAAGCATGCGCATGCATCATGAAATATAAGAGTTATATTTTGCATGCAGTGAGCATTATCATGCATCGTCCTTTTATTATAAGTGTTATAGTCTAAGGGTGAATGGAAGCATGTTTTGCTTGTTTCTGCGATTTTGTATGTTATATAAAAGAAGTAGCGATGAATGGACAATGCATTGAGCATGACACTTAGGCTGTTTATAACCGTTATGAATGTCTTGCATGTGTTAGCTTAGCATTGTGGTTGTTTCCGTTTATAAGGGTTATAAAGGAAATTAGACCTAAAATCAATAATTCAGAGTTGCATGCGGACTTTGGGTGAACTCAATTTTTTTTAAAAGGGTTTTAAAATTGGTTTGAGATAGACCTAAGTTCAAATGGTTCTAAAGAATTTAGTAACCTAGATTAATCTTTTAAAATCGGTTTAATAGGATTAAATTGGTTGGAATAAGAGATTAAAATTGTTGTAAACCTATCTATAAGGGATCTTTTGTCTAAGGTGTGTTCTTGCTAGCCTGGGGTTCTTAAGTTGACGGAAACATAACACCCCTACCTGGAAACCTACCTTGAAAGGTGAATTAGATAGATTTTCAACAAGCATGCGACGATTTCATCAAGGACTCCGTTAAAGAGTTTAATGGATGATGATCAAAAGTTATTCAACTATCCAAGGTAAAAGTTACTCTTGGGAAAACCTAAAAGTCACTTAGTTAAAATCCTTAGCCATGTTTTTTCTAAGTTAGCTAAACCCTAGGTTATAAAATACTCAGTGGGAGGAAGAGGCATATCGGATATTTCTATGATTCCACTCACGTTTCTCCCTATATGTTCACACCGTGAGATTCATGCTTGGCCTCGAGATGTCCAGGATGCATCCCCCTTAGGATGGTGTTTGCATGAGTCAATATCAAGGTGGACAGAGAGAGTATTTATAGTAAGTGGGTGAAAGGTGTGTGTCAACACATCCTATGGTCTCTGTCATTGGTTCACACCATGAGATCATTCTGTACGCGTTCGTGTCGCACTGGAAGCGGCCCCCTTAGGATGGGTTTTGTGCAGTTGGCCAATATCAAGGTGAACTCTAGAAATGGATAGGGTCACTTTAAGTTTTGCCCTAATCGCATTTTTCCCTTCGAATTGGCCTTTTGGGACGGACCTCTAGGGGTTAAAATGGCGAGTCATACTTACGAGAGATTGTTAAGTAAGTTGATGATCTCTTGGCCAAATCAATGATGGCTTGTCGTTATAGGAGTAAGAGTTGTTCTGATATTAATGACTGGTTGAGATCTTCTCAATTCAGAGAAGGGATAACTGACATCCCTTAGGCGGCTTTTGTCCTAAACCTTTGAAGCGTCATTATGAAACTAGATATCACACGGGGTTCATGTTAATTTTGCTAAACTATTATTGGATGTTGTTTTGTTTTACAATGGGTATTTGCTTAAAACCTAACGTAGGTCAATGTGTTTTTCTTTTCAGCAACTCGTTAGTATTTCCGTTTAAAACTTTTAAACATGACTGATTACTTACAGTGGATAGAATCATGTGAAACGAATTTCGTGGCAAACGACCTCCATCCTACTACTCTCTAAAAGTTGAGACAAGACAGTAAATGTGATTTATTTGTCTAGGAGACATGTCTGGTAGAGAATGATGAATCTGCCTGGATCCTTCATTCAGGTGCTACCAATCATGTCAGCTCCTCTTACCAAGGATTCCGTTCCTGGCAAATGTTGCCACAGGGAGAGATGACTCTTCGAGTCGGTACTGGTGGGTTGTTTCAGCTGTTGCTGTAGGCAGGCTGAAATTATTTGTTGACAAGAAACGTTATCTGTTACTTAATAATTTTTTTGTAGTTCCTCATATGAAGAGGAACTTAATCTCGATTTCTTGTCTCATTGAAGAAGGCTATACCGTCTCATTTTCTTAGAATAAAGTGTTTATTTTCAAGAATGGAATGGAGATTGGTTATGGTTCAATGGAAAATAACTTATATGTACTAAGGCCGTTAGTCATAAGAACCTTATTTAACATTGAAATGTTCAGTACGACAACAACAGCTAAAAGACCAACGGTTTCTCCAAAGGAAAGCGCCCATCTTTGGCATATAAGGTTAGGTCACATAAACCTCAATAGGATTGAGAAGTTGGTGAAAAGTGGACTTCTAAAGATTTTAGAAGAAAAATCTTTGCCAGTATGTGAATCATGCCTCGAAGGCAAGATGACCAAATGACCTTTTACTAGAAAAGGTTACAGAGCCAAGAAAGCCTTGAAGCTTGTACATTCAGACCTCTATGGTCCGATGAATGTTAGAGCTCGAGGTGGATATGAATATTTCATTTCTTTCATAGATGATTGTTCAAGGTTTGAGTATCTCTTCATAATGCAACGTAAGTCTGAACCCTTTGACAAGTTCAAGGAGTATGAGGCTGAAGTTGAAAACTTGTTAGGTAAGAAGATAAAAACACTACGATCTGATCATGGTGGAGAGTATATGGACCTTCAATTCTAGAACTAGATAATAGAACATGGGATTGTGTCCTAACTCTTGGCCCCTGGTACACCTCAGCAGAATGGTGTATCAGAAAGGAGAAACAGGACCTTGTTGGATAGAATCGTTTTGGGGTTATGCAGTGCAGACTGCATGTTATATCCTGAACAATGTTCCCTCGAAAAGTGTTTCTGAAATACCTTTTGAGTTATGGAGAGGCCGTAAAGGTATTTTACGCCACTTCAGAATTCGGGGCTGTCCGGGACATGTGCTAACGACTAACACAAAGAAGTTGGAACATCGTTCGAAGGTTTGCCTTTTTGTGGGCTACTCCAAGGAAACGAAAAGAGGATACTTCTATGATTCAAGTGAGAACAAAGTGTTTATTTCCACTAATGCTATCTTCTTGGAAGAATATCACATGAGGGATCATAAGCCACGAAGTAAGCTTGTTTTACGTGAGATCTCAAGTGAGACTGAGATTGCTGAGGGTTCAACAAGAGTTTTTGAATAAACCGACAGATCAACAAGAGTTGTTGAGGTCGGGACGTCTAGTCAACCAACTCAAGAGTTTAAGGACCGTTGAGGGCCAACATTGTTTAAGGATGCCCATGCCCATGTTTTGCAATGCAACATGTGTCAAAGGGCGGGTAATATGTCTAAAAGAAATGAAATTCCATTGACGCCAATCTTAGAAGTTGAATTATTTGATGTTTGAGGAATTGACTTCATGGGCCGTTTCCACCATCAGAAGGTCATCAATATATTCTGGTTGCGGTTGATTATGTATCGAAATGGGTTGAGGTCATCACATGTGCCAAGAATGACGCGGCCACTGTGGCAAAGTTTCTGAAGAAGACATTTTTGCTCGATAAAGGACGCCTCGGGGCTTAATCAGCAATGAGGGCTCTCACTTTATCAATCGCATAATTGCCAACTTGTTGACTAAATTCAACGTCAGCCATCGAGTTGCAACTGTGTATCACCCATAGACTAATGGGTAGGCAGAGATTTCTAACAGAGAAATCAAAACCATCTTGGAGAAGGCAGTTAATACTGGTAGGAGGGATTGGTCACCAAAGCTTGATGAAGCACTATGGGCTTACAGGACCGCCTACAAAACACCAATTAGCATGTCTCTGTATGCCCTGGTCTTCGGAAAAGCTTGTCATCTGCCACTTGAGTTGGAATATAAGGCGATGTGGGCATGCAAGAGGCTGAAGTTTGATTTAGCCAGTGCTGGGAAAGTTCGAAAGCTGCAATTGAATCAGTTGGTCGAATGACGAAGGGATGCCTATGAAAATGCTAAGATATATAAGGAGAAGACAAAGAAATGGCATGATGACCGTATACACTATCGGACATTCACCGAAGGTTAGCAGGTATTATTATTCAATGCGCGTTTGCGAATGTTTCCAAGAAATTTGAAGTCTCGCTGGTCTGAGCCATTCCGAATCAAGACAATATTTCCTCACGACGCAGTGGAACTAACAACTTTAGATGGAAACAGCGCATTCAAAGTCCTTAGCCAAATGCAGGATTAAACGGATTAAGCCTTACTATGGAGGCAACTTTGATCGACGCAAGGACACCATTGACTTGGGCAAGTAGGATTAAACTGCTTGCAGGGAAAGCGATTGCAGTAACTCTAATAACTTCTTTCAATCGACCTTCCTATCTATGTTTACTCGCTTTCTTTACAGCTTTCTTTTTTTTTGTATTTCATTCTAATTTAATTTCGCATGTTTCTCTATATCTTAAATTTAGTAGCACTGGTTATATAATTGTTGTGAATTAGTGGATAAATCACCACAAGATCTTTCTGGCTGGCGTTTTGATGAATTAAGAGAACAGGAAGGTAAACTATGAGAGGGTGGGTGTAATAAGTAAGCGACACTATGTATCCAGTACACCCAAATGCATTGCTTGAGAGGTGTGTTGCGCTCGCATATGTCATTTGCCCGTCCTTAGCCAAATGCACTATGTTGAGACATCCTCCAGAAATACGTTAGTTAAGGGGTGTGTTGCCGGGGATGTATGCGTGTTGCCCGTCTCGACAAAAATGTATCTGCCGTTTTATGGAAGTATGGTAGCTGAATTCTGATCATTGCACCCTTCTGAATAAAATTTGTAAAGTAATCAAAATTCTTTGACTCTTGTACAGGAAATAGAAAACTTTGTTAATGCGTCATTGTAATTTATTTGTATATCTTGTTTTAATAGTCAATACAATCCAGAATATATATTCACTTCCACTTTTTGCCGGTGCCTTTTTCTGTATTTTCCTTTGTCAATTTTTGTTAATGTCTTAATTTTATTTTACGATCATTCATTGCGTAGGCTATGATGTAATATATGTTTCCACTTAGAAATATTTCCCATACTTAGTAAATTCTAACTAACACTTAGTTAATTCTTAGTTTAGCAGTACTTTACCTTTTATCTTTCAAAGTTATGCCTCAAACCTTCTTTTGAAATTTCTTCTAAGTGGTTTGTCTAGTCTCTCCAAACAATGCAATGATGACCTTGCTCAATCTTTAAATTGGGGGTGGGGAAGTCTGAGCGATGAGATAAAGATTATGCTGTAGGTTAAAAAAAAAAAAAAAAAAAATGCAAAAACTCCAATGTCTAGTAAGGGAAACCCTTAAAAATATTCCCAACCTGAGAAGAGTTTAGTTGTGAAAGAAGCCTGCTCGTAGTTGATGTTCGTATGACACCCATAGGAGCAAACCAAACGAAGAGTGTAACCATGACCACAGTCTCTAAATAAGAAATGATGCAAATTTTGCTTCCCGCAGATAGATACAATCGGTGTTTTACAAAGAAGAGATAAACATTCTATTTTGAAACCGTAGAAAACATCTTTGAGCAAAATTTTGTCATATAGAAAGAATAAAGTAGGGCTTGGCTAAGAATTAGCAAGGATAGAAGAAAATTGCGAGGTCAAGTAATGTGCCTAAGTGTAAGCATTCAGAGAACCAATCATCGCAAAAAATAAGAGGATATTGGAATTGAGCAGCATGTTTTGGAGAGTCTGTTCGTGTTGCAGAGGAGTTCGTGACCGAGGAGATCATGAGGACGAGCGCAAGTGTTCGTGTAGTGTTCATGTTGTGTTGCGGTCGTGTAGATCGGTAATTCGGGGTCACTGTTGTTCGAGCGATCGTGCACATCGGAGCGTGGAGACACATCCACATATGTGCGTAGAGTTTGATCTCTGTTCTTTTGTATTATACATGCTATAATTTCTGTATGAATCGCATAACCGTTTGTTTGACGTCGACTGTAAATGATTTGTTGAGTCATGATTGTAATTTGGAATAGTCTTGTTCTGCTACATCGAGGTTCCCTAAACTCTTGAGGTGGATTTCACCTACTAGATGAACTTCCATAAAAAACTCTTGTTGATGTAGCGGGCTCTTCAACAACTCTTGTTGAAGTTTTAGAAGTTTTTTTGGAAAGCTCACTCAACACAACTTTACTTCTCGGATTGTGCTCCCTTATATGATCCTCCCCAAGAAAACTAGCATTTGTCGATACAAACACCTTGTTTTCTTTAGGATCATAAAAGTAACACCCTCGTGTCCCTTTGAGGTAGCCTACAAATAGACATGACCTTGAACATGGTTCCAGTTTCTTAGGATTAGACTCAAGCACATGTGCTGGGCAACCCAAGATGCAGAAGTGACGCAAACTAGCTTTACCCCGTTCTACAACTCCAAAGGTGTTTTGACAAACTCTTGGAGGGAAGACATTTGAGGATAAACCCTAAAACGAGGCCGGTAAGGAAGCGTAACTCATCATCGATCGAACCATGTCCAACAGGGTTCTATTTCTCCTCTCTGATACACTATTCTATTGAGGTGTACTAGGTGCTGGGAGTTGGGAAACGATTCCATGTTTTATCAAATACTTTTGGAACTTTGAATCCAAAAACTCTCCACCTAGATCAGATCGTATACTTAATGCGTTTTCAACTTCAGCCTTGAACTCTTTGAACTTTTGAAAGGATTCTGACTTATATTGCATTAAATAAACATACTCATACCTTGAATAATCATCAGTAAACGTGATGAAATACTCGTAGCCTCCCTAGCTCACACATTCATCGAACCACAAAGATTTGGAGGCTCTTTAGCTTTATAACCTTTTCCAGTAAAAGGTCTTTTAGTCATCTTGCTTTCAAGTCATGACTCACACACATGTAAAGATTTTTCTTCTAACTCGTTTAGAAGTCCATTCTTCACCAACCTCTCAATCTTATTGAGATTGATGTGCCCCAAATGAAGGTGCCAAAGTTGGGCATTTTGTTTAGGAGAAACTTTAAGTCCTTTGTTTTGAGTTATAGCAGTTTTAAACATCTCTATGTTATGGAGGGAATTTCTTGCTAACAACCTTAACACATATAAATTATTTTCTAGTTTAACTAAACATATTTCAACATCATCTTTCAGAATAAACACTTTATTAACTGAAAAGTTTAGAGTGTATGTACATTCAAGCAATGACTTTACAGAAATCAAGTTCCTCTTTAACTCGGGAACAACATACACATCATTCAAAATGGTAAACCTATTCTGTAAAGTCAACCAGAGGCCTCAGAGTCCATAATATAGGTAGAATCATCATTCTCCACTAAATAAGTCTCAAAAACCAGTAAATCACATTTACCGTGTTGGCCTTCTTCTTCTCCTTCAAAAAACGTGGGCAGTTCTGCTTCCAGTGCCCATCCTGGTTGCAGTGGAAACATTTTCCCTTTTCAACTGGTGCTGGTCGCCTACCTCGTGGAGCGACAGGTTATAGGTTAGCCGGTCCCTTCCCTTTCCTCTTATTGCTCTTCTTCTTCTTCCACCTCCTAGGGCCGAAAAAAGAAGATGCAAACTTAGTTCCTGAAGTCGAATCTCGGAGGAACTTTTTAGATGATGAAGCAACATTTGCCTCGTCAACCTTCTTCTCGTTGCTTTTCAGCAAGGATTGGAATGTCTGCAACTCGTTGCTGAGAGTTGTAAGAGTGTAATCAACCCTGTTCAAAACAGTGTTGCTTACGAAGTGTAGGAAGCTTTATGGCAGTGTCTCCAAAATAATGATAACCTAGTTGCCCTCATCGATGCGAGACCCGTTCATCTCTATCATATTAAAGTGGACCATCATGATCAGAACATGCTCTCGAACAGATGTACCCTCATTCATTTTGGAGTTGAAGATGTACTTTAGAGCTTCATGCTTGAGCTACGCAGACGGTTGTCTGAACATTCCCTTCAGGGACTTGATGATCTCACGTGCAGTACCTTCAAGCGACATTTTGAATTGGAATAGGAGAACACTTCTCTATAAGGACTAACTGGAAGTCATCGATGATAATTATTGTGTTTATCGTGTTATTTCAACTAGCGTAGTTTTCACCAGTCAGTTTGTCGGTGGCTAAAAGAGTTAAAGTAGCAGTTTCCATTAATTAAAACTTGCTGAAAACAAGAACAAACTTAATAAGTCTACTTGCATTACCACTTTTAACGCCAATTTTAGGTTTTAGAAAAATAGTTCTATTGTACCCTAAGTGACATCGATTTTGCAATGATGCCCTAGTGAGGCAGGACAAAAGGCACTGTTGGGGTGATCAAGTGCCCCTTCACCAGGACGAGACATTCTCAACCATTAGACAGAAACAACTCCTTGTAACTGAATCTAACAGTCACCATTGTTCAATCCAAAATTTGTGAACAACCTTAACAATTCCGCGTATGTATAACACCTCATTTTAGGCCCTAGAGTCGTACCCTAATGTGCCCACTGTAGGGAAAAAGCAGATTAGGATAAGAGACTAAAGCAACCTTATCCTTTTTAGGAGATTAGATAAAGAGTTGTGCGAATACAGCGATCCTTTAGGGGGGACACTCCTAGGGTGCCTCGAGGCCGAGGATAGATCTCACGGTGTGTACTATTAGGGAGAAACGGGTAGAGGCTTAAGTGAAGTATCATATACCCCATGTACCTCCCACTGAATGTTCTACCTAGGGATTTATTAACTTATTCAATCCGGCTACTAATTTTAACAAAGTGTGTGTTTAATTTGCTCAAAAACAACTTTTTCTTTTGATAATTAAACAAGTCTGAATCAAGTTTTATTAAACACTTTAACAATCTATCATCAAGTTTGCATGCATGCAACAAATCTATCTTCACCTTTCTATGTAGGTTCCAGGTAGGGGCGTTTCGTTTCCGTCAGCTTGAATACCCCAGTCTAGCAAGAATCTGCCTTAGACAAAAGGTCGCTTAAAGATAGAACATATTTAATTTTTTATTAGTTAATTTAATCCTATTAAATCGAATTAAAAGATTAAACTTAGGTTTCTAATCTCATTAGAATCGTGATCTTAGGTCTATCTCAATCAAAATTTTAAAACTCTTTTAAGAACATGATTAAAACCTAAGTTTGCATGCATGTCTTCCTTATTGATTTTAGTTTTAATTTCATTAATTATAACACATAAAAAATAAAATAACTAAAAACATCCACATTGCTAAGCTAGACTAGGTATTTATAGCTTTTATAAATTAAACTAAGTGTCATGATTCATGCAATGTTCATTCATTACTATATATAAATCATATATAACTTGTAATGAACCAAGCATAAATGCTTTCATACACCCTTATACTATAACACTTATAATATAAAGATGATGCATAGATATGCTTAAATCATGCATATATTATAACTCTTATATTATATGATGCATGAGCATGCTTTAATGTAATTTAATCATGCAAGCTACTATATTATAACTCTTATAATATAAAGATGATGCATAGATATGCTTAAATCATGCATATATTATAACTCTTATATTATATGATGCATGAGCATGCTTTAATGTAATTTAATCATGCAAGCTACTATATTATAACTCTTATAATATAAAGATGATGCATGAACAAATGCATAACCTATGGTGGGTTTTTAAAACTATATGACATACTTTATGGCATGTAATTAAACATACATCAAATGTACATTCATAAAAAATTAATGGACCTGGATAATTTGCCTCAATAAACCAGAAAAGAAAATTTATCTATTATATAAGCCATCGAGTCAACTGGTTCAAACAAGCGAATCAGATCTTGAATCGCCCAGGCGAAGCCTCGTTCCGTGATCGTATAGTAGTTTCTTGTGATCATCGAGTAACGCTGATTGAATATTAACGATCGTGTAGCATGGATCGAGTGCCTTTGACTATGCGATGAAGCATGAAGGCCACGCGATCGTGGAGCGCACATCATGTAATGCATACCTAAACGATCGAGTAGATGATGACTATGTTATGAAGCATGATCTTCTAAACGATTGTGGAGCAAGTGTCAAGTATCTTATACCGAGTGATTGAGTAGCCAATGAAAATGCGATGAGCATGCTGGCCTACTCGATCGTTTAGTGTACACGCCTACCATGTGTTGAGTATCATATACTCAGCTATCGTTTACCTCAGTGTCGACGCGATCGATTAGCCAATGCAACACGATCAAGTAAACTCTTTACTCGATCTCGTAGCATCAACCATGCGATCGTTTAGCAAATACTACACAATCAAGAAGAACTTTTCTACATGATCGCATAGCTAAATCTAAACGATCGTACATGTTAGGCTACACGATGCGACCAACCCTTGGTCTCCTTCCTTGAAGTGAACAGCATCTCCATGCGTCTTTGAAGCCTCATCACGAACAACTTAAACAAAACAAACACTTTGAATATTGACTCGATAACAAGTTAATTATGCTAAAAAATGTAGGGGCTCTTACAAATTAACATTGAAATGTAAAGAAAGCATTAAAACAGAGGCAATCATCTCAAAACATCCATCAATTCACATCCACAACTACATCTAACAGTTAAACGCATTGCAGACATAAAACCCACGAAGACTACAAATGTAATTCAATACATCAATGGAATTTTGAATATCAAAACAACCTGGCTCTAACACCAATTGAAGGAACTCTTAAACTTAGAGAACCATTGAGCGGAAGCAGATCATTCCAAACCCCATTGTGAAAGAACATGAACATTTACAATCTAACACACCAGTTATGCATCAAGTCCCAGGATCGTAACCTGAAATTACAACATACTTCAAAAGAACAAATACAAAGGGATCAGAATTGCGCAGTGGAAGCATAGTGGGCCCATAACCCACAGGTCCCAGGATCGTAAGCTGGCTCTGATACCAATTGAAGAAACTCTAAGTATAGAGAACCAATGAGTGGAAACAGATTGTTCCAAACCCCATTGTGAAAGAACAAGACATTTACAATGAAACAACAGTTAATCATAATGAGTAAAATAGAACATGCTACAAAGATAAAAACAAACAAGGTATCGAGTGAACATACCTTTGAAGAACTTTTCTTCTAGTATTCCCTCAATCAATTTGTAGAGCGTTCAACAACATGAACGCAACGCAAGAAAATCAGCAAATTGCACGAATTGGAAGAACCTTGAACACAATCAAGTAACATTCGATCTTCGACCCTCGAACAACAACTTGACATTACCATGAGGCTACCTTGGTATTCTCGGTGTGAGAATCCATGAGGTGTGGGCTCTTAATGGATTTGGAAGAAAGAATGAGGAACTGGACGATCGGGTAAACGATCGAGTAAGTGGGAGAAGAATGTTATGACAAAATGAAAACTATTTTCATTTTATCCCACCGTTATTGGAGAAAATCGAAATCAATTATCTTATAATTAATTTGTTATAAATAAATATAATAACTAATTTATCATATTATATTTATAACCAATAGTTTTAATATCACATCATATGTAATATATAAACCATAGTTCTTTTTCTCCTTTATGGCGTTTAATATAAATCATATTTATATTAATTCCTACAATCAAATAATGTATCAAATACATTAAATCAATCATTTCACATATAATTGAATTGATTTAATTATATCATATATAATTAAATTGCCTCTTGTTAATTTGAACACTGCAAACCAACTTAAAAACTGATTCTCAACATGAATACATCGAGCTACCAAGGGCACCTTATAAACCTGTAGCTTGAAGCTCCAACGGTACGTGAATAACTGGCTAAACTGTTTAATCACGAAATCCACCATCCGTTTATGGTCGGCGCTCCACTAAATACTGACAGCTGCACTCTTTGTACTACAGATACATTTCTGTGTCCAATGGATATAACCAATCAACAGTACGATGATCCTTCACAAATCGCTCGTAAGTACAGCTGGGCCAATTTACCATTTGGCCCTTGTAGTTACATTTAACTCCTTAAGTACCACTGATTTCTCTAATGAACAATACATCATAGTCCCACCATAAGTAAACCCTTCTTGGGCCAAGAGAAGGTGTGCCACATTACTCAAGCCCCAAAATCAGCTTTTAAGGGAGCAATTTATCTCTTTACCTCTGCTTCGGGGAAGGAGTGAATTCCATCTTGTGTAGCTGAGTTTCTAGCTCCCCAATCAGACGAATCCTCAAAGTGGTAGGTTTGAGTCGGCGATCTGGCAACTCGTACCCATGAAAATCAAAGGAACGCCCTCATAGGCAGGAGTTCCCAACTCACTCAGGATTAAGGTCATGTTAATTATGATCATCCTAGTGAAATGAAAGTCTCTGTCATGAACGGGGTTATATAATGAGACTAAACATTTCGTGGTCTGATTTTATACAAACTCCTTTGTATAGAGCATAGTCGCTCATATGTCTAATACACGAATGGTCAGGATCAGACCATTTGTAGCACTTTACAAAACTTTTAATACCTACAAAGCGGGCCACACTCATAGCGTCACCAGGATAAAGTTTCCCTCCTTTATCCATATACTACAGACCATTTACGTTATCACTTAAAGCACGATCCACTTGTATGTCTCCACATACATGCTTAAGTTACAATGATAACCAGGGATCTTTGTTTATTGGTTTGCGGTTAATGAAACTAAAATATCTCATATTTTATAGACTGAAGTGAATAAAATATCTTATAGCATAAATCATCAAACTGTTTGTTCATACAAATATTTACAAATTATCGGATCCTACGAGATTTAGGGCATCAACCCCAATAGAATCAGCAATGTTGTGCTACGAAGTTATCTTTTTTATAGTGATGTCACATCGTTGTATAATCTCCAGGATCAAGTAATATTTCTGATAACTTGTAGAAATACAAATTATTTATGTTGCCTTATCTAGATATAGCAGCCAAAAGAGAAGGAATATGCGTCGATTGTATGAAAATTAGCTCAGAAATACAATAATTATGAATTATCGCAATTACAGCCACTAATATTGTCAAGATGGTAGAAGAGGATATTTTTACTCTGTTTTGCAGGAAACTGAGTCACCGTTTGTGATCAAGGCTCAACAAGAAACTGAACAACGCATCTCTATCACATTGTGCCCATCAACCACAATGAAGAGACGAATAACACAATGATGGTGTAATGCGACAATTGATCCCGAGCTGAATGTCAACTGCATGAGGTAATAAAAACAACACCGCATGCGAGCAACCGATCGGAAGATGCAGCTAAGCAACACAAACGCGGAGGATTGTGACACGTGTAAAACTAACCATTGTGCAGATTTGACGGTTTGATTGAATAACAGAAGGAATATTTATTCTTTCATCTTCGGAATTTCCATAACAAGAAGTGGGGTCTACAAGCCAAGAGTCAAATCTTTTCACCTATAAATACCCCCATAGAATTCATAGAAGATATACTGGATACGGGTATAATTGATTCGAGAGCTAATTAATGCTGGATTATTGAGAGAGAGGCTCAGTTGAGTACTGCACGGAAGAAATCCGGGAAGAGAAGAGTTAAGGCCGAAAGATGAGTCTCAGTGCAAATCTACCAGATCCCCACTGTGAAGCTCTGTGCTTAGATCCCTGCTACCGGTTGAGCAAGCCTGAGAGGGAAGCTCATCTATCCATTCACTCCATCCACATCGGGAAGAAAATCTCCATCCAGATCGATGCTAAGACGTTGGCGCTTATTTGTATTTGTTTCTAACTCTATTTCATCAAGTGTATTTCATCTTCTTAATCTCTTCATTCAGAAATCATGTATCAGACGCTAAATAGTTTTATTGAATGTCTCTATCACTTTCATTTCCACTTCTCTGTCTATTTCCGTTCCTCCATCAATCGATTTCTCCATGAAGTTTTCTTAACACCTTGGTAATTAATATGGATTAAATGAGTAACTTAATCTGTGCTAAAGAGTTAAATGTGTTTAGCTAAGGCATGCGAGACGACATCTTCACTTGTGAGAGTAGAAGTGAAGATGTCATTCTGATATGTCGAAAGAAGGTTAGAAGAATGCATTAACTAAAGCGAGTAGTACTTCCAGAGATGGAAGCAACCTTGTGTTTATCACGTTCATCCCTGTTTCACCACAGAGATGTGGGAACGTGGCCAATCACCGAGAGGTGTACGCCAAGGGAAAAGTGGAACAGTACTTATGTCTTTAACGTAATTAAGGAACTTGCGCTGTTTATATTAGTTATCTGTTCTATTTCTGCTTCGTACATAATACTTGTCACCGCATTACACGATCTTTGCATAATCTTCAAAGCCAGCCTTGACCTCAGTATCTTGTATCATGAATCCTGGATCTTGTATCATCTTAGCGTAGAATTACTTTATCGAAATTTACTTTAATTCAATTTATATATTATCACATTTTTATCGCTTTACATTACTTTATCACATGTTTAATTACTTGTACACAAATTCTTCTATAAATTGAAACACCCCTGGTCGCATATATCACAAGCACAACGCAATAACCTAAAACAGTCCCTGTGTTTGACCTCGGATCACACCGAGAAACTTGCAGTGAAATTGTACTTGGTTTCAACGCAAGGAAACTTGTGACAACACACAACATACTATAAGAACATTCGTTAATAATGCATACCTAGAAGTAGTATCACATATCATCGCATAAAATCTCTGTCACAACAAGTTTATGGCATGTGCTTTCATTGCATTACAAAGTCTGCGTTACAAGTTTATGGCGCCGTTGTCGGGAACATGGACTTTTTCATTCATTCACATTCATATTTCTCCAATGCTTAAAGACATAAAAATATTGCGTTAACAAGTTTATGGCGTCGTTGCCAGGGATTGGTTAACGGTTTATTGTTTGAGTGTGTTTGTGGTATTTGCAGGACAGATCTCGTTGTACTGGTTGTTCAACGCAGAGAGCAGCTTGATGGTTTATGAGTATTGGTGTTAAATCAGAATTCGATGCTGACCCTGAGATCGAGCATACCTTTCGCACATGGGCACATCAGAATCGGATAAGGTGAAAGAAAGCAGCGAATATGGCAGATAATAACGATAATGCGGTTCTCGTAGTAAATCAAGAGGCTGTTAGACCAACGTAGGATCCTGTTTTCCTGGCTGCTGATCGCAACCTGTATGATTTTTTGCCTAGGATTTCGAGGCCTACTATTGAGGAGAACACAAGGTTCAAAATAAAGCCGGTCATGCTACAAATGATCCAAAATACAGGGTAATTTGGAGGTGTGCCAGGTGAAGACCTGCATGCCCACTTGACCAGCTTTGTCGAAATGTACGGCAACTTTTCACTACCTGGCGTAACCCCGAAGAGTATTAGACTGTATCTGTTCCCTTACACCTTGAGGGACGAAGCCAAGAGGTGGGCTCACTCACTGGAGCCAAACAAGATCACATCATGGGATCAACTAGTGAAGCGATTCATGAAGAAGTTCTTCCCACCGGCCGTCAACACAAGGCGACGAAAGAACGTGTTGAACTTCGAGCAAATGGAGAATGAGACCCTGAGCACTGCCTTGGTGCGATTTAGAAGATTGGTGAAAAATTGCCCGCATATTGAGATACCCGATTGCGTGTTGATTGAGACCTTTTATAACGGCCTGAATAGATCGACGCAGGTTGTTGCTGATGCCTCCGCGGCAAGAGGTTTTATGGACAAAACATATACTGAGGCTAAAGTCTGTCTCTTATACACATCTAGATGTGTATAAGAGACAGGCCTTAAATAGATCGACGCAGGTTGTTGCTGATGCCTCCGCGGCAAGAGGTTTTATGGACAAAACATATACTGAGGCTAAAGTCATCCTTGACTGCATATCGTGGAACATGGATGATTGGAATCATGATGGCTATGGAGGCCAAGGCGCCGAAAGAAGAAAGAATGAAACTGCCATTGTCCCTACAGAGACAATGACAATGTTAGCTGCTCAGATGGTCGCGATGAACTCGATCCTTCAATCGATGGCAATCAATCAAGGAGCCATCTCCCAACAATCAACGCAACCCGCTACACCGGCTCAAGTGGCCGCAATAAGTTGCATTAATTTTGGAGGGGCTCATGTAGCAGAAATGTGCCCATCGAATATCCAGCAAGTATGTGTCATCCAAAAAAACTCCTTTAGCAACACCTACAATCTTGGTTGGAGGAGCAATCCTAACTTCGGTTTGGGAGGCAATCTTAACCAGAGGGGGCCAATCAACTATCGGAGTGGCAGTCGAGGAAATCCTCCTTTTCACCATAACTCGAACCAGGGGCAACCAAGGCAATCGCATAACTAGCAACCCTCATCTTCAAACACCTCTAGAAGCTCATTGGAGGCCCTGCTGAAACAATACATTGATAAAAATGACGCAGTAATGCAGACTCAGGCGTCTTCAATTCGAAACTTGAAGATCCAAGTGGGCCAGCTAGCATCTGAGCTGAGAAATAGAGCACCAGGAACATTGTCCAACAACTGAGAAGCCTCGGGATCTAATGGAAAGGAGCAATGTCCCTAGGACATTGAGCAGGCAAGCCGTACCGCCTGCAGAGATGTGGATAGCGCTCATTCAAAGAAACGCATCTTCCGGTCCATATCTCACATCTATGTTTAATGCTTTCTTTAAATTTCTGTCTTAGTGTATTCCTGAATTTTGTCTTTACTACTTCATTTAATTCGTATCTTGACTTTATGAATTTAAATTCGTCATTTATTTCCTTTGAATTTATTTTTATATCGTTTTTAATTCTTTTAACTTTTCTATAATTAATGCATTGGTCCTTAATTAGTGAATGATTGAGAATAATAATAAAATACAATAGATAAAATAAAACAAACAACATCTAGTATGCAAGGCGATGATGGATGCATCCTAAACCAAGTAAGACACGCTTTGCATTCATCCAACTCAAATATGTTGAAACCGAGGGGTGTGTTGCGCGCCTTTACCCATCCTTAGCTAAATGCACTATGTTGAGGTATCCTCCAGAAATGTGTTAGTTAAGGGGTGTGTTGTAGGGGTGTATGCGTTGTTGCCCATCCTCTGCGAAGATGCATTTGCATTGGTGAGCACATTGCATAATTTTTATCTTGCCTCCATACGAAAAAAATATTAAAGAAAATTCTTTTTGCATTTGAGAAGTCCAATCGCTTCGTATCCCAAAGCAATGATGATTCTGCAGACGAAAGGACGTTTTTCTAAAAACTCATAAATGAGGAAAGTTCGAACGACGGGCCTTTTGAGCTTCTTGAGGCTTGTCGTTGCAAAAATCATGTGGGGCCCACTGTAGCCCAACCTATAAATAGGAACCCTTCCCCATCTGTAAGATTTTTACCTCATTTACACTCTGAAAAACCCTAGCGCCAGCATACAAAGCTTTCTTCTTCCCCCAGCATCCCATAGATTTTCCAGTTCTCCCGAGCTTATCATCTATGGGTGACCAAGCTTCCAACCAATCTGCCTCACCATCAACCCCTTCATCTGACCAAATCGCCATACGAGAGGCAGCATTCCTTACTGCCAGTCGCAGGATTGCTGCCCAACCCCATACCGTCACAAGAATCACCGGTAGACCCTGGAGAAACCCAATGTCCGTCCGACCTCCTCTGTTCAAGAGGGGGAAAAGCACTGAAATTACCCCTATTTCAACCTTAGCTGTCTCAACCGAGAGCAAGAAGTAAAGACACGATGACACTGAGGTGTTTGGCAAAATTCTGAGCAATCTAGAGCAAGAAGGTGGACTACCCGAGGCAGGGGTTGTAAACTAACCACAGTTGACGGAGGAGGTGGCAGTGGTGGAGACAGTGGTGAATCAAGAAGAAGCAGAAAAAGGCACTTCGACCTTAGAGACTTCTGAGGTGACTGCCAACACAGAAACCTATGACGGAACCTCCAAAGTTGTAGTGGAGGAGGTTGCGGTGGCTGAAGTTACGATGGATAAGGTTGCAATGGAGACGCTACCGGAAGTAGTTTAAGAGGAAAAGACGAATAAGAAAAGAAAAGGGAGAAAGGCTGGAGAAATTGAGTCATCTCATCATCACAAGGAGAAAAAGAATAAAGAGAAGAAGGATGATGATGAAGACGAGAGAGAGAAGAAGAAGAGGAAGAAGAAAGAGAAGAAAGAAAGAAGAATACGTCGGCATGCAGAAAGGCGCCTAAAAAAGGAAGAAGAAAAGAAGCAAAGGGATGTGAGCCTGAAAAATGATAGAGAATGAAGCTCTGTAAGGGAGGATAGGGGGGAAACAACATAGTTGATGGAGCCAGCGCAACCTGAAACAACGCAATTGGTTGCGACGGAGGAAGGTGAAGAAGGAGAAGATACCCCCCCTGATGCAGTATTGTAAGAAGAATGCGCCACAAGGGTCTATCGTTGACCCCTTAATTTTGATCAACACAATAGAATAAAAGGAAAGGAAGAAGGAAGAAGGAGGAAGAGAGACAAGAGAAAATGGAGCAGGCGAAACTCATCCCCACAGAAGGTGATAGAAGAAGAAGATTGCATGATGAGGAAGTTCTCCACAATAACGAGATCTCAAGGCTTGAAGAAATAAGGCGGATTGAAGAGGAACAATGCCTTTTGTTGGCCTCTGAATAGTTTGTGGAGGAGTTTGAAAGAGAAGTGAGAGAAGAGGAAGAAGAAGAAAAGAGAAAGAAGGAAGAAGAGGAGAGGAGATTGAAAGAAGAGAAAGAAAGGAAGCGTGAAGCCAACAGGCAGCGCTTGAGTAAGAAAAAGGGCAAAGAACTTACCGAGCGAGAGAAGAACGAACAAGGCAAGGAATGGGAAAGAAAACAAAGACAACAATCCCGCCTTGTGTTGGCTAAAGAAAAGGGCAAAGCGGTCGCAGCAAGCAGCAAGCTCGCATTGGCAAAGGCACGTCCATCTAGAAAGAAAGAAAATGACGACTTGTTGATGGAGATGGGTATTTACCCTGCGTCAACGCCACTACATGACCTCATCACGAGCGTGATCGTGGAGCATGGCTGGGACACATTTTGCCAGTGCCCAGCTATTGTTGTTCCAAAGGTAGTGCGTGACTTTTACCATGGACAACTACATGGCACCAAGGACGTGGTGACCATAAAAGGGGAAGTGGTGCCTTTCAGCACAAAGGACATCAATGAACTATACCAAATGAAGGATAATCTGGATGCACGGGGTAACAAAATCATTTGTTATCCTACGGAACAACATTTGGAAGATGCGCTACGAGTATTAACGCAACCAGCCACGAAGTGGTCGATTTCTTTAAAAGGCATCACGACTCTGGCGTCCAAGACTCTGCTTCCGGAGGCAAGGCTTTGGGTTTGTCTGGTTAAAAAGCGGTTGATCCCAACTTCTGATGACAAGACCATTTCAAGGGATCGAGTCATGGCCGCATACTGCATTGCATGCAACATTCCTATCGATATGGGTTGGTTGATCGCAACTCAAATTCGAGGCTTTGTGGGGCACATTAGAATTTTAAATTAAATATATAATAACTAACTTTATTATACATTAATAAATGGTATGTTATATCACATATAATACATAAGGTATAATTTATATTATATCATATATAATATAACCTATACTTTATTAATCTCTCATATATTCTATAGTTTGTAAATTCAAGACTCCCCGCATTGCCCAGAGTTACCCTTAAAGAGGCCCGCAATCGATCTCACTGCATCGCAAGAACCCAGTCCAAAGAGACAGCGCAGAGATGATAAAGGAAAAGGGAAAATCCAAGAAGAAACAATGCAAGATCCAGAACCTTCGGACCCTTTACCCTTAGTAATCTGCCATCTAAGCCCTTTGAGCCCACCCGCATAACCTTCTTCTCCACTCCATGAGCATTTTACCAACCTTCTCCTCATTCCAAATTCTCCAACTGCATACCCACCAATTTCCTCACCTGCAGCTTCATCACTGCAACCTTCCATTCCACCACCGCATATTGATGACCCACAAGATTTAGGTGAAGGCACCTCTGCCCAACCCCAAAACGATGCTGGCGAGACATCGCAGGCACAACCTTCCATCCCCTCCTTGGCTACAGAGTTAGCTAAAATGCGGTCCCTCTTCTCCCAACAACAACAACTCTGCGCTCAACAACAAGCCTTCTTCAACCAGAGGTTTGAGGTGGTAATGGAGCAAATCGACGATATACAGCACAGTGCTGCTACGTCAAAGGAGGCATTGATCAATACTCAGCCCAATATTTATAAAGTCCATCGCCACCAAAGACAAATTGCGGAGCGCAACCATGAATACTTTAATTTTCTCACAACTTATCTTCATGGTCCCATAATGCCTCTGCATCTCAGGCAACAAATTAATTTTAAAGAAGCTCCTGCAGTACCACCTCAAAATCCTCCGCCAGATCCTTCTGCTCCTCAACAATAATTTTTACATTTTTGCGGCCATTCTATATTTTATTCAATTCATTATTTTTCTAAGTTAACGAAATTCTTTGATTCTTTGTATAGGCAACAATTTTTGTATTGCGTTAATTTTTAATTATTTGTATACTTTGTTAATATTCAATACAAATGAGTACATATTCACTACTTTTTGCCTGTGCCTTTTTCTTTATCATCCTTTGTCAATATTTGTGACGTTCTGATCTTTTACTTTTGCGTTATTTATTGCGCTGCCATGATGTAATATATGTTTATACTTAGAAACATTCCCCATACTTTGTAAATTCTTACCAACACTGAGTTAATTCGTAGTTTAGCAGTACTTTACCTTTTATCTTTCAAAGTTCTGCTCAAACCTTCTTTTTGAATTTTTTTTCTAAGTGTTTGTCTAGTCTATCCAAACAACGCAATGAGAACCTTGCTTATATTTAAATTTGGGGGTAGGGAAGGTCTGAGCAGATAAGATCAAGAATATGCGATCTTCAAGAAAATGCGTTCATTTTCATTTCTAAAAAAAAAAAATTAATTTCCAAACTCCAATGTCAGCTCAAGTGAAAACTTCAAAAATGTCCCAACCAGATAAGAGTTTAGTTGTGAAAGGAGCCTGCTCGTAGTTAGATGTTCGTATGACACCCGTAGGAGCAAGCCAAAACGAAGGTGGGTTTCCAAGAACAATGCATTATAAAAAATATAAAAATAAAAAATAAAAGAGTGTAAGAGACAACTCCTCTGAATATCATGAGTTAAAATTGAAATTGGCACACAACCGTAGTTTGATATCCGCATGACACCCATGGGAACAAACCAAAAGGAAGAGTGTAACCATGACCAACAGTCTCTAATAAACAACGCAAAGTTTGACCACCGCATATAGATATATCAAGTTGTTTGGACAAAGATGAGATAAGCATTCTATTTTTAAAAACTAGAAAAGCATCTTTGAGCAGAATTTTGTTATATGGAAGAATAAAGTAGGCTTTGTTAAGAATTAGCAAGGATAGAAGGAAATTGCATTGTTAAGAAATATGCCTAAGGTAACATTCGGAGTAGCCAATCGACGTAAAAATATAGGAGAGAAATTTAGCTTTATTGCCTTAGTAGAAGATATGCTTGAGGACAAGCATATATCTAAATTTGGGAGTGTGATAACTTGTAGAAATACAAATTATTTATGCTACCTTATCAAGATATTGCGGCTAAAAGAGAAGGAATATGCGTCGATTGTATGAAAATTAGCTCAGAAATATAATAATTATGAATTATCGCAATTACACCCACTAACATCATCAAGATGGTAGATGAGGATATTTTTACTCTGTTTTGCAGGAAACCGAGTCACCGCTTGCGATCAAGGCTCAATGAGAAACTGAACAACACATCTCTGTCACATTGTGCTCGTCAAACCACAATGAAGAGACGATTAACACAATGACAGTGCAATGCGATAGTTGATCCCGAGCGGAATGTCAACTGCATGCGGTAATAAAAATAACACCGCATACAAGCCACCGATCGAAAGATGCAGCTGAGCAACACAAACTCAGAGGATTGTGACACGTGTACAACTAATCGTTGTGTAGATTTGACGGTCTGATTGCATAACAGAAGGAATATTTATTCCTCCATCTTCGGAATTTCCATAATAAGAAGTAGGGACCACTTTTCACCTATAAATACCCCCATAGAATTCAGAGAAGATATACTGGATACAGGTATAATTGATTCAAGGGCTAAATAATGCTGGATTATTGAGAGATAGGTTGAGCAAGCCTAAGAGGGAATCTCATTTATTCGTACACTCCATCCACGCCAGGAAGAAAATCTCCATTCAATTCGACGCCAAGACGTTGGCACTTATTGTATTTGTTTCTAACTCTATTTCATCAAGTGTATTTCATCTTCTTAATCTCTTCATTCACAAATCATGTATCAGACACTAAATAGTTTTATTGAATGTCTCGATCACTTTTATTTCCACTTCTCTATCTATTTCCGTTCCTCCATCAATCGATTTCTCGATGAAGTTTTCTTAATACCTTGGTAATTAGATTAAACGAGTAACTTAATCTGTGCTAAAGAGATAATGCGTTTAGCTAAGGCATGCTAGACGGCATCTTCACCTATGAAAGCAGAAGTGAAGATGTCATTCTGATCTGTCGAGAGAAGGTTAAAAGAATGTGTTAACTAAAGTGAGTAGTACTTCCAGAGATGGAAGCAACCTTGCGTTCATTAGGTTCATCCCTGTTTCACCACAGAGATGTGGGAACGTGGCCGATCACCAAGAGCTGTACGCCGAGGGAAAAGCGGAACAGTACTTATGTCTTTAACGCAATTAAAGAACATGCGCTGTTTATATTAGTTATCTTTTCTATTTTTGCTTCGTATATAAGACCTTTCACCGCATTACACGATCTTTGCATAATCTTCACAGCCAGCCTTGACCTCAGTATCTTGTATCATAAATCCTATATCTTGTATCATCTTAGCGTAAATTTACTTTATCATAATTTACTTTAACGCAATTTATATATTATCGCATTTTTACCGTTTTACTTTACTTTATCGCATGTTTAATTACTTGTACACAAATTCTTCTATAAATTGAAAAACCCCTGGTTGCATATATCACAAGCACAACGCAATAACCTAAAACAGTCCCTGTGTTCGACCTTGGATCACACCAAGAAACTTGTGGTGAAATTATACTTGGTTTCAATATAAGGAAACTTGTGACAATGCACAGCATACTATAAGAACATTCATTAATAATGCATATCTAAAAGTAGTATCACATATCATTGCATAAAATCTATGTCACAACAAGTTTATGGCATGGCTTGCATTAGATTACAAAATTTGCGTTACTAGTTTATAGCATAGTTGCCGGGGACATGGACTTGTTCATTCATTCACATTCATATTTTTCCACATGTTTAAAGACATAAAAATATTGCGTTAACAATTTCCTGTCAATGTGTTTACTTCTTTTATGACTCCTAGGTTTCTTTAAATTTCCCATGGCACCCTGTTATCACAATAAAGTGTGGTGGACAAAGAAATATTTGGAAAGACTTTCAAATCAATAAGGAACTTTCTGAGCCAAACAACTTTCTTAGTAGCTTCACAAGCAGCTACGTAATCAGCTTCCATCGTGAAATCCTCGAAGAATCCTTGCTTGATGCTTCACACACTATAGCTCCTCCTTTATGAGTCAACATTAATCCTGATGTTGATTTTATAGAATCCTTATAAGTCTGAAAATTAGAGTTTGTGTGTCCTTTAAGGATTAAATCCTTAGCTCCATACATAAGCATATAGTTCCTTGTTCTCCGTAGATACTTGAGGATTGTTTTGATCACTGTCTAGTGATCTAATCCTTGATTGCATTGATACCTACTGATAATCTCTATTGCATAGCAAATGTCATGTACACAACATGGAATACATAAGGTTTCCCCTAGCCAATGCATAGGGAATTTGTCTCATTTCCCCAACCTCTTTAGGAGTCTTAGGATACTGTTCCTCAGACAATACAATCCCATGCCTAAAAAGTAATAGACCCCTCTTAGAATTGTGCATCAAATATTTGACAACCATCTTGCCAATATACGATGCTGAGACAAAGCCAGCGTTTTGTTCTTACGATCCCTACTGATCTGGATCCCTAAAATAAACTGGCACCTCACCCAAATTTTTCATTTGGAACTGGGCAACTAGTCATTTCTTTACATCTTTCAGTAAACCTATACCATTTCCAATGATTAGGATATCATCCACGTACACACTAGGAAAGCTAATAAATTCTTCATGATTTTCTTGTAGACACAAGGTTCATTAACATTCTAGTCAAAGCCATAAGACTTGATCGCAATATCAAATCTTATACTCTTAGATTGAGATGCTTGTTTTAATCCTTATATGGACCAATTCAGATTAGAAACCTTTTTCTCTTGACCTTATTCAATGAATCCCTCTAGTTGATTCATGTAGATGGTCTCTTCAAGATTACCATTCAAAAAGGTAGTCTTGAAGTCCATTTGTCATATCTTATAGTAATAATATGTGGTAATGGATAAGAGAATCCTGATAGACTTTAACATGACAACAGGTGAGAAAGTTTCTTCATTGTACACTCCCTCAACCTAGGTATAACCCTTCACCACCAGTCTAGCCACATGGACGATTCAAATCGTGATGGAACGAACATACATGTAACAGAAGAAATAATGGATCTAAAGTACTCTAATTAGGTTGATTTCAAAAATAAGCGTGCATTTGAAACAAGAATAAATGTGAAAAAGAATACAACCTTTGTAGTCTCCAAAGCTTCTCTAAATCTGCTCCAATCTCCTCACGAATAGTCTGTAGACCACCACGAGAGCCTTCCCGACTATTCTCTAGCCTTAAAATGGGATGGTGGGATCCGATGAGTGACTAGTTTGGAGAGGAATAAGTTTAGGTTTGAGAGAGATTTAGGCCTAAGATTTTTCTCAGAAATCTAATAAATATCCCTTTTGCAAGGAAGAACCAAATATCATAGAACTCTTCTACTTATAGGTCATTTCATGCATGACATTCAATTTTGAGTTTGATGAGAATTTGACACACAAAGTGGGAATAAGTGGAGCAAGTGTCCTCAAATTGAAGACAACATTTAACAATTCAATAGTTGGAATTTCCCACTCACAAAGATTGGATCTTTCTGCTAACTCGGTCAAAGTTTGACTCTCAACGTCCAAAGTCAACAAATGTGATCTTTTGACTTTCAAAAGTCAAAAGTCAACAGTTTGACTTCCATTGCATTTTTTAGCTAGTCAACAATTTGACTTTTAATGCAATTTTGACCAATTTCATTTAATTTCAAAATTAATTCTCATAATCAATTTTAAAATTAAATAAATATTAAATAATTAATTAAACAAGTTAATTAATTTAATTTAATATTAAATCCAACAAAAATCTCAATCAATATGAATCACTATTCATTATCTTGATATTTAAGTCTTATTTAAATATCTCCTATTTTCTTTCTTTATGTTTAATTCACAATTAAACATTGGGTTAAATATATCGTATATATTTAAAACTTTGCTCCAAAAATCGAATTTGAACACTTCAAATTAGTTTGTCACACTATTCTAAGGTTTAGTCCGATATGAGCTAGTAAGGGGACCTCATGGACCTACAAATCGGGCTAAACTCTTTAACCTAATTAACAATCATTCGTTAACTACCGGATCACTCCAAAGTCCAGTAGTTTCACTCCCCTCACTTTAGATATCTTATGCCCACTCGATATAACCATGATTAGTAAGTTAACCCTTCACAGATTGTTCGTAATAACGGCTGGGTCAAAAGTTGTTTGACCCCCGAGATTACATCTTGCTTCTTAAGTCCTACTAATCCTCTAATGAACAATTGGTTTGTGATCCAATCACTAAATAGAGTCTCTCTCAGGCAAATGAGAGGGTAAGACCTCTTGTTCAAGACTTGGAGTCAGCACTTAAGGGAACAACCTCTCTACCATCCCTAAAAGCGGGTAGGAGTGAATTCCATCTTGCATCTATGTCCCCAACTATCTACCCGGTCTTACCCCTGAAATGAGAGGCTTATTGAGCTAGCGCTATTGAGCCAACTTTTACCCATGCAAATCTAAGGATAATCCCGAATAAACAGAAGTTCATAGGTAGCTCAGGATTCAGGTCAAGTTACCTAGGTCATCGTTTTGAAATAGTTAGTCTTAAACAGTAAACAATGTTATAAAGTAAAAGTGACTTAATTCTTGGTCTGATCTTATGCAAACTCATTCCATAGGACGCCCCCGTTCCTCATGTCAATACATCAACTAATTAGGATCACTTCGTTTGTAGCACTTTACAACCAATTGTAATAACTACAGAGTGGGCCACATCCAATAGTATTACTAGAATAAGGCATCCAACCTTATTCGTATACTATAGATCATTTTGACTATTTACTCGAACCTGATCCACTCTTATGTCTACACATAAAGTTCAAGTACTCATATAATAGTCATGGATCTTTTATTGTATTGGATTTATTTCTAAAACGAAATAAGTAATTCATATATTCAATAACAACTTTATCGATTTACAAAATAAGTTTATTGTTTACGAACAACGAGTTTTAGGACATAAAACCCAACAAACTCCCACTTGGACTAAAACTTATGTGGTAACATACATTTGAATACATTGAGCTTTTGAGTTTTACAGAGAAATACAATAAACTAGGGCATCACATACCCATGGTTTGCCTTTATGTATCACATACCCATCCTTAGGTATCACATACCCATGGATTTTTCACCCACTTGCCCTAGGTTATACAACCTGTACTCCTAGTCTCACTAGGTGATCCTTAAAAACTTTAGCTGAGAGGATGCTTGTAAACATATTAGTATACAATGGACTTCTATTCAAACAATATATGGAATGCATCTTATTTCCACAACTTCTTGTTTCTCGATATTGTCACCAAGACCTGATGACTTGAGTTTCCACTAAACCCAAATTATGGCTAGGTTGTTATACATTCCTCCCACTATATCGAGGTACCCTCAACTCTTTGTGTAAGATGCATCTGACCTATCAGAACGACTTTTGTTACAGTGTCAATTTTAATCAATAACACTTATTCATATACATTTTCTCTTATGGAAACTAAATATAATACATGGCCTCTTCTTGTATGTATACTTTTCCAAAAATTTTAGCATTTGTCATCACAAGTACTTGATTTTATTTTACTTGAAAAGTATACTACTTTTGGGTTGCCTTCAGATAGGCATGCTATTCGAATGATATTCAAATACTTAAGGTTTTGACATTAACATATGTGTCGATCTATTCCTGATTTCTGAACTACTTAAACATCTTTTACATATCATAAACAGCTTTTATGAGCTCTCTATATCACATATGGAGTTGCAAAAACACCTTAAAATGGAATGATGTTAAAAAGATTAAGGCAACTAGATGTAGAGAATTGTCATTGGATTTCATGTTCTATCATAATCGCCTTAGAAATCTCTGATTCTCTATATTCTTTACTTCGATCTAATCGAATTGTTTCGCTTATTTTACTTAACAAGTTTTATACACCTTGACCCTTTTAAATGTTCTAAACATACAACTTAGGTAAATATAACTGTACTCTAGAATAACTACTGTAATGTTCACACCCTTCCATATGCTTTAACATTCAAGATAAGACACACATAAAGTTAAAAGATTTGTCTTCTAACTTATTTAGATGACCACTTTTAACCTTCTTAATCTCATTTTGACATGATGTGACAAAAATCTTAATTACCAAAGATAAATACCAGAATACATCTTTTGCCTTATTGTTTTCCAGCCGTTTTAAATATCTAGATATTTGAAATGGCCTTAATCCTGGTTGGTTTTAACATAGAAGTTTCTTTAAAGTAGAACAAAAATATATATTTTACTAATGAACATTTCATTTACAACAAAAGATTTTATACAACTTCTCCTTTACTAAAAATAAAACAACTTTTATTACATTAACAAAAGTAAAAGGATTTAGCTTCTGTCAACAACTTCAAGATCTCCCACTGGTTTTATTGAGATACTCTTCCATGTTCACAACATGGAGCATTATTTCATTTCCAAGCAACCCTTAGGAACTAATTTCCTTGTTTTACGTTTTTTGCTCTTTTCTCTACAAGGTATTGTGGGTAGTTTCTCTTCTAATGCCCATCCTCGCTACAGTAGAAACATTTTCTTTTGTCTACAACTTTTCCTTTTCCTTTGCTACCAGTAGAAGTTTTCTTTTTCCCTTTCCCCTAGTTCTTTTTCACTGGAATACTCTTATTCTGAAGAAGAAACACATCAGGCTTTTTAGAGGACGATCATCTTCTCTTAGCAGCAGCAAAATTTACCTTCGCTTCTTATCCTTTTATTCTCAAAATCGACTGAAAAGCCAGTAGTTCATTGAGAAGTGTAGTTAAGTTGTATTATATCTTGTTCATTAACGTGTTGGTGTGAAATTGCAAGAAGCTCTTTGGAAGAGACTCTAGAATAAAACTGACTTGGCTTCTCTCATCTACAACAGCTCCGTTTACCTCTACCACATTGAAATGAACCATCATGTCCAGGACATGTTCTCTAATAGAGGCCCCTTCTTTCATTTGGCAGTTGTAAACATATTTGATAGCATCATGCATCAGGGAGAAGGATGGTTGTCCAAACATCCCACATAGAGATTCCATAATCTCTCTGGCAGTATACATGCTTTCGTGTTTCTTCGCCAAGACATCAAATATGCTGGCAAGAGTGCAGGCACAGGCTTTCTAATTTGCCTTCGTCCATTTGTCATATGTTTCCCAAACAGTTCAGATTGCATTTGAGCAAGGGATGGGAGGATATTCCTCTGTCAAAACGAACTTTAAATCGTCTATCACCAGTATTGTGTTCAAATTTGATTTTCATGTAGCATAATTGCCCCCAATTAATTTATCTGAAGCCAACAGTTGTATCAATGAACTAGTCATTTTTGAAAATATAAACAATTTATTTATCAGTGATGTCACACCCTGCCTCAGATTACCCTCTTAACTTGGAAGAAGATGTGACGACAACAGTTACCAACCCTTTTGTTGGCACTTACTGCCTAGCTAGCTTGTTTAACTTGTTCCGAACCCTGAATACATACATTTGATCAGCATACTAAACAGATTACTTGAAACTTAACACATTTACATTATAAGGTTTTATACATTGTTCATACATACACTTATGTACATTACAACTTAGTGAGCCCAACATACAACACTAGTCCCCATATGACAGACACATGTGTACTAACAATTACAAAGTCATCAATTCCTTCAACCTGTGTCTTTTAGTGGCAGAGCAGCAGCAGAGATGTCTTCCGGGGAATGACCACTACTTGAAGGGGGGAAAACATTCTAAAAAATGAGTTAGAAGCCCAATGAGTGACTAACATTTAAAACATAAGTATCGTACATAAAACTGATAGTAAAACTGAAAGGTTTAACTGAAAACATAAACTTAGGAAACCATCATTCACGTAATTATTAACATAACAAATCATATTTTGTGCTTTTCTTAACTATCCCTTAGTTGAGAGTGGCCCTCTTGCTCACTCTTTACCGTACTTAGCCTCTTTCCTGAAATGAACCCTCTTGTCCATCTCTCCACTATACTTAACTACATTACTACTTAACTGAGAGAAGGAACCCTTTTGTCCAACTCTCCATTTTATTCTAGGTCAAGGTGTGTTACCTTTGTCCATCACCTTTCTCCTAGTTTTAGCTTTCCTACGTGCACATAGATTGAATTCTATCATCGAAATTTATATCTAGAACTTAGCTCAAATACCTTCACATCTAGTCCTTCAATACTGTGTTATTCATAACTTGGATTGAGCTTCAGTACCTTCTCATTCAGCCTTCAGTACTGAGCTATTCATAACTTGGATTGAGCTTCAGTACCTTCTCATTTAGTCCATCAGTACTAAGCTATTCATGTTGAACTCATATCTAGGACTGAGCTCTAGTACCTTCTTATTTAGTTCTTCAGTACTAAGCTATTCATACTAATCTCATATCTAAGATTAAGCTCCAATACCTTCGTATTTAGTCCTTCAGTACTGAGCTATTCGTATGTTTTAAGGCACTTTCTTATCTCTTTATGACTTTGTTGACCTAAAGCATTCAGTACTAACACATACTCATGATCATTGAAGTGCATAACATAAACATAACATAAAAAAGAGATGCATTAGTTGGAAACTATTTAAGAATAGCTATCATATATAGCTTTCAGTAAACATGAATTGCTAAAACATTCATAAAGCATTTGCAATGCATTTAAAGCATTTAAAGTAACTCACTGTCTTTGGAAATCCTCTTAATGTACTTCTTCTTTTGATGTCAAACCTGTGAACATCACAATGCATTCTATTCATTAGCATTGGCTCCCCCTTTTGGGACTAACATTCCATAACTAGCTTACTTTGTTTTAGTGTGCAACCTTACTTGTCAATGCTAAGCTCACTGTGCGTTGAACACTTAGCCAAATTCTTAGGCCTCAACTTGACTAGGCACAAACAATCTTCACCATCGCCTATCACCATGCGTCCATCGCAAGCGTGCAAGTGTGTCCAATGTTTCAACTCACGCTCATACAGCCCCTCGCACGACCTAACACATAACTAGTCCTTGCGCCAATCGTTCGACCCATGCGCCCATCTTGTGGCACATAAATGTGTGCCTCATACGTTCGCCCAATCGCATGCCACATGCTCCAGTGCAACCTTGCATCTAATACCTTCCGTGCCTGCTTGCACAGCCCACTCACTCTGTTGCACAGACCAACGTCTACACAGCAATTTTGTGCTTATGGCTTCAGCATATGTTGCATGATCCAACGCATCTCAGCACGTCCTTGTGCCAACTCATCCTTGCACGCTGCTCAGCCCTTAATACGTGCGTTCAACATCACCGTATGGCCCTTTAAGCTGCTTGCTTGTTCATCTCAAGCAGATGCTTGCAAGTTCAAGATTCCAGATTCAATTTACAATTTTCATAACTAATTTTCTAGGCCTTTTCTCGAGAAATTTCCTTCTACAAACTTGATCTAAAATTTCTTAAAATGTTTACCTTAAAATTTCAGCCTAGAATTCCTCGTGGTTTGGCCGAAATCCTCAAATCATCAAGACTGGCTCAATCTTACCCGAGAGCTCGACCTTCTATCAGATTCCTCAATCTCCATCCCGATTCCTCTGGAATTCCCTTCCAAAAATTCAACTCAACAACTAGACACACTCAGAGTTTGAATGGCTCCAGAATCAGTCCATTGGCAGGAGTAAATTACTCAAACCCTCTCTTCAAAGCCAAGCTTCCCTTTTATACTAGCAGCTGCATGCTAACCTCTCAATGTAAAGCTACCACCTCATCCTTAAAATGATAATAACAAACCTGAGCATGATAGCTGGCTTAGCTAGTCATTCACTAAGCTAATGCTTTCCTCTTGGTTATCAATGCAAGGGTCAGCTCTCAAGCCAACGCTTGCTTACCTTGAGGCTACCGCATCCCTCATATGGTCGCATGCTCTAGACCAACGCATGTTCTACCCACGCATAGCTTAGTCTTAAACACATCATCAACCAGCATTAAGCCTTCCTCAACCCACGACCATCAGGCATCACATGCCTCATGTGCCTTATGCCAAACTGCCAACGATTTCCAAGCAATCACACAGTCTTCCAGCATAATCGCATACCTCATCGCATACTTCTTCGCTCCATCGCAGAGCTCTAGTGTGCATTGAGTACCCAGCGCCTTGTGCTCATCGCTATACACTAGCCAGCACGCATGCTCAACCTCAATGCTCAGTCTTACGCTCATCGTGCAACCCAGTGCACATTGTATACCTCATCATCTAGTGCTCATCGTCTAGCGCTTATTGTGCAGCTCGCATGCTTCTATGCGATCACCCTCGTGCAATGCCATAACGCACAGTGCCCACGCTTGCGCACAACCGAGCGCTTCCTTGCTCGTGCCTAGCCCATCCTCGTTGCTCAATGGCCCTTCCTTGCCGCACGATCATGCAAGTCTCAGCGCATCCCTTGCACGTGTGTGCTAGGCTCAGTGTCTGGCCTTGCGCCAATGCCCAGCATACCTTTCCTGCATGCTCACTAACCTCACAAGCCCCTTGGCTGCCACATGCCTTGTCAACGCATCATGAAAGATCCATCAACTCATCCGTTCATCCTTAGCTCCAACGCATAGTTTGTACTTGGCTTCAACACTTAGCCTCACACAACCTTTACAAGCCTTGGTTTCCACACACACAATGCCTCATGCGTCAATGCTTCCCAACACCAACACATGCCTTCTCTTGGTTTCTATACTTTAGCCAATTTTTCACTTGTTAAACTATTAAAAACTCACCCGAGACTAGGTTTTTCTAACACTTTGAATTTTCTTCCTCCATCTTCCTACTTTCTTTACTTCCTTTAACAACTTTACTTTAACATATCCTTAGTCTTTACTTAGCATGCCTATTACTCACTTATGTAGGGAAAATGGAGTACGGGGTTTACAAGTGAATTTCTTTTAAACCCAATAATGTTTTAGCAAAGTAATAATGTACCCAAATTTCATTATTTTTGCAAAGATGCTAAAGTGAGTCAGAATAAGTGCTGCCGAAGGCCAGTGAAATACTCTTTCACTAAAGCAAGACATTCTTGACTAAATACTATCTCCAGAATAACAATTATTCCTATAGTTTAGTTGCCATTTTCGATCGGAAACTACTAACACTTAGTAATTCTATAACTGTAACCCTTCATTTTCAGACCTCAGAGGTCGGCCCCAACGATACTATCGAATTGTAGGGTCAAGGTTGGGAATGAACCTAAGAAATTCTATCCATTTGTGGAGTTTGAGTTGTTCCGAATCCTATGTTATGACCCTTTGAGGGATAGTCATCGTCAAATGACTAGCAAAGGCCGCTAAAGCTAACTAACAAGCACAACATAGGAATCTCACGATCCAAACCAATAGAAGAGACCACAGGACGTGTTGACACATATCCTTCACCCAATTACTATGAACTACTTCCCCCATTCACCTTGATGTTGACCCCATGCAAACACTTTCCGAATGGAGGTCACTCACGACGTGAATTTTCTAGAGACATGAGAGTTGAAATCAATATATCATATATTTGATTTTACAATGAAAAATTTTCCCTTATTCAACTTGATATTGACTCATGAAAACACTTTTTGAATGAAGGTCACTCCCAGGGTGACACAAAGTGTCACATGAACCTCACGGTGTCAATTTTTAAGGGACATTAAAATTAAAAAAAAAAAAAAAAAAAAAACACCGTGTATGTTATTAATCTCCCATTGAAATGTTCTAACAACATATCATATATGTTATTAAATTCCCACTGAATCGTTCTAACAATATATCATATATGTTATTAAACTCCCACTAAAGTGTTCTAACATTTGATTGGGTATATTTTTACTCAAGTTTCTTCTGGCTAAATAAACAACCTAAGTCTAGGTATTTTTCCAAGTATAATGATTATATATGGATTTAACCTACGATGTCTAGGTGATAAACCAGTTTTAAAACCTTACACCACTTACGTGTGCTCATAAAACCAGTTAACAATGCTCAATTATTCGGCCATAATCCCTAGGTGGGAGGTGATCCATAGACCGTCAACTTAAGTAACCCCAGCCTTAAATAGGATTATATACCGATTGAGTTTGTAATCGGATTTTACAAGATGTCAACCTATTTTAACTCTTAAAAAGGGTGGTTCACCTATGTGAGCATGCTTTTATCTTTGTTATGGATTTTAATGTCTAATCCAATTTTATAACAACTTATAAAATAATAGGCATACTTTGCATCCATAACATGCTTTTATATAACAATTATATAAACATTCATTCTATGCATTAATATAACAACTTATATAAGAAACAAGGAATCCTACACATGCATACTATACATTATAACACTTATAATATACTTGCAATACATGCTACATGCTTATCCTATGGTGGGATTTTAAATCTACTTGGCATACAATATGCACACAATAAATAAAATATTTAATTCATACATTCACAGTGCATAGTTATATAAACACACTAAAATGGACAGGTTTTGGATCCTAAGCTAGCTAAAAGCTACACTTATTACAATAATAAGAAGAAAGAAGCCTTGATCCACCTCTGAATATTTCGAACTAGCTCGAACCACATGAAAATGGCTTAAATCAGACTCAAAAACCCAAAAATAGCAAAAACAGCCCAAAACCGGTCAAAACTAATCAAACCAGTCAAATCGGACCGGTCCAAACCATTTGGACCAACTGAGCTACCAAACCAGGTGCGGGTCGGATGGGGCACGTGGGTCAATGGGTCGGCTCTTGTACCCTGGTGACTAGAATGAAGATGCAGGTTGGGTGCTGAAGCGAGCCGACACAGGCCAAGCAAATGTGGGCATGGAAGGAAATAGCTTCATGCAGATTCGAGTCGGGTCACAGGTCGTGAATTAGAGTTGGAGCTGCTCCAGAAATGGATAGAATTTCTTAGGTTCATTCCCAACCTTGACCCTACAACTCGGATTCATGAGTCATGACTTGGGTTTCGGACCTTATTCCGGGTCTGTAAGCCATTTTTCCTCAAAATTGATGTTGTTCTCTTTGTCAGAATTGACAATTACAGCCTAAGACTGACTCTAAAGACTTATAACAGGAAAAAATGCACGTTATTACAACGCAAAGATGTAAAACAATGTGAGAATGCGATGATAAGAATATGCAAAATTGTATCCAAAAGCATTAAACTGAGAATACTGCAATCACATGCGCCCATCGCATAAAAGCAGCTAATTTACTTATTTTGTGCAGGAAAAATGCGTTGGCGCAAAGCAAATTGCGATCCAAGGAATTTGGCTACCGCGCACATTAAAAGGTTGCGACCGCAAAGCCCTACGATTATATGCGCTCACAATAATTAGCTCAAGAAGGTGGCCACATAAAGACGATGCATCGAGGTGAAAGCACAATAAATCATGATGGACAGAAAGCTGATGACGGTCGAATCCGAATTTAGTTGACAAGCCATTAACGACACACTGTAGCAAGTGCATTCAACTTTTCGGTGACCATTAATCGGTGCATCTGACAAAGATTTAATGACCTCTCATCATTGCAATCATTTGAGAGAAAAGCTTCTTCACCTTGAACTCTATAAATACCGAAGGCCACCATCGTCAAAGGAGTTCGAATTCTACACAGTTCGCCATATACATAGAAGATAGAATATACAATTAGTTAGCCGTTAGTTTGTAGTTGTTCATATACTTAGAGGCGAAGGCGAGCGAAGAGGAGAAGACGCCAAGAGATCATTCCTGGTTAGCTTGAAAGACTATCGGGAAGCGCTAAAAAAGGAGAGAGGGTCGACACTTGCGAAAGCAAGAATATTCTTCTGGACAGAGTAGAGTAAAAGACAGTGTAAAAGCCTCGGGAAGCAAGACATTGCTACCGAGCTTCTTATCCCTACTTTCCATTGTTGTTTTGTATTCTAACTTTATTTATAAAATGGAATTTGCATCTCAACATCTATTCAATCTCTTCACATTTTGCATGAGTAGCTAAATTTATGAATGGGTTGAGAAGCACTTAGCTAGCATGACCTAAGATCTTCACTTTATGCGTTCATCTTGTCTTATGTATGCGTCATTCACCCTTTAGAGATACTTTAGAGTGTAGTCTAAAGAAAGAACCTAGACTTGAGAGAGTCAGGTTAGAATCTAGGCTTGAGAGAGTCAGATTAGAACTCTATAAGCAAGAGATAGAAACTTAGAGATAAGTTCTGTTTGCTATTATGCATCGCATGCACCCTAGAAATAAGATATGATAGTATGTGGTCACCTTGTGTATGTGTGTATCATTCATCATTGCATAAAAAAGAATAGAGGCTTAGACATCGGTCCTATCGACATTAGGAACTATGGCATTTGCATTGAGAGATGACATGTTCTTGTGTGTGTAGCATGATCGCACAACTTGAATGCAATCTTAGGAAATGTTAGCTAAATCCCTTCTCAACCCATTCCCCACATACTCATTGTAACTTGCACTGTCATCAACTCTTTACTCAATTCTACCGCATAGGATCTATACTTAAAACAACACATCAACCACTTATTTATATTTGTCACCCCAAAGGAATCAAAATTTACCAAACATAGTATCTCAGTAGTCCCTGTGTTCGACCCTGGACTTACTAGAAACCTAGTAAGATTTATACTTGGGTTTTACTAGGAAAACTTGCATGTGCAACGCATAAAACATCATCACAATTATACACCATTATTTCATCACATTTGCAACCCATCAAGTTTTTGGCGCCGTTATCGGGGACTACGGCAGTACATATTGCGCTAACAATAACTTTTTATTTTCTTTGCAGCTTTCAACCTCTGTGCACTGCCTCTCCTCTGGTAAGGGAAGAAGTGGGTGTCGTATGAGCGAAGGACAAGTTCCTGAGCCCAACTATGACCCAGAGATTGAAAGAATCTTCAGAAAAAGATAGCGAAACAACCGCCGACAACAACAAGAGGGAAGTCCCAACATGGCGGAACAATCGGAAGACAGAGCAGCAAACGCGAATAATATCATGGCGAACCCCATTCTCCTGGCGAACGACCACAATAGACCCATCTGAGACTATGCGTCGCCCAACCTCTATGATTTCTCACCAGGAATCATGAGGCTAGCCCTGGATGGATCGAGGTTTGAGATGAAGCTAGGAAATGGGCATATTCTCTCGAACCAGGGGAGATAACATCTTGGGAACAAATAGTTGAGAAGTTCATGAAGAAATACTTCCCCCTGACTGAGAACGCAAGAAGGAGGAAGTTGATTACAAATTTTGAACAAGATATTGACGAATCGCTTAGCGACGCCTGGGCGAGATTTAAGAGATTGGTGCGAGATTTTCCACACAATGGCTTACCTGACTGTCTCCAAATGGAAATCTTTTACCATGGTTTGAACTCTGCATCACAGACGGCTGCCAATGCAGTAGCAGCTAGAGGTCTGCTTGACAAAACGTATGACGAGGCTAAAAATATCCTTGTCACAAAGACTGAAGGGAAAGCGCTCAACGACTTAGAATTAAAGAAGGTTACGTAAGCAATGGGGCCACCGCATCCCTACAAAATCAAATGAATGCGATGATGAATTTGATACAAGGGATTGCNCTCACCAGGAATCATGAGGCTAGCCCTGGATGGATCGAGGTTTGAGATGAAGCTAGTTATGTTACAGATGATTTAGATGGCCGGATAGTTTGGTGAAAGACGTGGCGAGGATTCACATGCCCATCTCCGAAGTTTTATTGAAATCTGCAATACTTTTGTATTCCCAAACATCTCAGCTGAGGAAGTTCGACTAACGTTGTTCCCATTTTCATTATGCGACCAAGCAAGGAAATGGGCATATTCTCTCGAACCAGGGGAGATAACATCTTGGGAACAAATAGTTGAGAAGTTCATGAAGAAATACTTCCCCCTGACTGAGAACGCAAGAAGGAGGAAGTTGATTACAAATTTTGAACAAGATATTGACGAATCGCTTAGCGACGCCTGGGCGAGATTTAAGAGATTGGTGCGAGATTTTCCACACAATGGCTTACCTGACTGTCTCCAAATGGAAATCTTTTACCATGGTTTGAACTCTGCATCACAGACGGCTGCCAATGCAGTAGCAGCTAGAGGTCTGCTTGACAAAACGTATGACGAGGCTAAAAATATCCTTGTCACAAAGACTGAAGGGAAAGCGCTCAACGACTTAGAATTAAAGAAGGTTACGTAAGCAATGGGGCCACCGCATCCCTACAAAATCAAATGAATGCGATGATGAATTTGATACAAGGGATTGCAATCAATAGCCCGGGAATGCAAAGAGGGCAGGTCAATGCAATCGAGCAGACATGCACAAGTTATGCTAATTATAGAGATTTGCATCCGACGGAAGAATGTCCGAGGAATCCGTAATCTATATGCTTCGAAAAGAACAATCCTTTCTCCAACACTTACAACCCCGGGTGGAGAAACCGCCCCAACTTTGCATGGAAAAATAACAACAAAATTATCAACCGATGGCGCAAAAAGAAGAGCCGCCAGGAATTTTTCCACGAACAAATGGTCAATCGCAAAATCAAGCTAGAAGTTCGCAGGCGCCGCAATCTTCATCTCTGTAGAGCTTACTAAAGTACTATATTGAGAAGAATGAAACAGTACTTCAGAATCAGTCGACTTCAATCTACAATCTCGAAATTCAGATAAGGCAGATTGTGGGCGAGCTTAAAAGTAGACTGCAAGGGGCGTTGCCGAGCTCGACAAAGCTCTCTCGCAACCCAGGGAATACAGGAAAGGAGAAATGTCAAGTTGTGACTTTATGAAGTGGAAGAACAATGGCGGAAGAGAAGAAGGAGCCAAGTCAGACTAATCCAATTGCAATGTAATCCCAGATCCCATTGACACAAGAGGAACCAAAAGAAAATGTGACGATGGAACCGGAAGTTGCGTCCACTTCTAAGCCTACAGAATAGGGAACTGTGAAAATACAGCTGCCACCATTCCCTTAGAGACTTCAGAAGAAGAAAAATGATGAAGTGCAGTATCATCGCTTCATGCACATATTAAAACAGCTGCACATCAACATCCCTTTCACTAAGCGATTGAGAAAATGCCAACGTACGCTAAGTTTTTGAAGGACATGGTGACGAAGAAAAGAAGCACAGGGAAGTTCGCAACGGTGGCATTAACGCAAGGGTCAAAAACCATTATTCCACCAAAAATGCACGACCTGGAAGTTTCACGATACCCTAATCAATTGGCGGGATATATATAGGTCAAGCATTTTGCGATCTTAGGGCCAGTATCAACTTAATGGCCCTTTCAATTTTTAAACAGCTGAATGTGCGGCAGTTAGCGCCCACGACGGTGACTCTCCAGTTGGCGAATAGGCCCCTAGTTCATCCAGAGGGGAAGGTGAAGGATGTCTTGGTCTCAATTGACAAGTTTATTTTACTGACAGACTTCATCATTCTCGATTATGAAGCGGACAAGGATGTACCCATCATATTGGGACGATCATTTTTATCCACTGGTCGTGCTCAAATTGATGTGTACAAGGGAGAGATCACGTTGAGTGTGAATGGAAAGAAGCTCAGGTTTGACATTATTAAAGCCATGAAGATCCGGAAGAAGAAGACCTAACAGATTCTGACAATGAACCCAGTTTCAATGAAGGAAAAGATTTTGAAGATGAAAATTAAAGAGAGGATGCGACCCATCCGTAGCAACCTGCAATGCGATTATGGAAATGACAACCAAAGAAGAAAAACTAACAATGAATGAAGAAAGAAAAGCATAATAACCTTCCTCACAACCACCCATTATGGAATTAAAAACTTTGCTAAGGAAATATGTTTTCTTGAGGCAAAATGAAACTCTACCAGTAATAAAAGCAATAGGATGGACGCTAGTAGACATAAGAGGAATCAGCCCCGCATATTGCATGCACAGGATACTTCTCGAAGAAAACCAAAAAAGGTCAATCGAACCTCAATGCAGAGTAAACCCTGTGATGAAGGAAGTTGTGAAAAGGAGATAGTCAAATGGTTAGACGCAGGCATTATTTATCCAATCGCCGATAGCACGTGGGTCAGCCCCGTGCAATGTGTGCCCAAGAAAGGATGAATGACAGTAGTTCCCAAAGAAAACAATGAATTAATACCAATGAGAACCGTCATTGGCTGGCAGATCTCCATGGACTACCGCAAACTCAATGTGGCGATGAAGAAGGATCATTTCCCCTTGCCCTTTATTGACCAGATGTTAGACCGCCTAGCAGGAAATGATTACTTCTACTTTTTTGACGTGTATGCGGGCTATAACCAAATCATGATTGCTCCTGAAGACCAAGAGAAAACCACATTCACCTGGCCCACGGAACATTTTCTTTTTGCCGCATGTCGTTCAAATTTGGAGGTGTGATAACGGGCAGAAATGCATGCAAAGATATAAAACAATGTGAGAATGTGACGATAAAAATATGCAAAATCGTGCCCAAAAGAATTAAACTTAGAATATTGCAATCACATGCGCCCATCACATAAAAGCAGCTCATTTACTTATTTTGTGCAAGAAAAATGTGTTGGCGCAAAGCAAATTGCGATCCAAGGAATTCGGCTACCGCACACATTAAAAGTTTGCGACTGCAAAGCCATGCGATAATATGCGCTCGCAATAATTATATCAAGAAGGTGGCCGCATAAAGACGGCGCATCGAGGTGAAAGCAATCATGATGGGACAGAAAGCTGATGACGGTCGAATCCGAGTTTAGTTGCCAAGTCGTTAACAACACACTGTAGCAAGTACATTCAACTTTTCGGTGACCATTAATCGACACATCAGACAGAGATTTAATGACCTCCCATCATTGCGATCATTTGAGAGAAAAGCTTCTTCACCTTGAGCTCTATAAATACCGAAGGCCACCATCGTCAAAGAAGTCCGAATTCTACACAGTTCGCCATATACATAGAAGATAGAATATACAATTAGTTAGTCGTTAGTCTGTAGTTGTTCATATACTTAGAGGCGAAGGCGAGAGAAGAGGAGAAGACGCTGAGAGATCATTCCTGGTTAGCTTGAAAGATTGTCGGGAAGCGCTAAAAAAGGAGAGAGGATCGAACACTTGCGAAAGCAATTCTTCTGGACAAAGTAGAGTAAAAGGCAGTGTAAAAGCCTCGGGAAGCAAGACATTGCTACCGGGCTTCTTATCCCTACTTTCCATTGTTGTTTTGTATTCTAACTTTATTTATAAAATGGAATTTGCATCTCAACATCTGTTCAATCTCTTCACATTTTGCATGAGTAGCTAAATTTCTGAATGGGTTGAGAAACACTTAGCTAGCATGACCTAAGATCTTCATTTTATGCATTCATCTTGTCTTATGTATGCATCATGCACCCTTTAGATATACTTTAGAGAGTAGTCTAAAGAAAGAACCTAGACTTAAGAGAGTCAGGTTAGAATCTAGGCTTGAAAGAGTCAGATTAGAACCACATAAGCAAAGAGATAGAAACTTAGAGATAAGTTCTGTTTGTATATGCATCGCATGCACCCTAGAAATAGGATATGATAGTATGTGGTCACCTTGTGTATGTGTGTATCATTCATCATCACATAGACAAGAATAGAGGCTTATACATCAGTCCTATCGACATTATCATATACATCGCATGCGTCCTAGAATTAGGAACTATGGCATTTGCATTGAGAGATGACATATTGTTGTGTGTGTAGCATGATCGCATAACTTGAACACAATCTTAGGAAATGTTAGCTAAATCCCTTCTCAACCCATTCTCCGCATACTCATTGTAACTTGCACTGTCATTTTACTCAATTCTGCTGCATAGGATCTATACTTAAAACAACACATCAACCACTTATTTGTATTTGTCACCCCAAAGGAATCAAAGTTTGACTCTCAAAGTCCAAAGTCAACAAATTTGACTTTTTAACTTTCAAAAGTCAAAAGTCAACAATTTGACTTCCATTGCATTTTTTACCTTGTCAACAATTTGACTTTTAATGCAATTTTGACCAATTCCATTTAATTTAAAAATTAATTCTAGTAATAAATTTTAAAATTAAATTAATATTAAATAATAAATTAAAGAATTTAATTAATTTAATTTAATATTAATCCAATAAAAATTCCAATCAATATGAATCACCATTCATAATCTTGATATTTAAATCTTATTTAAATATCTCATATTTACTCTCTCTTTATGTTTAATTCACAATTAAATATTAGGTTAAATATATCGTATATATTTAACGCTTCCCTCCAAAAACCAAATTTGAATACTTCAAATTCGTTCGTCACACTATTCTAGGGGGACCTCATGAACCTACAGATCATGGGCTCCAATGATCTACGATTAACCGGCTAAACTCTTTATCCTAATTAACTACCATTCGTTAACTATCGGGTCATTCCACTAAAGCCCAGAAGTTGCACTACCCTCATTGTAGATATATTATTCTAACTCGATATAACCATGATTAGTAAGTTAACCCTTCACAGGTTGTTCGTTATAACGCTTGGGTCAAAAGTTGTTTTACCTCCGAATTACATCTTGCTCCTTAAGTCCCACTGATTTTCTAATGAACAATTGGTTTGTGATCCAATCACTAAACTGAATCCCTCTTAGGCCAATGAGAGGGTGGGGCCCCTTGTTCAAGACCCAGAGTAAGCACTTAAGTGAACAACCTATCTACTATCCCTTAAAGTAGGTAGGAGTGAATTCCATCTTGCACCCTATGTCCCCAGCTATCTACCCGGTCTTACCCCTGAAACGGGAGGCTTGTTAAGCCGGTGCTGTTGAGCCAACCCTCGCTCATGCATATCTAAGGATAATCCTGAATAAATAGGATTTCATAGTTAGCTCAGGATTAAGGTCAAGTTACCTAGGTCATCGCTTAGAAATAGTCAATCTTAAACAGTAAACAACGTTGTAAAGTAAGAATGACTTAATTCTTGGTCTGATGTTTTGCAAACTGAATGCATAAGACGCCCTCCCTCCTCATGTCAATACATGATCGAATCAGAATCACTTCGTTTGTAGCACTTTACAACAAATTATAAAAACTACAGAGTAGGTCGCATCCAATAATGTTACTAGAATAAGGCACCCAACCTTATTCGTATAGTATTGATCATTTTGACTATTTACTCGAACCTGATCCACTCTTATGTCTTCATATAAAGTTCAAGTACTCGTGTAATAATTATGGTTCTTTTAGTTTATTGGATTTATTTCTAAAACGAAATAGGCAATTCTTATATTCAATAACAACTTTATCGATTTACATAATAAGTTTATTGTTTACATACCACGAGTTTTAGGATATAAAACCCAACAGATCAAACTGTTTGTAACAATTACAAAGTGGATCGTATCCATAGTCACTAAGATAAGGCACTAACCTTATCCATATACTACAGACCATTTAGGTTATTATTTAAACATTATTCACGTGTATGGCAACCACATACATGTTTAAGTTACATAAAATAACCTTGGATCTGAGTTCATTGGATTCAATCACAAATAAAATAACTTTTATTTTATTAATAACAATTTGTTTATACAAGTTTACAAACTACGAGAACAAAGAGATTTAGGACACCAATCTCAACAATCTCCCACTTTTCCTAAAGCTAAGTGAGTGTACAATACAAAGTACAATACAAATAAAGTACACAATACAATGAAAGAAGGCATACACTATACCCCATAACATCTCCCACTTGATCTAGACAATGTACACTTGTCCTAGACCATGTGATGCATATCCCATAGACCTAGACTTTCTAAATGACCCTGGAACACTTTAGCCTTTAAAGTCTCCATAAACGAATCAACAATGGTGTGCTCTAAAGCTATCTTCGTGACTATCATGTCACATCGTTGCATAATCTCCAAGATCAAGTAATATTTCCTTTCAATGTGTTTGCTTCTTTTATGACTCCTCGGTTCCCTTAAATTTGTCATAACACCCTGTTATCACAATAAAGTGTGATGGGCAAAGACATATTTGGAATGACTTCCAAATTAATATGGAACTTTCTCAGGCAAATAGCTTTCTTAGTAGCTTCACAAGCAACTACGTATTCAGATTCCATTATGGAGTCCACGATGCATCCTTGCTTGATGCTTCACATATTATAGCTCCTCCATTAAGAGTCAACACTGATCCTGATGTAGATTTTCTAGAATCCTTATCAGTTTGAAAATCAGAGTCTGTGTATCTTTTAAGGATCAAATCCTTAGCTCCATACACAAGCATATAGTCCCTTGTTCTCTGTAGATACTTGATGATTTTTTTTTTTACCACTGTCTAGTGATCCAATCCTTGATTGCATTGATACCTACTAACAATCTCTATTGCATAGCAAATGTCATGTACACAACATGGTATACATAAGGTTGTTTACAGCCGATGCATAGGGAATCTGTCTCATTTCCTCAACCCCTTTAAGAGTCTTAGGACACTGTTCCTCAGACAATACAATCCCATGCCTGAAAAGTAATAAACACATCTTAGAATTGTGCATCGAATATTTGACAAGAACTTTGTCAATGTACGACACCTGAGACAAAGCCAGCGTTTTGTTCTTACGATCCCTACTGAGATGGATCCCTAAAACAAACTAGCACCTCACCCAAATCTTTCATTTGGAATTGAGTGACTAGTCATTTCTTTACATCTTTCAGAAAACCTACATCATTCTCAATGAGTAGGATATCATCCACATACAACACTAGGAAAGCTACTAAATTGTTCATCGTTTTCTTGTAGACACAAGGTTCATCAACATTCTAGTCAAAGCCATAAGACTTGTTCGCAATATCAAATCTTATATTCCAAGATCGAGATGCTTGTTTCAATCCATATATGGACCAATTAAGCTTAGAAACCTTTTTCTCTTGACCTTATTCAATGAATCCCTCTTGTTGATTTATATAGATGGTCTCTTCAAAAAAAGGTAGTCTTAAAGTCCATTTTCCATATCTCGTAGTCATAATATGTGGTAATGGACAAGATAAATCGGATATACTTTAGCATGACAACAGGTGAGAAAGTTTCTTAATATTCCACTCTAGTCTAGCCTTAAAGGTTTGTACCTTACCATCTACACCCATTTTTCTTTTGTAGATCCATTTACAATCTATAGGTTTTACCCCATGAGGTTCATCTACAAGTTCCAAAATAGAATTAAAGTACATAGACTCCGTTTTAGATTCCTGGCTTTAATCCATTCATCTCTATCAACATCTTCCATTGCTTGCTTGTAAGATAATGGATCCTCAACCCCATCATCAGATATGATGTCTTGAGCTTATGTTAAACACATGTAGCGAATAGGTGAGTTCATAACTCTTCCATTACATTGAAGAAATCTCAACTCTTGACATGGATGTGCTTGACTAGATAAACCAACATCAACAACTCTTCTTGATGTACTAGCCTCTTTAACAACACTTGTTGAAATTTCAGTAGTTTCATTTGAATTTTCACTTAATACTATTTTGCTTCGTGGTTTGTAGTCCCTCAAGTAATTTTCTTCCAAAAGAGTAGAATTTGTCGATACAAATACTTTATTCTATTTTGGATCAAAGAAGTACCCACCTCTCATTTTCTTAGGGTAGCCTACAAATAGGCACCACCTCAAAATCCTCTTCTAGATCCTCCTGCTCCTCAACAATAATCTTTACAATTTTTACAGACATTCTATATTTTTATTCAATTCATTATATTTTTCTAACTAAACAAAATTCTTTGATTCTTTTTATCGGCAACAATTTTTGTATTGCGTTAAATTTTAATTATTTGTATACTTTGTTAATATTCAATAAAAATGAGTACATACTCACTCCTTTTTTGTGTTTGCTTTTTTCTTTATCATCCTTTGTCAATATTTGCGAGGTTCTGATCTTTTACCTTTGCATTATTCATTGCGCTGCCATGATGTAATATATGTTTATGCATAGAAACATTTCCCATACTGTAAATTCTGATTAACGCTTAGTTAATTCTTAGTTTAGCATTACTTTACCTTTTATCTTTCAAAGTTCTGCTCAAACCTTCTTTTTGAAATTTTTTTTTCTAAGTGTTTGTTTACTCTATCCAAACAACGCAATGAGGACCTTGCTTATCTTTAAATTTGGGGGTGGGAAAGATCGGAGCAGATAAGATCAAGAATATGCGATCTTCAAGAAAATGCGTCCATTTTCAATAAAAAAATATTAATAAATAAAAAAAATTATGCCAAACTCCAATGTCAGCGCAAGGGAAAACTTCAAAAAATGCTCCCAACCTGATAAAAGTTTAGTTGTGAAAGGAGCCTGCTCGTAGTTAGATGTTCGTATGACACCCGTAGGTGCAAGTCAAAACGAAGGTGAGTTTCAAGAACAACGCAATAGGAAAAGAACAAAATATAACAGAAAAAAAAATAAAAAAAAATAAAAGAGTGTAAGAGACAACTCATCTGAATACCATGAGTTAAAGTTGAAATTGGCACACAATCGTAGTTGGATGTTCGCATGACACCCATGGGAACAAACAAAAACGAAGAGTGTAACCATGACCAACAGTCTCTAATAAATAACGCAAAGTTTGATCACCGCATATAGATATATCAAGTTTTTTTTGACAAAGAAGAGATACGCATTCTATTTAAAAAAAAAAAAAAAAAAAAAAAAAAAAAAAAAACTAGAAAGTCATCTTTGAGCAGAATTTTGTTATATAGAAGAATAAAGTAGGGCTTTGTTAAGAATTATTAAGGATAGAAGGAAATTGCACTGTTAAGAAATGTGCCTAAGTTTAACATTTAGAGCAGCCAATCGACACAAAAATATAGGAGAGGAATTTAGCTTTATTACCTTAGTAGAAGATATGCTTGAGGACAAGCATATATCTAAATTTGGGGGTATGATAACTTGTAGAAATACAAGTTATTTATGCTACCTTATCTAGATATTGCAGCCAAAAGAGAAGGAATATGCGATGATTATATGAAAATAAGCTCAGAAATACAATAAATATAAATTATCGCAATTACACCCACTAACATCATCAAGATGGTAGAAGAAGATATTTTTACTCTGTTTTGCAGGAAACCAAGTCACCGCTTGCGATCAAGGCTCAACGAGAAACTGAACAACGCATCTCTGTTACATTGCACCCGTCAATCAACAACGAGGAGACGATTAATGCAATGACGACGCAATGCAACAGTCGATCTAGAGCTGAATTTCAATCGCATGCGGTAATAAAAACAACACCGCATGCAAGCAACAAATCGAAAAATGTAGCTGAGCAACGCAAACACGGAGGATTATGACACGTGTACAACTAACCGTTGTGCAGATTTGACGGTCTCATTGCATAACAGAAGGAATATTTATTCCTCCATCTTTGGAATTTCCATAACAAGAAGTGGGGTCCACAAGCCAAGAGTCAAAGCTTTTCACCTATAAATACCCCCATAGAATTCAGAGAAGATAGTGGATACGGGTATAATTGATTCAAGGGCTAATTAATGTTGGATTATTGAGAGAAAGGTTGAGCTGAGTACTGATCGAAAGAAATCCGGGAAGAGAAGAGTCAAGGTCATGAGGTGAGTCTCAGTGCGAATCTATCAGATCCTCACCGTGAAGCTCTGTGCTTAGATCCCTGTTATCGATTGAGCAAGCCTGAGAGGGAAGCTCATCCATTCGTTCACTCCATCCACACTGGCAAGCAAATCTCCGTCCAGATCGGCGCTAAGATGTTGGCGCTTGTTTGTATTTGTTTCTAACTCTATTTCATCAAGTGTATTTCATCTTCTTAATCTCTTCATTCACAAATCATGTATCAGACGCTTAATAGTTTTATTGAATGTCTCGATCACTTTCATTACCACTTTTATGTGTATTTCCGTTCCTCCATTAATCGATTTCTCCATGAAGTTTTCTTAATACCTTGGTAATTAATATGGACTAAACGAGTAACTTAATTTGTGCTAAATAGATAAATGTGTTTAGCTAAGGCATGCTAGACGGCATCTTCACCTGTGAGAGCAGAAGTGAAGATGTCATTCTAATGTCGAGAGAAGGTTAGAAGAATGCGTTTAACTAAAGCGAGTAGTACTTCCAGAGATGGAAGCAACCTTGTGTTCATTACGTTCCTCCCTGTTTCACCACAGAGATGTGGGAACGTGGTCGATCACCGAGAGGTGTACGCCAAGGGAAAAACGAAACAGTACTTATATCTTTAACTCAATTAAGGAACTTGCGCTGTTTATATTAGTTATCTTTTCTGTTTCTACTTCGTACATAAGACTTGTCACCGCATTACACGATCTTTGCATAATCTTCACAACCAACCTTGACCTCAGTATCTTGTCTCATGAAACTTGTATCTTGTATCATCTTAGCTTAGATTTACTTTATCGCAATTTACTTTAACGCAATTTATGTATTATCGCATTTTTACCGCTTTCTTTACTTCATCGCATGTTTAATTACTTGTACAAAAAATCTTTATTAATTTGAAAAACCCCTAGTCACATATATCACAAGCACAATGCAATAACCTAAAACAGTCCTTGTGTTCGACCTCGGATCACACCGAGAAACTTGCGGTGAAATTATACTTGGTTTCAACACAAGGAAACTTGTGACAACGTACAGCATACTACAAGAACATTTGTTAATAACGCATATCTAGAAGTAGTATTATATATCATCATCACATGAATTTTGCATGTCAAGTTTATGACGCATAACAAGTTTATGACATGGACTTGAACCTTGCGTTCATCATTGTATAGTTTATATCGTTACAAAAACCACAAACAATTATCTCATAATTGTTTTAATTATAAATAAATATAACTACTTATCATATTATATTTATAACCTATAGTTTTAATATCACATCATATACAACATTTAAACCGTAGTCCTTTCTCCTTTACTTGATATAAATCATATTTATATCATTTTCCTCCAATGTATCTCATACATTATGTCAACTATAGCATATACAGTTGAACCAGTTTAATCATATCATATATAATCAAACTCCCTCTTGTCAATTTGAACACTTCAAACTGACCCAAAAACTGATTCTCAACTTGAATCCATTGAGCTACCAAGGGGACCTTATGGACCTGTAGCTTAAAGCTCCAACAATACATGAATAGCTGACTAAACTCTTTAGCCACGAGATCCACGATCTATTAACTGCCGAGCACTCCACTAAAGACTGATAGCTGTATTCTTCTCACCACAGATATATTTATGTGTTCATCGAGTATAACCAGTCAACAGTACGATAACCCTTCATAGTTGCTCGTAAGTACAGTTGGGCCAATTTACCGTTTTGCCTCTACAGTTACATCTAATTCCTTAAGTACCACTGATCCCTCTAATGAACAATATCTCATAGTAAACTCTCGGGGCATGAGAAGGTGTGTGGTGCCACATCATTCAAGCCCCGAAATCAGCACTTCAAAGAGCAATCTATCTACTTACCACTGGTTCGAGGAAAGAGTGAATTCCATCTTGCGTAACTAAGTTCCCAGCTCCCCAATCAGACGAATCCCCAAAGTGGTAGGTTTGAGTCGGCAATCTGGCCACTCGCACCCATGCAAATAAAAGGACCGCCCTCAAAGGTAGGAGTTCCAAACTCACTCAGGATTAAGATCATATTACCATATTTCTCCTAGTGAAATGAAGTCTATGTCATGAATGACGTATATATAACGAGCTAAACACTTCGTGGTCCGGTCTTATACAAACTCCTTTGTATAGAAGGCCCTCCTCGCATGTCTCCACGTGAATGATTAGGTTCAGACCATCTCTAGCACATCAAAACAATTGTAACAATCTACAAAGCGGGCTGCATCCGTAGTGTAACCAGGATAACAATATACAAACCATTTTGGTTATCCTTAAGGCTGATCCACCTTGTATATCTCCACCATGCTTAAGTTTATAACGACAACAGGGATCTTAGTTTTATTGTTGGTTGGTAATGCAAATAAAACATCTTCCATGTTTCATAGATAACAATGAAGAAAATATCTCATTTTATATATTCACAAGCGTTTGTTCAATACATGTGTTTACAAACTATAGGACCCAACGAGAGTTTAGGGCATCATTTCCCAACAATTAGCACATGTGGTCGGACATCTCCAAATTCTGAAGTGGTGTAAACTACCTTTACGATCTCTCCAAAGCTCAAAAGTGTTTTCAGAACACTTTTTGATTGAACATTATCCAAAATGTAAATTGTGTTTCATTCCTAAGCTCTATCTCCCGATTTGTGTTTAATACTGGATCTTCCGAGCCTAGATTTCTAACCTGACCTTCCCAAGTCTAGATCCTTCCTTAGACTACCCTCCCGAGTATCTCTAATGGACGAATGAAGCATACATAATACAAGATAATGCCAAAGAATGAAGATTCCCTAGTTGTGCTAGCTAAATGCTTCTCAACCCATTCAACTGATTTAGCTATCATGGTGAATAACAGAGAGTGAATAGATATAGAGAAAGAAATTCCATTCTTATAAATGAGTTGAGTCAAAAATAACAATGGAAGTTAAAGGTCAGAGAGCTGGTAGTTAATTCCTTGCTAACCAAGGCTTTTTACACTGAATTCTCTATTCTGTTCTAAAGATGTTCCCGCTTCCGCAGGCGTCGGCCCTCTCTCTATCCTTGAAGCTTCCAGCACTTTCCCAAGCTTATCAGAACAAAATTGCCCGACACTTTCTCGCCTCGCATCGCCTTAAAATGAAAGAAAACTAAGAACAAAAGCGTGCGAACTGAAGTATGAAATCTCTAGCTCCTGAACTCGTGAACCCCTTCTCTTAAGAATGCCCTTGGTATTTATAGAGCATCCATGGTGAAGGGTGGCTTCTCTCTTACGGTTGTATAGATGGGACGACTTTAATTCCTGACTGATGCACCGAATATTTGTCACCGAAAAAGCTGAATGTACTTTGTGACCATTATTGACTGTCAACTTAATTCGAATTCGACTGTCATCAGTTTTCTGTCCCATCGCGATTAATTAGCCTTTCACCCGGATGCGTCCACCATTGATTTTTCTTCATTGATTTTTTTCTGACCTTGCGCTGATCCAAGTGCCTTGCCTTCGTTTTGGCTTGCCCCCAGGGGTGTCATACAGACATCCAACTACGAGCAATGCACTCTTTCTCAGACTAAACTCATGCCTATATGGCAGTGGAGTTGTAGCCTGATAATGGGCAGAATTGCACGTTATCATAGTGCTAAGTATTAAACAATGTTGGATTGCGTTGATGAAAAATGATAAATTGCGTCCATTAAGCATAAAATCTATAATATTGCTGTCACGTGCGTCAGTGCATTGGAACTATTGATTTTTGTATCTTTTTGTGCAGAATAGGTGTTAATGCATTGCAGAGATTGCGATTATAGGAATTCATCGGTCGAGTGCAACTTCACCGCAAGACTTTGCGTTGATCACGCTCGCAAATATTCACCCAAGTAGAATCACCGCAACATGGTGGGCGCATCCGGATGAAAGGACAATTAAGATCGATGGGACAGAAAGCTGACAGCAATCCGATCCAAATTAAGTTGACAATCGATAACAGTCACAAAGTATATCCAGCTTTATCGGTAACAATTATCCGACGCATCAGTTAGAAATTAAAGCTGTCCCATTTGTACAACCAGGAAAGAAAAGCCGCCTTTCACCTTTTGATGCCCTATAAATACCAAGTGCATTCTTCAGAGAAGGGGTTAAGCGGTCGATTAGTTCACCATTTTTAGTTCCTGCCTCTGTTCACAGTTTTCTTCACTTTTTTAAGGCGGACGCGAGGAAGAAGTTGTGCTGGTAGATCGTTCCGTCAAGCTTGGGAGAGCACTGGAAGCTACTAAGATGGAGAGAGGGCCGACTCCTGCGGATGCGGGAATATCTTTAGTGCAGAATATTGATTCTAGTGTAAAAAGCCTCGGTCTGCAAGGAATTGCTACCAGGCTCTCTACCTTAACTTCCATTAGCATCTTGTACTTAACTTATATATAAGAATGGAATTTCTTTCTCTATACCTATTCATTCTCTGTGATTTACGCATGAGTAGCTAAATTAGTTGAATAGGCTGAGAAGCATTTAGCTAGCACAACGAGGGAATCTTCATTCTTTGTGATTATCTTGTTTATATATGCTTCATTCGTCTATTAGAGATATTCGGGAGGGTAGTCTAAGGGCAGGATCTAGACCTGGGAAGGTCAGGTCAGAATCTAGGTTTGGAAGAACCAGATTAGAATGCATAAATGAGAGATAGACGCTGAGGGATAAGCACTATTTGTTATCAACGCATCGTATGCATCTTAGCAATAAGATATGATTGTATGCGGTCACCTTGCTTTCATGCATTTTGCATCAACGCATAGGACAAGAATAGAGACTTAGGAATAAGCTCTATGGACATTTTGCAGGCAACATTTGCATCCAAGATTTAGGAGCATCGCATTTACATTGGAAAATGACTTGCAGTGCATGGTAGTAACATGGTCGCATAGTCTGACGTATTCCCAAGTAACACTAGCTAAAGATCTTCTCAACTTGTTCATCGCATCTATCAACGCAACTTTGTTTCTCAAATCTGTCGCATTTATTTTATTTCTTTTTATCAACACAACAATAAACCAACCACCTTATTTATTTACCCGGTTACCGCAAAGTTTTCATAAGAAAACTATCAACGCAAACTATTTTCACAAGTCTCTGTGATCAACCCTGGACTTACTAGGAAACTCAGGGGAATTTATACTTGAATTTCGCTAGGGAAACTTGAGTGCATAACGCAACCCATTAACGCATTTCATCCATATTTCCATTCAATAAAATAACGCATCAATGTCATTTATTTATGTGTTGATCCTATTGACTTACTTTCATTTTGGCTTACCCCCATGTGTGTCATGCGGACATCCAACTACGGGTAAGTGCCTTTCACAACTTAACTCTTATAAACATGGGTTTCCCATTGCGTTGACAGTGGAGTTGTTATTCTCAAAAAAAAAATTTTATAGAAAATAGCAAGGTCGAAAATAAATACCTCACCCCCAAATTTAAAATGTGACAATGTCCTCATTGCCAAAAGATTAAAATAAGTCATGCGATGGTCATAGAATGCGTTGTAAAGAGAATTTGAAAGAAAGTTAGCAAACCCCCAACTTCTAGAAATATTTTATGAGGTGACTTTCTCAAGATTAAGTTGACTCGTATATATGAAAGAAATAGAAGCCTATTTTTCATCATTGAAATCATACTTGGCAAAGAGACAATATGCAGTAAGCTACTAAATTTATTCATGTCAAATGATTAGGGTGATAAAAAAGGATGTGGTGATAAAACTTTGAAAACTAAAATGCAATGTGATAGCGCAAAATTAAAAATAAAGATAAGGAAGAATACACCCCCAAATTTTGCGTTGTCGCCCACATTGTGTATTGACGCATCCATCTTTGCGGAGATCTTTCTTATCTCATTGGATTGCAGTGATAGAGTGAGATCATTTGCTTCTTCATGTAACATCTTCGCAATCCTGTTCCTTAATCGTTGTAAACAAACAAAGAGAGGGTCAAATGATTTAAAACAAAACAACAAGTTTTTTTTTTCGAAAGTAAAAATGAGTAAGATGCAGATAGCTTAAATAATAGTAAAGTGACGAAGGGATAAGTGTTCAAGAGTCAAGTAAGGGTTGTCCGGGTTTTTTAGCTTCACGAAGGCTTTTTCTGGCTGGAAATCACCTCTGCAATATGCTTTAACTCATTGTCCATTAACCTTAAATG